>NW_026705992.1:0-337357 GCF_029867415.1 Vicia villosa | reverse complement strand
ATCCTGAGGTCTTCAGTGGCCTCGCTAGTTTTTTCCTCCAGATTGTCGGTCATTTCTGGGTCGAGGGATCCTTCAACATCAGTATTGAAGACCGCATCACCATTTAGGCTTTCAGTAACCTGCTTTCCCTTTGACATCATTTCTGGTTCAGCAAATTCGACTTCAGACACTTCCACCATGTTGATGTCACATGGCTCACATAGGTTGGTGTCAGCAATGTTCAGGGGGTTGGTATCGACCTTCATATGACTTTTGGTCTTTTCAGCGAATTTCAAACGACCATCCTTGATAGCATTCTGAATTAGATCCCTGAAAAGAAAACATTGTGAGGTTTTATGGCCTAAAAAACCATGATATTTACAAAATCCTCGCTTCTTCCGTTGTTCTAACGGAGGAATTTTAGAGTTAGGAGGCACTATCATTTGGCCATCTTTTACTAATAAATCGAATATTTCGTCACATTTGGTGACATCGAACGTATAGGTTTTCTTAGGAAATCTATCGCTTTTATCATTTTCTACTGGATTTTTCCCGTTGGCAGGAGTAAGTAATTTGCAAGCATAAGGCGGCGCTTCTTTTAATTCAGCTAGATCTATTTCGACCTCCTCTATGCTATATGAGTCATCGAAGGTTTCGCTATCAGTGTCTTCGACTTCAACATAAGATACTCTTTCTTTCTTGTAACTCTTGTTCACTTTAGCCTTTTCTGCTTTCAGCCGTTCGACCTGTCGAACCCTATCTGCCAATTGGGCCATGTCTCTTAAATATTGGGTATCTAATTTCTTTCTAATCGAATAGTCTAAACCACCAGCGGCTATTTCGACTAATTCGTGCTCTGGGATGATTGTGAAACATCTTGATTTCAACAAACGGAACCTGTTTAGGTAATCATCAATAGGCTCTGTGAATTTCCTTTTAATGCTAGCCAATTCCTTCAAACTTATCTTTGTTTGACCCATGTAAAATTGTTCGTGGAACAATCTTTCCAATTGTGTCCATGTATCTATGGAGTTTGGGGGTAATGTAGTAAACCAAATGAAGGCATTTTTCGTTAATGAACTAGGAAAATACTTGATCCTTAGATCTTCGTTCCCTGCTAACGTTCCTGCCTCTGTTAAATATCTGGCTATATGTTCCACCGTCGATTCGCTAGTATCCCCTGCAAATTTGGTAAACTTGGGTACCTTAATACCTCTTGGCAATTCACTTTGCATGATGTATTCAGGTATGGGAGATGTGTAATTTGGACGTCGAAATCCAGTATTAAAGCCGTTATTAGCCATTATTCTTTCTATCATGGCAGTAAGATTATTTTCTGATGCCAGATCATTTCTCCTGACTCTGTGGACAACTTCGTCAGGATGTTCGTCTCTCCCTACCATAACTAGTCTGGGCTGTTGTCAGGGAATAGCTTGTTGGCCAGTATCAGTCGTTTCGATTTGAGTTCCCAGTTCGACCGCTGGATTCTGTGCGACTGGATTTGGCCTTGGTGGGGGTACTATGTTTCTGATTTATTCGACAATTGGATCCTCTTCTTGGTAGGATGACTGGTTATTCCTTCGTCTATTTTGTGGGACTCCTAGAAAATCTGTCATTCGTCCCAATTGCGATGATAACCTCTGGTATGTTTCTGCACTATCCTGGCTAGACCTAGTAATGCTTGCTACTATTGGATTAAAGATTGTTCCTAATTCTCTAGCAAGGAGTCCTACCATATCCTGGTTACTTGCATCCATTTCTTGTCGAAATGCTGCTTGAGTACTTGTGGTCATAGGGGGGATCTGAGCCGACAAACCAGTATTGTGTGCACTTCGACCTACTGAACCCATGTTTGGTGAAAACGCCGTTGTGTTGGCTGCGGTGTATGTAGGCCCTGTTCCTCGTAATCCTGCCATGTACGAATATGGCATCCCGTATGGCATATTTTGTCTCAAACCATCTACAGCGAATGATGGTCCTGGGGTAGATAAATAATTTGCAGCGTTCGTCGATACGGGTGGTATCTCGCTTGTGCTTGCAAACGGAGGAGCGGTAGTCGATACTGAAATTGGGATAGTCCCAGTTGATGTGGAAGTATTTTCAATCATGGCTTGCGAACTAGCCGCTGGTTCAGATCTTGTCACAACCGGTATGGCTTGCGCTCCTTGAGTGGAAGTCGAAACATTCGTCGCGTTTGGCGCTACTGTTCCTGATCCTTGTGGGGGATTTTCTTCGCCCCCTGCACTGGCCGCTACGACCATTTTCTTGTTGTACCTTCGTTTAGGAACTGGATTTGCACTGTTGGTTAATTTACCGTTCCTAAGGTTCATACAAGGTCTTGACAATTTCTAGACAAAACAAAACAATCAATTAATAACACTTAGTTTGACACTGTCCCACTGGGCGTGCCAATTTGTTTACGGTGATTTCCGGTAAACAACCGCTAGTCTTCCAAACAATAATAAATATGATTTGGTTACTCGCATGATCGACTAGATTGATCCTAGGACATAGTCAAACGAAAGATTTATTGATGTGATTTGGTTCATACCTGTTTGTTTTGATTTCGAGAAATTTATGTTCAAATGACTAATCATTCGAGATAACGCTGGTTATATGAGTTAGTGTAACTTCGACGCATAAATCGTAATAAGAAAGCATGTAAATTGCGGGAATGTAAATTGCAAGAAAGTAATGTGCATAAAATTAAATGACTTCGAAAGTAAAAGTTAAACAAGGAAAGTAAATTGCAGGAAACGAAAAGATATTTGATAAAAGTAAATACACATGTATTCAAATTGGTGGTGTCATACGTACATTTCTCAACGAACTCTTTCTCTTAACACTTGATACTTGAGCGATATGTGAGTGATTTGTACAAAATGAACACACGAAATCCTATCATTAAGACTCCTATTTATACTAAATTCGACCCTAACGGTCATACAATAATCTAATGCCACGTTATCCATGAGAACTCTGGGGATGCCATCTGTCTATGTGCAGTTTATAGAAACCGTTTCGCAATTCAAACTTTGCCGCTCAAGTCCTTTTCGACATGTGGCTATATAGTTATATTCGAAAATGTTACGGAAACACATTAAGCTTCAGTATTTTATGTAATTTTCCGCGAAATGTCTAAGTCTTGGCTAAGGTATCTTCCGTGTTAGCTTCGATACTTCTCTCCTTCGCTTCAACTTAGACTTTTTCTTAAAGCATAGCCATCAGTAGCCATTTTTTAAAATCTTCGAAGATGGTCACCAGAAACCATCATTCTTCGAACTTAAAACTTTCGAAGATCAACTTCTTAAACGAAATCTCCAGCTAACAGTATTAAAGTGCAATTCCTTTTGTTGAAGCAGGATGTTGCTCGACACAAGGCGTGTCGAAAAGTTAGTCTATCGAAGTGTTGTAAGCAGGTTGCTACACACAGATTAGATTTAGATCCAAAATAGGTATTTTGAGCTTTTGTAGTTTTAGGCTTTATTTGGCTTACGGAGAAAGCAAACCTAAAACTATAAATAGAGGGAGTAACCCCTATTTTGATACACAACTTGTATTCACATAATTTGCAGTTGCAAGTGAATAATAGATTTTTTATAGTTGTGGGCAGAGAGAAACTCTGTAGAAAATAATCATCTTCTTCCTTTTATTTCGCAAACCCTAATCCTTTGCAACCCAAATTCTTTTCCTTGTTTTCCATCATTGTCATCGAGTAATGATAAGGAATTACTCAAGGTTTGAGTCTAATTCCAACAGGATCAAAATCAAAAATTGAAAATCGAACCTAAAGATCGTTAGAGCTTGTGTTGGGAAATTGCTGCAAAACATGAACAAGAAGATGAAGATAGTATAATGAAAGTGGCACAAAATAAATTTTAAAGCGTGTGGTTACACTAAGCTTTATGTTCGATTCATCTCTACCAGTTTAGGCGAAGTGGATGTAGATAGATAAATCGACGAATCCCCTTCACGATACTTTGAAAACATTAACATGAATTACGATCAACAATATTTTATAGGATAAAGTTCCTTCATTTATTCTCATGCACTAGAAAAAAAATAACGACTTAGATATAATTTTTGGCACTTAAAATATGTCTATTTTGTGCTAGTTAGTGAAGAAAAACAACCTTTAAATCATTGGCCATCTACTATCTACTATCTATTCATTATTAGAAGATTGACCAAACTTCTATTATTGTCCTTTCCTAAAAAAAAATTGCACTACAAATTGGACAAAATGGTAACTAACAAAATCACTCTATCAATTTTCTATTTTCCAATCAATATTTGACACTTGGCATTACCAAAGCTTTTACCATTCATTCTCACTTTTCTCTATCATCTCTCTTATTTCATTATATCCTCACCATTTCCCTATTCTCTCTTACTTTATTTTAAAATGTAATAATTCAATATTTTTTATCATATTTTTTATTTATTATCATTAAAAATGTATTTTATCAAATTGAATAATATTACATAGTCATTCAAACAACTAACTTTTTTATCTTACGGGTCACTATCAAATTATTACCTTTATTTGAAAATAAAATTCTTATTTTCATATATCAAATTATTAACTTTTTATTATTATTTAATACAATTGAGTTTATATAGTAATTGTTTATTTTACAATTATGTAATTTTATTTAAGTTAACATGTGTATCTAAATACATCATTTGTCAAGTTTATCATTATATTTTGTATAATCATATTATTTGTCGTAAACTTGTAATATTTTGATTTCATAATTTTTCATTGTACTTTCGCAATAAAAATGAGTTTTTCATATGTATATCTAAAATAATTATTACGTCAAAATTAAAATAAATTCACCCGTGCGGACGCACGGGTATCTTCTTTGTTGAGAACAATTTGAGAAATGAGTGCACAATTAAATAAAAAAATTTCACCACTGGTAGATGATTTTTTTCTGAATGAACAAAGTAGATTTTCATGTCTTTTTGAAATGTTCACATGTGAATTTATTTTAACTTAGAACCTAATTTCATACTAATATCATATTAGTAAAAAAAAAAAAATTGTGGATCATCATTATTTTAACTTAGAACCTAATTTTTGTTGTGGATCATTATTTTAACTTAGAGCCTAATTTTCATACTACTAATATCTTATTTGTATAAAAAAAAAATTTAATAATTAATTTCCATTTTATAAATGCAATTTGGTCAAACTTCTTTACCTCACATTTTTCATATCGTTCATAAAACAGTTCACTACAAATAATGCACCCGGGCGACAGTACGGGTCTTTGACTAGTATGTAACATTGATATCTTTTGGCTTTCAAATTTGTAAAAAACAATGGTTTAGTGTTGCACCATGTGAATTCTCATACACCTCTTGAAGTTTAGGATTAGGAGACCTGTTCGATTCCACCAAGTGTATTCCTTTGATTTTATTTTTGACATTTATTTTGTTAGTCACAAATAAATTCGAAAAATTGTCATAATCAAAAACTCACGACCTTTAAATAAATACAAAAATCAGCGGTGCTACAACGGTTGTCAACAATAAAAGATATAATGTAAAAACAAACATCAACAGTGCAACACTATCGACAACAATAAAAGGAGTCTAAAACACTTATATTCACTCAGTGTATGGTTGCACTTTAGTAAGCTTACAATGGTTGTCAATACACTTATATATAAAAGGGTATAAGCCAAAAATTTGTGGACAATTAGCATCATCTTCACATTTAGCCGATGCTGCAATGAAAAATGGCTTGCCTTCAGCTTCTTTTGCCACGAGAAATAAGGAAATAAATAAAACTATACCATACACAAACACAAGAGTTTTAACCATTTTTTTTTTTCTTTGTAAATGCAAAATATGACTTGATCACTTAATATAGAGTATAATGTTCATGCAATGATAAAAGAATTAATATTTTTAACATATAAAAGAGCAATTAATTGTATTTACCCCTTGGTAGATTCTCTAAATGTCTCTTTGATAAATTAATGAGTTGTGTTTGTTCTTTTTCTTTTTTTTTGAAAAGCTGTTTGTTCTTTAAATACCCTTAGAGAAAATGTAACATAAATTTCGATAATCATTAGAATTTATTAATTTTGATAAACTTTTCCACCCTTCATGTTAGGAAGGGGATAATTTTTAAAGAGTAAAGGTCCATTTTAGTCCCTCACAAAAACTGTAGAGGTCAGATTAGTCTCTAAGAAAAAAAAATCTCTATTAAATTTCTTACAAAATTTAACCGAGTCATGTTAAAAAAATTAAAATGACTTAAAAGGTAGAAAATGTGTGAAGTCTGAAGTGTCTAAAGAGGTAAAATGGTCTTTTTTGCTCGAGTAGCGATACACGTCAGAAATAGGAAGTGAAGCAAGTTCGAAACCAAACTCGAAAATAATGGAATAGAAGGCAAGGGTAAGAGTGACTCAAGATCATATGCGCATGTGGTTCAAGATAATGACGTTCATCTGAGACCCAATGCTAAGAGGAACAGGAAACCATCTTTGCTACTTGGAATTCAATATTCAAGAGTATAATATCCCATTTTTAATATTTAATATTTTATTAATCATTTTATTATTTATTTTATTAATTATTATGCGATATGATAATTAATTAAATTGCGTGTTTTGTGATATATTGTGATATATGTGTTTTAGTTTAGGAAGTGTGAAAATGAGAAAATAAGCAATTGAGCCTAATAGTATGTTAGGATGAGTAAAAGTGGGGATTAATGTTTAGTAAGTCCACTAAGATAATTTTAGATAGTAAGAGTTTTAACAAAATAAAAGAAAAAATAACACTTGAATTTTGTGAATATGTATGATATAAAATGCAATTGGTGAAGATTAACATTGTTGATCCTTGTTTGTTACATGTTAATTGTGGTGTATAGGATGTGTTTCATGTGTGATTGATAACATGAAAATGTGCACGTTTGTGCAAATGTGAGGTGAATTCATATGTGATGAATGGTGGGATATATGCTTGTATGATTAAGATTGTGAGATGGTCTTAATTGCATATAATTGTTGATTTGCACATGCATTCATTCGGTGAGAAAGAGGAAATGTTTGGTAGTTATGTGGGAGCTATTGACTTGTCCCAAATCTAGAGGGTTGGTTTGAAGCTTAGAGGACGAGGTTTGAAAATTCTAGTAACTCACACGCGATGTCGTACTGGATGTTATGACATCCACAATTAGAAAAAATAAAATGTTAAAACAGAAGTGCATAAAAACAGTAAAGAATACAACAAATTGTTCACCCAGTTCGGTATACAACAATACCTACTCTGGGGGCTACCAAGCCAGGGAAGGAATCCAATATAAGCATAATTAATTCAGAGTTAAACTCCCCCGTTTAGAACTCCTCACTTAAGACTTATCCAATGTAATTCCAATCTATTCCTAGACTGAGTATCTCCACTCACTCCCCCTCAATCACTGCAGTGATTACAAACAAACATTAAACAAATTAGAGAGAAGATACACTTCAAAAATACACCTTGATCTGCTTAAAAGCTTCAATCAAGAGACACACACTCGTGCTTAAAAGTTTAGAGTGACAAAGTACATAAACAACCTATTCCAATACTATCATCAAAAGACAATTGCTTGGAGTACAAGAGACTAAACACACAGCAATAGAACTACGGTTCCTAACAATTAATAAATCTTTATCTCTGCGTTCCAAATTAGAATTGCAGTCTTCTTATATGCAGCTCTTGGGCCTCAGGCTTTCCAAGAACCATAGGGATAAGCAAGTTAACCTAATTTACACGTCATCAGGTTGTTACAGAATGTGCTGTTAACGAAATCTTCTAGGCGAAATATTCAGCACACAATAAAAAGTTTCCTAAATTGTAAATTAAGATAAATCAGGAAACATAATAATAAAACATAACAGCTCCTGCTGTCAGACGTGGATGTCATGACATCGGTCATGACACTCACTAACAAAACCTGTATTAGCTTAAAACATATGCAGCCTGCATAACACCATATAAAGCATGTCATGACATTGGACAAGACATTAAACGCCTAGGAATGTTTTACCACAAATGCAGCCAACATGAAAACACTTACAATCTCCCCCTTTGGCAAATTTTTAGCTAAAACAACATGTCACACCATATCAGAGAACCACTTGCGGCAAAAAGCATACAACCATACACAATCAGAGCTAATATAGTACAGCATACCACACAGACAGCATACACTACTACTACCATCAGTATGCACACAACGCCCACATTTGTTGTTACTTCTACAGCAAACAATTAACCACATAACATAGCTATACTACCACACCACATGAGCAGCTGTCAAGTATAACCGAGATAAACTGTTATACTACACACACTTGTTGTTCTGGGGTGACATTACTAATCCCCCTGTTTGTCCACAAAAGTTGCCAAAGTCAACAACTGTCTTCTCCCTTTTTTTTTAATTTATGGTTCCTCATAGATGCAAACTCCTAGCTTGCTTCGCAAGTTTTCAAACTGTGTAGCATCAAGATCTTTTGTGAAAATGTCAGCTAGCCGAAGTTCAGTGGATACATGTTTCAATCAATTTGTCAATAGATAGCCGACAACCATAATGGAGTATACACCATCGTTACCAAATGATAATAGCGTTCCTTTACGTTACCAAAAGTACCCTACTTCAATAGCTCCCAAAATCATCCGAACGTGCCGACACACACCTTGTGATAACATCATAACATAATTCCTTTACACTATTATCAACGCTTTTTATTCTTGGAATCATACTCGTCTCTTCGCATTTCTAACTCCGACTTGAACGTTCCAACAACTTCCACAACTTTTCCAATATCTTGCCAAGGATCCCTTGACAAGGTCTACCACAATCTGTCGCTTAATCATTGTTCTTACGTCAACATCCTACGCAACGGTTACTCAAACTGATAACTTCACAGTCCACCAATAACGCTGAACGTAGTAAATTTCTAAATTCCATCTTATAACAATTATTCTTTTTCCAAGACACTCCGACTTGTTAAACAACCAAAGCCTCAAATTCGTGCTACCCCCGGGTTCGGGAACCAACAACCTTCTACACTGCTTGCTCTGTCTCCTTAAGCCGTATATTGCACCAACAACTTACAACTGAAACATATCCGAGAAGCACAACTTCTCCCCCACTTCGCTCAAACTAACCCTACAACAAAACAAACAAGTACCAACAGTGTTTCACACATATGTCGTGTACTAAGGAATAAAACACTGACAGCATTCAACTGTCACACAACTCAACTGACTCGACAACTTGGCCGGTCGGATCGACCTGCTCTGATACCACTAATATAACACCCCAAATTCTACTCGAAAATATCATGCGAGAAATCAGAGTATTTTAAAAACTATCAACAAGCATTTGGGATATCACATTTACTTCATATAAACAACTCATAAACAGATACATAGCACTTTAATCTCAGAGAAGCACAAAACAACTTATAACAGCTCTTAGACAAACCAACTTCAATTTAATATGCAGCGGAATCATAACATTTGGATTTATAAACAAATCATCTTATTTAATCGGAAACAACTTCAAACATCATAGTACTTCTCATTATCCAATTTGGAACTCAACAACTAAAACATAAACTACATAGAAACAACAATATAGACAACCCCCCGAGTGCTACGTGTCAGAGCGACACACCAACCGAACACGATGAAGCTACAAACTTCCACATCTATACTTGAGTGCCTGCCCATTTCCCATGGTAGGGGAAACATCAGCAGAAGGGGTGAGATATCAAACAGTATAAAAGAATGTATGATAATACTTATAGCGAAGATAAGATCATACATTATTCACCACTTCTCATCTCAAAGCAACTTGCATCAAAACAACAATGTTAATAATCAATCATAATAACATATTCAAATTCACAACTAAGTCATACACAACCACAATATTTCCTTCATAATCACAATGAGAATCAACGTAACTATCATCACGACAAACATCAACAAAACATAGCAATGAATTCACAACCACGAATCCAACTTAAACAACAACATAATCAACTTAATCCAACTTAAACAACAACATAATCAACTTAATCCAACTTAGACAATAACATAATCAACTTAACATAACAATCATAGGAATTCAACACACTTCGCATAATCATGTAAATAGTATTATCAATTTATTTCTCATGTTCAAGTATGCAACAAAACTCAATAGTATGATATTCAAAGGATTCAATACTATTATTCCAAATATACACATATTCACATTTATCACCAATCGTGTATCAAACATCACCAAATTCAATTATCACATCTCATACACACATAACAATCACACAATTGCATATAATCAAACATCACATAACACCAATGTGAGTCGATGCAAGACATGTGAATCTATGCATGTGGTACCGAATGTGAACCCAAAGTTCCACCACTTTCTGATTCAATATCTAGAATCCAAGCCACGCTTCCGACCCGGACAAGACCAAAGCCCACCAAACATAAACATATAGCTTACCGCTTCTATATCCATCTCAAGGATCAAGCCATCGCTTCTATTTCAAAGAAAACCACCTCTATCTCAAGGCAAACTATGCTATGAATGTATGTACAATCTTCATCAACACATCTGAAATTAAGATCATCTCTACCATCTTAACATTCTGCATATCACGATAATTCAACTCTATGGATTATCCACCATTTATACATATACACATTCATAACAAATATACTATTCACATATATAGGCCAATTATCAAATACGAACATAAATTCCAATTAACACTAGTATCATACTATCTCATGTTAATTCACATTTGCCAAATATATATATGAATACACACTTAACACTTTCATAATCAGTCACCTAATCATTAGGATTCATGCCATACGGCTATCCACAGAGAATATTATGAAAACAACATCATTGTCATAGAAATATATTATTCTCAACATAAATATTCAAGCCAAAACACAATTATGGTCAATTCGCATAATAATCACAATATGCCAATATATCAAGTAAACCAAACCAACTTCCAATTATCATCTAACTAAAGTAGACATAATGTTAATTATCACCAACAATCTACAATATAAGAAAGTTAGATGTTTTGGAAAAGACCTAACTGCCCCTTTGCTTTGTTAGAGAGCCACGTGGCTACCTCCTTTGCATTTCTTTGCATCTTGCTTTTGCTATCTGTCTCTGATTCCTTTTCTTATCTATCTCTCCCTCTTTCTCTCATTTTCGTTATCTCTTTCTCTCTCTCACGTCTCTGTTTTTCTTCTCCCTCTTTCTCTTCTTCCTCATTCACTCTCTTCTCCCTCTTTCTCTTCTTCCTCATTCCCTCTTTTCTTCCTCTTATTTCTTTCGTCTTCTTCCTTCTCTTTCTTTCGTCTTCTTCCTTCTCTTTCTATTTCTTCTTTACTTTTATCTATCTTTCTACAGATTATGCTGAGACATCCTTTTCCTTTTTTCCACAGATTTCGTTTGTTCAGATTGTTTTCTTCGTGCTCGGTTTTACGTTGGTGCATCGGATGGATAGAGGGAGTCGGTTTTAGTATCTCTTTTAGGGTTTGGTATAGTGCGACTCAGTTTAAATATGATTTCACGTGGAATAAGACCCTCCTTGCTTTATCACCTCTATTTTGTTTTTTGGTTTTCTTAGAAAGTTAGGGTTTTGATTTTGTGGTTAGGACTTTTTAGTTGATTTGATGATTTTGTGGTTATTTTTTCAGGATATAAGCAAGTTGTTGATGGGTATTCTCAAATGGATTCACTAGAGCATTGTTATCTGGGCTTTCTAAGTTAAGTAAATTGAAATATTTGTAAGTATTTACTCTCATTGAAACAAGACAAAATTTGGTTTTTCTTTGCATACCGGCTAATCTGTTCGAAAATTAGTTTATAGATGGAATTCGTGAGTTCGCTACTAGCTGATGGAAGTTTCATGTTGTTCTTCTACAATTGTGTTCCACTTCTTTGTTGTTGTGTTACAGGTGTGTTCGATCCGTTGCGCGTTTTTGCTGTTGTTTCAAATTCGACTCATTGTGTTGAGTATCAAATGACTGTGTGTTCGAACATCAATTGCAGGTGCATAATTCTGGCTACGGATTGGATTCGTGTAGCAGGTGCGTGAAGGTAATATACGACACTTTGCATTTGACAAGTAGGTTGTGAAACAGTTGTAGTATTATATGATCTGGGAAATCTATAATGTTTAAACATCTTGCAAAATATGACAGACCAGGGTATACTTGGTGTTCTATAAATATAAAACTGCCTAATATGTATTGCTGTAGTAAATTCATTTACTTTTTGAAATTTATAGGGAATCGGCACCAGCTGAGTTAGGACTGCAACTTTTGTTTTCTTTATAGTTTACTGTAGGTTAATTTACATATTGCAGCAAGAAAATTTTGCGGCAAGAAACATTATAGAAAGCATATGTAAAATATTTCAAAATGTAAAGAAGAGAATTCAACTGAGGCACAAGGGATAATGATTTTTTTACTTCAACTGTCTTCTAAGGCCGTGCACGAATCTTCTTTAACCTGTTTGTCACCAAACTAAGGTACTTTTCCTGTAAACATATTCTGTCTGGTCAATTGCACAAGCGGTATACATCCCTGACCGAACCATTTATGTATCAGGTTCCCGAATGAACGGGTTTGATCGGTCAGTTCGGCTCGGTTTTTAAAACTATTGTCATATATTGCGGCAATAAATTTTTGGAACAACAAGTTTCAAAAAGCCAAGACAATTGTTAGGCTTGATAGAGAGCCAGGTCAAGATAGGTTTTTCTGTTATAGAATAAGTTCAGTTTGAGTTTCTATCTCAACCTATGTATGTCTTATATTGTTTTGTGTTATATAATTTTAGGTGACAATGATCTTGCTGTCAATGGGGCAACAATACTTTGAGAAAGTTTTAGAAAATTCTTTAGCCATTTGGATGTCTCAAAATTGGTGAAGGATGGTATGGTCCTGTTTTCATATGTAAACTTGATATTGGTTTTAAAAATTTTGGTTTCAGATTTGAAGGAGGTAATAATTCTTATTGGTTTTAAAATTGTTGGTATTGGTTTGAGAGTGAAGTCAGTGCTTTCTTGCTGAGAATGTTAGCTACATTGTTGGTTTCTAATACATTAAAATATCTATGCAGGTTGAAGTATTAAGGAAACAACTTGAATTTGTCAAAGAGTTTTTACACTCTCTTGCTTTGATTAGAGTAGTTTCTTCTGATATGGTTTTCCGCAGTTAATGAATTTCAATTTGTGTGAGTTTCAATTTTAACATATGTATAGGTTTTACTTTTTGTGATTATGAGGTTTTGAAAAAGGTCCACGATCGCGAAAACCGCCGCGACAACGACGGTAGTGGTTAATATTCTGTTTCATTTTTTTATTGTATTGTTTTTGCATATGACATTGCGAAGCTGTTTCTGAACCTGTTCGGACAAACGTCGGCGATGCTGGTGCCAAGTGGTTCTCAACTCTCGATCGGTTCTCTAAATCTCACACTCAAATCATCACTTTCAACAATTGGAAACTACAGTTGTTCTTTGAGTGTTTGAGTGAATTTTGGATGATGAAGCTTGGTTGTTTTGTAAGTTTAATTTGGTAATTTGAATGTGTGGATTTTTCTGAATGTGATTGTGGATGAACTGAGTTCGTATTTGTTTTTCAGCTTGGTTTGAATTTAGAAAGGGTAGCTGCAGGTTCTGGAATTGTTTGGGATTTTGGGGCTGATTCGGATTAACGTAAAGGGATGATATGCAACTGAGTTTCGGCTTACGGTTTATGCAGGAGAATTTTTGGTGCAGCTCGATTTGGTTAATGTGTTGATGAGTGAGTGAATTTCTGGTGGACTGCGTAGGGCCCGTTATATGTGCAGTAGATTGCGCTTGTCATGGTTGGACTGTTTGACATATTATTTGGCCCATGGTGCAAGTTGTCTTGAATTGGGTCAGGGGGAATGCTTGGCATGAAAGTATGATATGCACAGGTATAGTTTTGTTAAAGAAAATATGCATGGCTGGAATGAGGCTTGAATTATATATTGGCTTTTCATTTGTATTGAATGGGTTGAATCTGAATTTGGTTTCTATGTGAGATGTTTTGTTTATTTCATGGTATGATAATTGTATGCCTTGAATTATGACTGGATTTTGTTACGGTTTTGAACGATGTATAATGCTATTGTGGCCTTTCCTGGACTATGCTTGGAAACGTGTTAACTTGATTGTGTATATGTCTATGCAGGTTGTGGTTGTTCATGAGTGGAAGTCGCATTGTCACGGAATGAACTCGCGTCTGGCCGGCTGTTTGAACATGACCGAGTGCATATGACGCTTTGGTTCTGGACTGGTTTTATAGGTATACTCCAGATTAATGAGGGTTGTTTAGAAGATGATGTATGTTGAATTGGTTTTGAATTGTTTATGTGAAATGTAATGACTTGAACATGGTCTTTTTGTAGGTTAGGCATGAGACATGGTAGCTTGAATGGTTTGTAAGATATATTCACATGTCTTTGTTAAAATTTTAATTTTCATTCAAAATAATATATCTGTTGGTTTAACTTTTGGCAGTCTTTTGAAGATCCATTTGGTGATTCACCATTCAAGGCCGATAGTTCTGTTGAAACTGCTCAATCTCAACACTATGCACATCAGAGTATTGAACCATCCCAATCAGACGGTTTTAATGCCGATGCAATGTCTAATTTTGGGTTTGGGGACTCATTTTCTATTGTAACATACTCTGCATCTGCTACAAGTGATGCCCAACCTTTCTCTGCTAACTCCAACGAATATTCTGAAGCTGAAAGTGAGTATTCTAAATATGACATTGGAAGTGAAGCTGAATATGTATTACAATGGCTAAGGCTGATAACTCTGGTTTGCAGAGTGATGTATTACAATGGCCATTGGATTGTTAATTGTCCTTGCTCGAGCAGGTGCGAGAATCAAAGCTCAAAAATTTAGTAACTGTGTTAACAACTTTTGAGGATATATAATACTACAACTTTATATACATCCATTGATTAGTCTTTTTTTGTTAGTGATTTTCTTTATCTGTAACTTTCCGTTGGATCGTTAGTTAGAGAACTGAACTACTATGTTCTACTACTAGCAATATTGTTGTTTGTGTTATACTGCTGCGTGCTACTGATATACAATAATGAAACTATTTACTGTGTTTTACTGCTACCAACATTGTTGTTTATGCATTCGCAGGTCCGTGCAGAATTTGACAACAGAATGTCCAACCGAATGAGGCGTGAATGAGGCATGAATCGTTGTGCCGAGGTCGCCATTTGAAATCTTTGATGCTTTGAAGAGCCAAATTGTTGATTGGGTCTTAACTGCTCATCCTACCCAGGCTGTTCGTAGATCTTTATTGCAAAAGCATGGCAAGTTTGTCCCTTACTACCTTGACCGTGATTGTCTAAATTCAACTCTGAGGACTGATAGGAGGAGTTATAGAGGTCCAATTGTTGAACATCTCTCAAAATTTTGACAATATTTGTACTCTGTACTAAGGCCTAATCTCTCTATTAATGATAGTTGCAGGGATTGTTTGACACAGTTGTATGCAAAAGATATTACACCAGATGATAAGCAGGAACTTGATGAGGCTTTGCAAAGAGAGGTGCCTATCTGTTGATTTTTTTTATTCTATATGCATATAAGATGCCACCATTGGAAGCCGCTTGATTTTATGTATGCTACTTTATATATACAGTTATA
This sequence comes from Vicia villosa, assembly GCF_029867415.1. NCBI lineage: Eukaryota > Viridiplantae > Streptophyta > Magnoliopsida > Fabales > Fabaceae > Vicia > Vicia villosa. The sequence goes on along the minus strand of NW_026705992.1, from coordinate 321,609 downwards.
CTTAAAATCATGTATAATTGATTTCAAGTGATATAATGTTTTTTCGGTCAAAAAAAAGAGTGATACAATGTTTTCCTTGGTTGGGCTAAAATAATTGGAGTTATCTGTGTTTATAGTACCTATTAACATGGATAGCATTGAATAAATGCCATGATGCTACACTCACCGCATGAAGGTATACAGTGGAATTTATGTGAATATCCAAAATTAAAAACTTATGACTTTTCCGTGATCATTTGGCACATCAACAAGCCTGTTGAATTTTATGTAAACTTTATATATTTATAGATAATATATATCAAACTTAAAACTTTTTTTATTATTTCTTTTAATCTCCCAACTCATCTATTATACAATTATTTTAAAAAAATAGTACATAAAGTTACTGTTCAAATATTGAATATTAGCAGAAACATGAAGTGATCAAAATATTGAATATTAATTTATTTATGAATTTTTTCGGTTAAAATAATATTGTTTTTTTGTTTACATTTTAAAAACAAAAGCTAACAACACCAAAATCTATGCCCACGAATTATTATATCAACCACATTTTTTTCCAAGTCAATCACATTTTTTGGTATCAAATCAATAACATTTGTTCAACTAAATAAATTACTGCATCTTCTCTAAACTTTTATGATTGCATAATTATATTAATATTATCGGTTATCGGTTGTCAACAAGCTTTATTTGAGAAAGACAAATGTTCTTTTAAACATAGAGATTCAAACATCATTTCAATAATTTAATTTTAACGGGAATATGAGTTTATTGATAAAAATATTGAATATTAACGAGAACATAAAGTTATTGATCTAAATATTGAATATCAACGAAAACATAAAGTTACTGATAGGTTATAATCCATACATTTTTTTTTACACATAGTCTTTCTCAATGGAACCTCTACATTTCTTAAATGCATCCTTAGATGTCATATTCAATCTAAAACAATATATATTTTATTTTCTTAATCACTTATTCAAATTTTTTAATATTGGTATTTTTATAACTTTTCCCATTTTAATCTAAATTTAATCTTTTACTAATACTTTGTGATAAAAAAAAATCGTTTACTAATACTTTTATTTTTCTCAATCCAAATGCGCGAAAATGACGGGTACCCGTGCGAACGCACGGGTATCACACTAGTTATATTAATCAAATAATATAAGTCTACTATTTAATGTATATGTCTCTATTTCAATTTATTAAAAATACGTTTGCTACACTGAAACAGAGAAACATGGGAGTATATGCTTCTGCTATATGTCATAAATAGCACACATCATGTTATTTAAAACATAATCATTTCCAACTATACAACAATATTCACTTCATTCTTATCCACACAATACAACCTATCAACTTTGAACATAGGGTCTACAACAACAACAACAAATTCAACATACTAACAACAAACATAATTACATGTTATCTACAATTCATCAATACATAACGCACACAAACATGATTACATATTATCAACAATTCATCACATAGCTCGCACTAACATAATTATATGTTATCGACAATTCATTCAAAACATGATTATAGTCAATTTCATGAGAATCTAACATCAACCCTAACATTTTCAATTCCACAACTAAACCCATTATTTCACTATCAATGGTTTACCCATAATAATCACAACAATCTAATGCACATAGATTATCAATTGCATACAACTTATCACATTTATATCATCACATTCCAACAAACCATCAAATACCCAAAATTGCAAATAGAAGAACATGGATATCAAGTATAGAATCTACCCACCATAACATACTATCATACAACCCTTTATCATGAAATTACCTCACCCTTACCTTGTTGAATATGGACTCTTTCACCACAGCCCTAAGCTTTTCTACAAAAGAAATCCTTTCTAACATCATTTGGAGACACACCTAAAAATCAGTTCGGGAATCAGCTTATCAGACAAACTTAAAACCCTCAAAATCAAAATCGCTCCGGTCAGAACTTACCTCTATGAGTCAGGAACGTTGTGTCCAAGTACCGCAACGATCCAACGGTTGGATTGAGAGATACGCCCGTTTTTCCAAGGTGATTCTGCTGAAACTTGCTGCGAAAATTGAGGCTTCCTCCATAATTTTTCTTCTTCCCTCAAGTGCTCCTCCCTTCTTTCTCTTCTCTCTTCTTCATCCCCAAAATGAGTTATCAGACTCCAACTCTAAAACCCTAACTTTCTACTCTTACTATCTCTCTTATGTCAATTGGGCTTAACCCACCAATCCATCCATTATGTTTATATCACTTAGGCCCATTTAGTTATATCTCTCTAATAACTCAATTAAGTCAAACAACACAAACACTCACATAATTAAATAATTAAATAATTATTATATCACATAATAATTAAATAAATAAGTAATTATTAAAAACAACAAATAATATAATTAATATAAATATTAATAAAAATCAGGATGTTACACTTAACATGGATTGTGTTCACTAAAAGTAGAAGCATGCAAAAATATGATAAGTATAATGCACAAAACATTCAAACACATGGATATCAAAGACACATAACTAACCATCACACAAATGCATGTATTTATGTAAACTTTCATTTTGTGCCCAGCGTAACCGGTTACGGTAACCGGTTACACTCTTGAAATTTCCCATTCTTAGCTACTGGAACTGGTTTGAGAAAAGCTGTGTCGGTTAAGTAACTGATTACAGGTCGGTTCTTTTCAAACTTTTTGTGTAACGTTACAGTGTAACCGGTTACACAAATTCTCGTAACCAATTACACTAAACCAGTGGCATTGTTTCAACATTTCAAAAGAGTCAAACGACCATATTCATTCACCCTTTGAACATTGCACCATTTCATGATTCCATACTGTTTTAGAAGGGTGTTAAGAGGTTATAAATACCCTCACTTTCAGATTTCATATTCACCTCTTCCATTTGCAATTATATACACTTACTCTCTCAATTGTACACTAAGTACTCATTGACATTCAAACTTTCACATTGATTTTTTCTGCATTAGTGTGTCATACAAGTCCAGAAAAAGTCATATCATAAATCATAACCATTGAGTACTATACTATCATATTAATTGCTCTTTTGGAAGGGAAGATCAATCTATAGATTGATACATATTCATATACTTTCTTACTTAAACAAATATTCAGATTTGTTTATCATTGTTGACTTGCTATCCAGGATTGTTGGATGCAAGGGTTGATTTATTAAAGAGAGGATTGTTCTCTTAATCATTTGGTTTGATCAGGGAGAGGATTGTTCTCTTGATCATTTGTTAGTCAATCACAAGAGGATTGTTCTTGTGGATTGCATAGGCTTTTGTAAGTTGCTTACACTAGTAAAATCTCTTTCGTGTTTGAAAAGGGACTGGAGTACTCTCGATGTGTGAGGGGAACCAAGATATATTGTCGTGTCATTTATTTTTCTGCACTTTACATCTTTCATAACATAACCATTAACCAGAAAAATAATACCATCATCCTCAAACACCGATAAAATTTTAAAGTACCTAATTCACCCCCTCTTAGGCGTAATTTGTACTTACAATTGGCATCAGAGCAAGTTATAGGTAACCTGTTCCTAAAAGATCCAGATGGCTTCCGCAAATCAAAATCTGATTTTTAGAGACGGTGGTAGCAACAACAAACCTCCATTGTTCTGTAGATAATACTTCGACTTTTGGAAAATTCGTATGAAGGCTCACTTAGAAGCACAAGGAGAAGAAGTATGGGAAGGTTTTATAAATGGTCCTTTTGTTCTTGTAATTGTCGTCAATGGTGTTGGATCAGATAAACCTAAAACTTCATGGGACGATAATGACAAAAAGAAAGTTCTTGCTGACAAAAAGGCTATCAATCTTCTCCAGGAGCACTTAGCATGGATGAGTTCTTTCGTGTTTCGACATGTACAACGGCAAAAGAAATATGGGATAGTCTTGTAGAAACTCATGAAGGAACCGTTGAAGTTAAGAGATCTCGATTAAATACTTTGAGTCAAGAATACGAGTTATTTATAATGCAACCCGGAGAATCCATTCTTGATTTACAAAAGAGATTTGTTCACTTAGTAAATCATTTAAGCGCTCTTGGAAAGAAAATCTCTACCGAGGAATAAAATCTTAAAGTTCTAAGATCCTTAACCAGAAAATGGCAACCAAAGGTAACGGCAATATCCGAGAAGAAGACTCTAACTAAAATGACTTCTGCAACACTATTCGGAAAACTTCAAGAATACGAAACTGAACTCGGAAGACTTGAAAAGCACGAAAGTTTAGATACAAAATCCAAAGGCATCGCTTTGAAAGTATATTCTATGTACGATGATCCACCAGGGGAAGATGAAAATTTCATGCTCCTTGTTAAAAGACTTGGTAAGTTCTTTGGTAAAAATGATAAATCCTCTCATGTAAAAAGAAAGAAACATTTCAGAAAAAATGAGGCTTCCACTTCAACACAAGATGTTACATGTTATGAATGTGGCAAGCAAGGTCATATAAAACCAGATTGTCCTAAAGTTTTCAAGAATGGTGGTGTCAAAGGCAAAAAGGACTTCAAGAATAAAAAGGCCTATGTGGCATGGGAAGATAATGAGATAATTTCATCATCTGATTCAGATAGCGACGAAAGTGCAAATCTAGCATTGCTGGCTTCACACCATTCCGATGATGAGAATGATGAGGTTAGTAATGAATTTTCCATTTATGATAATGATTCACAAGGTGCCATAAACGAACTATTGAATGAATGCAAAATGTTATATATAACCGTATCAACACAAGAGAAACAAATCAAATCTCTTGAAGAAAAAATGGATACTATGCAAAAAGATTTCGAGGTTGAAAAGAAACAATATGTTGATAAAGAAGAACAAAAATCTACATGTAATAATTGTGAATCACTTTCTTTTTAAATTGTTCAATTAAAGAGAGTCTTAGAAATATATGAGAAAGGACAAGTTGGTTTAGAGGGTGTCCTTAGTCAACAAAGATATTCCAATGATAAAAGTGGGTTTGGTTATTCAAAGTTCTCAAAACCAAGTTCTAACAAAAACTATTTTTGTTAAAGCTAGTGACCAAACATCCCAAGAGAAAATTAACAAGCCTAAAGTGGTTCATCACCATCCTAAGAAAATATTTCCTAAAAAGAAACCTTATGTTCCTAGATATAGAAGTAATTTTGTTCCTACATGTTTCTATTATGGTATAAGTGGTCATACACCTAATGCTTGCTATGTTAGAAACTTTAGTGTAGTAAGTGGGCATTATGTGTGGGTAAAGAAAGGTACTAATTATGAAGGACCCAAAGCAATTTGGGTACCTAACAAAACTTAATTTGTTTTGTAGGTATGCTTGAAGACCACATCAAATCTATGGTATCTCGATAGTGGTTGTTCCAATAATATGACGGGAGACATTAACAAATTTTCAAATCTAAAGCTTAAGGACAAGGGTTATGTTACTTATGGAGATAATAATAAAGGAAATATTCTTGGCATAGGAAAAGTTAGAGCACCACCTTTCACATCCATTAAAGATGTTCTTTATGTTAAAGGACTAAAGCACAATCTTCTTAGTATTAGCCAACTTTGTGACAAAGGCTTCAAGATCAAGTTAACTAAAGATGAATTATTGATAGAAGATGAAGTCACACATGAGGTTAAACTTAAAGGTAAAAGAATTAATAATATATTTATGATTTATCTTGATGATTTATCTTTGAAGGTAAAATGTGTCATGGCGAACAATAAGGACTCATGGCTTTGGCATAAAAGAATTGCTCATATTCATATGGAACATTTGAATAAACTAATCAACCATGATCCTGTCATTGGATTACCTAAGATAAAGTTTGTCAAAGATCGACTTTGTGATGCATGTCAAAAAGGGAAACAAACAAAATCAACTTTCAAATCTAAGAATGTGGTGTCCACTACAAGGCCACTACAATTGTTACACATGGACTTATTTGGTCCATCAAGAACAAGAAGTCTCGGAGGTAATCTATATGCTCTAGTTATTGTTGACGATTTCTCTAGATATACTTGGACATTCTTTTTAGTTCAAAAAAATGATGCATTCAAAGCGTTCAAGAAATATGCAAAGCAAATTCATAATGAGAAGTCACTAACAATTGCCTCCATAAGAAGTGATCATGGTGGAGAATTTCAAAATGCTTATTTTGAAGAATTTTGCGAAGAACATGGAATATCTCATAATTTCTCGGCACCAAGGACTCCGCAACAAAATGGAGTAATGGAAAGAAAGAATAGGTCACTTGTGGAACTTGCAAGAACAACGCTTAGTGATTCAAATCTTCCAAAATACTTTTGGACGGATGCAGTAAGCATGACATATTTTGTAAGTAATAGAGTTAATATTAGACCTATTTTAAAAAGGACTCCATATGAACTATTCAAAGGAAGGAAACCAAACATTGCTTATTTTCATATCTTTGGATGCAAGTGTTTTGTCTTAAACAATGACAAAGACAATCTTGACAAGTTTGATGAAAAATCCGATGAAGGTATCTTTCTTGGTTATTCTCTTTCTAGTAAAGCTTTTAGAATATATAATAAAAGTACTTTAAAAATTGAAGAATCTATGCATGTATCTTTTGATGAATCTAACCCCACCAAGGAGGATATTATTTGTAATGATGATGATGATGAAGATATAGTAGTAATTCCTCAAGAATATTCCTCCAAGATGAATAATAAGCATCAATCAGAGAATCACGAAGATAATTCCAAAATTAAAAACGAAAATCAAACGGAATCTCAAGGAGAAACTTCCAAAGTCAACAATGAGAATCAAGTAGAACCTATTCAACAAGAGTCAAATATCAATGATCTACCTAAGGAATGGAGAACTCATAGAGACCATCCAATTGATAAAGTCATTGGTGATATTAGTCAAGGTGTTACAACAAGACTAAACCTTCAAGATGCTTGCTTAAACATGGCATTTTACTCTCAAATTCAACCTTCCAAAGTTGATGAAGCCTTAGGATATGACCAATAGATAATTGCTATGCAAGAAGAATTAAACCAATTCGAAAGGAACCAAGTTTGGGAACTTGTTCCTAGACCAAGAGATAAACATATCATAGGTACAAGATGGGTGTTTAAGAAAAAGCTTGATGAGAATGGAATAATTGTTCGAAACAAAGCAAGATTTGTGGCTCAAGGATACAATCAAGAAGAAGGAATCGACTTTGAAGAAACTTTCGCTCCGGTTGCAAGGTTAGAAGCTATTCGTCTTTTACTTGCTTATACTTGCTCAATAAATTTTTCAGCTTTTTCAAATGGACGTTAAGAGTGCATTCTTGAATGGATACATCAATGAAGAAGTCTACGTCAAACAACCCCCAGGCTTTGAAGACTTCTAGAATCCCACACATGTCTTCAAGTTGAAAAAGGCTCTCTAAGGTTTAAAGCAAGCACCAAGAGCATGGTATGATCGTTTTAGCAACTTTTTATGCGAAAAAGGTTTTGAAAAAGGTAAGGTTCATAAGACTTTGTTTATAAAGAAAATTAAAAATCATACTTTATTGATTCAAGTCTACGTTGACGACATCATATTCAGTTCAACAAAGAATTATGTGAAAAATTCTCATAAATAATGCAAGGAGAATTTGAGATGTCTATGATGGGTAAAATGAATTATTTTCTTGGATTACAAACCAAGCAATTAAAGGATGGCATCTTCATCAACCAATCCAAGTATTGCAGAGAATTGTTGAAAAGATTTGACATGGATAATTGTAAAACAATGTATACTCCTATGGGATCAGGTACATATGTTGATCAAGATGTGAATTTCTGGTATGACAGACTCAGGATGTCACTCAGGATGTCAAGACATATGATCTGTTATTAGCTTAGCAAAGGCAGAATAGAAAGATCCCTAATTTTTAATTACCCCTAAGAAGGAGTCCATGAGTACTGGGATCATATATGTTCAGTCAACATAACCAGATTGTAATATTTATTGGTTCTGTAAAAGGAATAGCTATCAAGCCTGAACCTGAACCTGATGTTATACGCGATGTTACAACATCCAAGACTGAACAGACAATACAATGTAGAAGATAAATAACACAATGAATTGTTAACCCAGTTCGGTTTAACTACCTAATCTAGGGGCTACCAAGCCAGGAAGAAGACTTCACTATCAGTTGTACTATTTTATGTAAACAACCTCTGGTTTACCTAGTCACTACCCAATGCAACCTTTATGTTAGAACTTCATCTAAGACAAGAGAACCTCTGCTCACTCCCTAGTGATACATAACTGTTACAACCCTGCAACAGTTATTTAAACAATTAACAATGAACACTAACTTGATCTTGCTTCACAGCTTCAATCAAGAACACAATACTCAACTCTTACCTATAGGTTTTGAGTGAGAACAATAGCTTCTCTTACCTACAGGTTTCGAGAAGGACATGGCAGCCATCCCACAACCTGGGTGATCTACCTATAGAAACCCTAATGACAACATCTTTTCTAAACACGGTTTTCTATATTCTTTTAAACTAGGTTAAAAAGGTTTCTATTTATAACCTATTCCCAATTGGACTTGGGCTTACAAATCGCAGCACTACTGGCTGTTACAAATATGCAGATATCTTCTGCTAAAAGAAAGATCTTCAATCACAAGTTTCCTAATTTATCTCCTAAATTAGAAACTGCTGAATCTTCAATATTCTGATTTGATTCTTCAATTTTCTGACTTGATTCTATTGACCTTTAAATCTGCGCCACATTGGATTACATAATATTCATAGAATATTTTGTATCTGTTGAGAATCAAACTGAATCTTTATTCCAGTTCTGCAGGCGCGATGTCATGAGTTGATATCATGACATTCCATATAAGATCTTGCTTGTACCTGTTTTGTTCTTTTATATTTGTAAGACTTATACATTGTATTATATTTTGCTGCTATTATATTTTAGCCAAACATAGATGCCAATCAGCGAATAAAAACATCAACAAGATGAATTCGGCGTCTCTATTGATATTACAAAATATTAAGGTATGATTGGTTCACTATTATATTGGACGACAAGCCGTCCTGACATAATGTTTAGTGTTTGTTTATGTGCTCGCTTTCAAGCAAATCCGAAGGAATCTCATCTCATGGCGGTAAAAAGAATCATGAAATATCTGAAGGGAACAAGAAATTTTTGTCTATGGTATCCAAAAGGTAGTATATGTAATTCACTTGGTTATTCTGACGCGGACTATGCAGGTTGCAAAACTGTTTGTAAAAGTAAGAGAGGAACATGTCACGTTTTAGGAAATGCATTAGTATCATGGTCATGCAAGAAACAAGCATGTGTAGCACTTAGCACGACTGAAGCAGAATACATTGCAGCAGGAAGTTGTTGCGCTCAAATCTTATGGTTAAAACAACAACTTAGTGACTACGGCGTAAAGCTTGGGTGTATTCCTCTAAAGTGTGACAACACAAGTGCGATCAATATTACAAAGAATCCGGTCATGCACTCAAGAACCAAACATATTTACATACGACATCACTTCCTACGAGACCACGTTCTAAAAGGAGACGTCGAAGTTTCATTTGTTGATACACATAATCAACTAGCAGATATTTTTACAAAACCGCTTGCCAAAGAACCTTTCTTCAAGATTCGAAGAGAACTCGACATTTTGGATGAACATGACGTATGAATCTATTATTCTCATAATGTTTACTCTCAACTAGATTTCATCATATAAGGTACATATATCAACATTCTATATTTTAATAATTTCACAAGTTCATTTGTGAAATCATGTTCAAATATTTTTTTTCATATGCTAAAATATGCTCACAATGTGCCTCAACATGTTATCTTAATAGTATTCGTGTTTAGATAAAGTATTATGTGGTGTTTCTCTAAATGCTCAGCTGTTGTGTTTTGTTTTTTTGAAAATTTCTTTAGTGTAATCGGTTACGTAACCGATTACAGCCTCGAGTTTTTCATTCTGGGCCTCTAACTTTTGTTGTTTGTGTAACTATAACCAGTTACGCCCAGGCTCGTAACCGGTTACACTGTGTCGTTTTCGGTTTATATATATATATATATTATATCTTCTATTTCCTTTTAAAAGCTAGTCAACACTCCTCCACCTACTCTTCCACTTACTCTCCTTGGAAATCTCATCTCATTACTCCTACCCTTTATTGCCCATTCAACAACTTTATCTCACCATCATCAAATCCCCTTTTACCATATTAAACTCTCATTAAACCCTTATAACCAAACACTTCTATATATTCACTCCAACAAATGAGCACTTTTCAGAATCACTTTTTCCTCTTCAAAGGGCTGTACGAAAATACCTTTCCCAAACCCTAACCAAGCTCCTTCCATGGCACCTTCAAGAAAGGACAAAGGAAAAGCAACAGCAATAGAAGATTCTCCACAAGACAATGTTCCACAAAGATAATCTGTGAAGAAGAGAAGGTTGCTGGCTACCTTTCAACAAAGGGCTTTGATTGAACCTAAATGTGGTAACTTAATCTCTTTTCCATCTACAAGTTTTCAACTTCCTGCTTTGTTAGAGTATTAGAGGATTACTGGTCTAGTAGAAGATTCTAGAATTTTTTACCCGAATATGGTTAAGGAATTTTATGCAAATTTTTTTTGTCGAACCCGGTTGTGTTCTTCGGACCAAAATTGATGATGTTACTATCTGCTTAACTCTAGCTGAACTAGGAGCTTGTTTGAATATTCCATGTAGTGGTGAACGAATTTTAGCAGGTTTTACTCCGGATTCTCCAGCTTGGAGTGAATACTCTAAAGTTGGGTACTACTTTAGCATCTCTCGTGTCAATAAGGCTGATTATCATGCGCGTCACGCTCATACACAACGATTGGTTCTGTCAAGCAAGTACCTCTCAGTTAGTGACCGAATGCTTCACTATATCCTTGCTTATGTCCTTGTCCCAAAAAGCTCCAACTACTCTCAAATAGGTGACACCGAGATGCAACTGATGTTTGCAATTAAGAATCGTTTGAAGGTGAATTGGGCATATGTCATTCTATGTCATATGAACTACTCAAAAGGATTATCCGGTGCTTTACCATATGCCCGTGTAGTTTCAAGAATCATGGAAGCTTGTCATGTGAACCTTCGGCGCGAACCGACAAAAAAGATGGGTAAGAAGAATGTAATCAATCTTGGCACTTGTGATAAAACATGGGTATTTTTCAGGATGTTGATGGAATCTTTAAACACTACGATGAGGCTCGTGCATTTGTTCCTTCCCCCGCTCCCGCCGGTGGTTACTCAAATGAGGTTCTGTATAATAAGTTGTGTGAGATGGATACTCGTTACACCGCGGAACTTCTCGCCATCAAAATGGGCATCGCATCCCTCAAAGAACAAGAGAATGATGAAGAAGAAGAGGAAGGTGACGATGTAGGAGAAGAAGAGGACATGAATGATGACTAGCTTTGATGTGTTCTTCTTATTATGTTCGTCTATTTCAAGTTCCTTATGTTTAAGTTATTTTGTAGTTTCCGTTTCGCTTAAGACACCGTGTTCTATTATGCTCGTAATGTTATCAAACAAGCTATTGTGTATGATGTTTCTATGTTATGTGTTATGTGATGTTTCTATATAAGTATGCTTCACTAATGTTTGCATATAAGCTTATGTGTTTTTTCTTTGAAAAAGCTTTTCTCTCTCTTTTTGCTAATGACAAAGTGGGAGAATGATTGTATGATATCATATAGAAATACTATGTATATATGCACTTTCTCTAACAAATTTTTAGCAAGTACAAATATCATAAAACACTCTTAATATTGGATTGAGGGGGAGCATTAAGCAAGGGGGAGTTTCATGATTAGAGAAAGCAAAAATCATCAAGATACCTATAGTTCTCATTATCAAAAAGGGGGAGAATGTGAAGTTAAGGCTCTACATGTTTTAGTTTTGATGAAGACAAAGTTTAACATCAAGTGCTCATATCAAAAAGGGTGGAGAAAAGCCTCTGAATGCACATCACCAACTATAGGAATCAAGGCACTCATTCATGGAAGCTTGCATAATGATATCCAGGACTTTTTCCAAAGGACTTCGCATGGATTGTGTTCACTAAAAGTAGAAGCATGTAAAAATATGATAAGTATAATGCTCAAAACATTCAAACACATGCATATCAAAGACACATAACTAACCATCACATAAATTCATTTATTCATGTAAAATTTCATTTTGTGCCCAGTGTAACTGGTTACGATAATCGGTTACACTCTTGAAATTTCCCATTCTTAGCTACTGGAACTGGTATGAGAAAAGCTGTAATCGGTTACGTAACCGATTACAGGTCTGTTTTTTTCAAATTTTTTGTGTAACATTATAGTGTAACTGGTTACACCAATTCTCGTAACCGATCACACTAAATCAGTGGCATTATTTCAGCATTTCAAAAGACCAAATCAGCCAAACGACCATATTCATTCACCCTTTGAACATTGCACCATTTCATGATTCCATACTGTTTTATAAGGGTGTTAAGAGGTTATAAATACCCTCACTTTCAGATTTCATATTCACCTCTTCCATTTGCAATTATATACACTTACTCTCTCAATTTTTACACTAAGTACTCATTGAAATTCAAACATTCACATTCATTTTTTCTGCATTAGTGTGTCATACAAGTTCAGAAAAAGTCATATCATAAATCATAACCATTGAGTACTATACTATCATATTAACTGCTCTTTTGGAAGGGAAGATCAATCTATAGATTGATACATATTCATATACTTTCTTACTTAAACAAATATTCAGATTTGTTGATTATTGCTGACTTGCTATCCATGATTGTTGGATGCAAGGGTTGATTGATTAAAGAGAGGATTGTTCTCTTAATCATTTGGTTTGATCAAGGAGAGGATTTTTCTCTTGATCATTTGTTAGTCAATCACAAGAGGATTGTTCTTGTGGATTGCATAGGCTTTTGTAAGTTGCTTACACTAGTAAAATCTATTTCGTGTTTGAAAGGGGACTAGAGTACTCTTGGACTGTGAGGGAAACCAGGATATATCGCCGTGTCATTTATTTTTCTGCACTTTACATCTTTCATAACATAACCATTAACCAGAAAAATAATACCATCATCCTCAAACACCGATAAAATTTTAAAGTACCTAATTCATCCCCCCCTCTTAGGCGTAATATGTACTTACAGGCTCCAAAACACATGCAACCTCATCTTCAACCTCCAGCCAATTTGATTTTTTGCAGAAACAAAAACTAGATGTTTTAAGCTCTAAAATCACATGGTTACGCTTCAACTAACATCATCATTCATGTCTCTTTGCTCATGAACACATTTATTTAATTTGAGAAAAGGGAATTTACAGAAAAACTTAAGAACCCTAAACACTTCAAAGTAAAATTAACTTATTAACACAATTAATAAATGACAAGTGAATGAGGTCTTTTCATTAGAAGATCAAGGCGAAGAGAGTGGTATCTTGTTTTTGTTGAAATGGAACTCATATCTACCTGTTCGAAGTGAGCTTCAGAGATTTGAAAATGGTGAAATAGTGATGATGCTTGCAAGGTGTTTCAAACTTGTGTAATGCTTTAGGTAGCTTCAGATAAGGCCGGTGTAGGTTTATGGGCAAATAATTGAGGTTAAAACAAGTTTAAAACAAAGAACTAACTTCTGGTTTTTGAAGCTTTTTGATAGTGATGGAAGCAGAGTATCTGTGGCTTTGAAAGATTTCTAATGAAGGTTAAAGTATGCTCTATTTATAGGAGAATGAATGAGTTGGTGGTACGTGGGAAATCAGATCCCAAACGTGTGAATTGTTTCTAGAATTTTCTGGTTTTGAAAGCGTGTGAAGCAAGGGTGAAAATCATGATTCATGTCCTTAAATAAGTCATTTTGCATTCAATGAAATGTGTATTACCAAACCAAATGGAGTTGCACATGTGAGACTGGTCCCAAGTTGAGATTTCACGCGTTTTGCAAATTAAAGGTCATGGTGCAAACAAAGTTCATGCTGAGGCCAAATTACATTCCCTCGCGCATTTCTTGATTATTCTGGAGCCAAATGATCCTTTCAGAGAAGATAATACAATGCAAAAAGAACTAATTCAAAAGAGGTCTTGAGCTGAAAATGGAAAGCTTGAGAAGTTGGGGTCATGGCACTAAAAATTAGGTCTCGCATTAGGTCGACCAGGTCATGGACCTAGTTTTGTGTACATGTGACCTAAAATCCCATTCAAAATTTGAGATGCTTGGAGGTTGAATTGATGTTTGACCTCTAAAGCAAAGTTGTAAAGGACATCAATAGGGACATTTGGCTTAAAGAAGCGCCCATAAATTTGAAAATTGAGAAAGTTATGATCATTAGACCAAAGCGTGTGCCATTCTTGATTTTAGGTCAAACCACCATGCACCAACTTGTAATTTTTGATGTTTTCTTGCATCGAAAGGCTCCATGATAAACAACTGAACACCATATGAATGTAGCTTGATTATCCTTTGATGAATCTTGATGATTGCTTGAGAAATGAATGGAAAAGTCATGGAAATAAACCATGAACCAAACTTGAATCACTTGTGAAAATATGCATCAACCTTGACCTCTCTTGATCAAATGAAGTTGAATGAAGCTTGAAGTGAATTTGGCCTAAGATTATAGGTCATGCCTTAAATAAAATCCCAATTGTCCAAGAGTTGACCACTACTTTGATTTTGGGGAACCAAAACCCTAATTTGTAAACAAATCTTGATCCTTGGGAAAACTTCCCACACAAACCAAGTTACTTTGAGATTTTGAACATATTTGAACATGAAATAGAGTTCTATTAAGTATTATCCACTCTCTCGCTCTTGGATTGCTAGCCTTACCATGCACAGTGAGAAAAGAAGAAAGCAACAAACACATTTTTGTATTTGAATAAAGGTTAGCAAAGGTTAGATGATAAACATAAGAAAATAAAGAGGCAATAAGCAAACACAAGGGTGCTTGGTGATCTATCACAAAAGGTAAACCCAAGGTTCAAGGGGAAAGGAGAGCGGCATGCTTGTGATAATGGTTGAATGCAAATGAATGATAGGTGGGATCTTAGGGGCAAAAATTAGGGTATGACAACTGCCCCTATTTAAGTTTCTTAAATCCGGAGATATGAAGATTATAAATATTTGCATCAACGGGATTGAATAGGCTTAAATACAGAAGACCCGATTTTTAGCCCTAAGATGTCGCCCTATGATTATGATATGAATGCAACAATGGTCGGACTCCCTAAGGAATGCACTACGAGAGATAGACACAGTGGGGATAAACCACGACACTAATTCTACTGGAGACAAACTACTTGAAGGGAGTCCAATAGGGAGACATGACTCACTAGTGACAGAATAATACCCCGAGGGCTTACACTAGGGAATGACCCAAGACATAGCTGGGGAATAACAAAATGGTAGTATCCTTCATTAGAGGACTCCAATGGGGATACGCAGCAAAAATGAACTAATCTACTAGGGAAACGGCCCATGATAGTCGACCGGGGAAAAAGTAATGCTACCAAATCATAGACGAATTGAATTGATAATAAGCTTCCCAAAACTTTAGGTCTTCAACCTTGAACATGGTTCAACTTCTTCTTTAACCAAGTCTTCCACTTGGAAAGGGTAATAAACTACTCATGACTTCCAGTACATAACCTGGATTGGGTCTCAATTTCTTCTTTAACCAAGCTTTCCACTTGGAAAGGATAATAAACCTCCCATGACCTCCGGTACACAACCTGGAACGGGTCTCAATTTATTCTTTAACCAAGCATTCCACTTGGAAAGGGTAATAAACCTCTCATGACTTCCCGGACACAACCTAGAACGGGTCTCTGTTTCTTCTTTAACCAAGTATTCCACTTGGAAATGGTAATAAACAAGCTTCTCAAATAAAAAGACTTCCACTTGCTGCTGAAAGAAGTCTTAACTTGTCAAACAGGCTTCTGGAATATAGAGACTGCCACTTGTTGCAGAAAAAAGTCTTGACTTGACAGAAAAGCTTCTCAATAAAGAGATCGCCACTTGTTGGGTATTAAATTTTAACTTTGATCGGGGATCACAACAGACTTCTCAAATAAAGAGACAGTCGCCTGTTGGAGGACGAACTTCTGTTAAATTTTGATATGTTGAATCACGACGAGCTTCTTTGCCGAGGAATAAACGGGCGAGATCGCCACTCGCTGTGGAAACGGTGATTGCATCTGACTAAAACAAACAAGCTTCTCAAATAAAGAAACTGCCACTTGTTATTGAACAAAAAGTCTTACCTTTAAAAACAAGCTTTTCAAATAAAGAGATTGCCATTTGCTGCTAAAAAAATCTCGAATGCTGGAGTAAGTAACTGTTGGGGAATCAAATTATTCATCCATTGAACAGGTCTTCTCCGTTGAGGAAAACAGGGTCCAAAAGATATACAGAATGCCTTCTTTATCATATAGGTTTCTGGCCTAAAGTGATCAAAAGTTGATGCAGGGGACCAAAGTTCAATCCAGGAACAAACTGGAGAGAAACGGTCAAACAAGACTCTACCAAATGAGGAATAAACTCAATTGGGATTTCCTTCTGTCCAGACAAATAAGTTGGGGAGGAAAAACCGAAGTACAACCCTCAAATGAGGAATAATCTCATTGGGGAAATTTAAAAAATAGACTCTCCTTGGGCAATGTAACACCAAGACAATATATGGAGACACACGGTTACCAAAAGGTAACTCCCACCCGACTCAAGGGGAATGCAAATGAGCACGACCTACATGAGGATGATTTATGAATGTTTAAATGCATGTAATGTTATTCTTATGCTAACAACACCACAAATTAGACAAATGGGAAACCAGAAAAAATAATAAACTCGATACTCAGCCAAAACTCCATGTTCAACTCTAGTGCAATAGTCTAGATCATCAAACATACTTATAGATAACACATTTCACTTGAGTTCTAGGACATAACTAACGTTTTGAAAAAGAAACTCACGATCATCACACATTTTAGGTAAGATCGTACCAATACCATGAATGTTGCATGCCTTATTATCACGAAGGCGAATTACTCCACCTTTCTTCAGCTTCAAAGTCTCAAAGTATTCTACTTTTAGACACATGTGATAAGAGCAACATGAGTCTATGACCCAACTATATTTAGTCTCTGAATTTAATACCACTAGTGCATCAACTTTCTTATAACCATCCTCATCTAAGGCAATTGTAACTTGAACAAAATCATCATTAACCTTTCTCTCAGGACAATCCTTCTTGAAGTGACCAATTTTTTTACAATTAAAACATTTTACCTTTGACTTGTCGAACTTCTTTGATTTGGACATCTCTCTACGCTCACCTCCTCCCCTTGAGAAACTCAAACCTTCACCACTATGATCGATCTTCAAATATTTTTCCTTTGAAAATTTTATTGATTTCACCGCCATCTGGACTCCTTCCAAGTAATAGCACCTTCCTTACCATGAAGAAGGGCATCCTTAAATTGCTAAAAGGATCCCAGTAGTGAGCTCAACAAGAGTATAGCCTTGTCTTCATCATCAATCTTCACTTTAATATTCTAAAGATCATAAATGATCTTGTGAAATTCAGTCAGCTGCTCCACTATGGATTTGTGCTCCACCATTCAGAATAGGTAAAGTTGTTGTTTCAGACACAACCTGTGAGCCAAAGAATTGGTCATATACAATGATTTAAGTTGGCAACTTTCCTTGGAACTTTATCCTCGAGGCATAAGATAATGGCATTCTTGCCCTTATCCACGATCTCGGTCTTCTGTACTTCTGGAAATGTTGTAGGCACCAATGCTTCATCCTTCAAACATCTATACACCTATCTCTAATTAAAATTTCTTGCATCTTAACTTTCTAAAACCCAAAGTCATTTTTTCCGAAAAATTTCTCAATCTCCTATTTACCCATGATGCTCACTCATAAATGATACCCTTTTGCCCCATGGTGGGCGCCATTTGTTGTGATAATGAGAAGGTCCAATTCAAATAAAGAATTTGATATGTTAGGTAAACAACACTAGCAACCAAAATAAATGACTTTCAACCATAATTATTTATGGAACCCTTTCAATTTTCCATAATATGATAGCAATGTACAAACGCTTCCCCCTTCAGCCGCCTTCTTCTCCACTAGACACAAATTCAATAACCTTCCCCGGGGAGGCTTTGTCCTTCTAGGAACACTATTTACGATGAAAAAATAATACCTTACACATCGCTTTTTTTACCTTAAATTGTGCTTTAAAACACTGTTTATTCTAGGGCTGCTATAGGTATAGGCATCGATTTTTAATTTAAAAGCATTAACTTAAGTACACTTTAGGAATCACTTTCTATTAAAAGCGTTGGCAAAAGTCATCTTTTATGCAACACTTTCTAATAAAAGTGTTGGGGTAAAGCATCATTTGGCGGCGCTTTCAGTTAAAATCGCTGGCGTAAGTCATCATTAGGCCTCACTTTTTATTGATAAATATTTTATTATATGTACTTTACACAAATTTTATTTATCAAAAATCATCTCCGTACAACTTATATTAATAATTGTTGTCTTAATTAAAATAGATAATTAAAGTTTAGTAACACAAAAATGATTCATACTTACCATGAATTTGAATCAAGCACCAAAATGATTCATACTTACAATGAATTGAATAAATAATGAAAAGTCCGTGAGTCAAATCAAGCCTACAAATAAGGGACGTAAAAGTTTAGGTTTTCGGGTTGGTGATGTTTGAAAGATAGACTTGCAACTAAGGAACAATTGTTCAAAAGAGACGTTATTTCTAGCAACAATAATAGATTTTGTGTGTTCTGTTTTTCTGCGAACGAATCGTTGAAACATCTTTTGTTGTCATGCCCCTTCACAAAATCAGTATGGAACATGGTGATGGTATGGCTAGGGATTACCCAAGGTCTAGCAGAAACGGTGTTGGACCACTTGTTGTGGTTTAAGGAGTCTCTTCGTGGTAATATTCCTTCCAAAAAAGAATTTGCTTTTATGGTTGTCAATTTGGTGGTCATTAAGGAACATGAGAAATGCAATCATTTTCAGGAGTGAGGTGTCTAATGTAGGTGATGTTGTTGAAAATGTCAATTTTTTTCTTGCTATTGCCATGTTATTGGAATGAAATCCAAAGGTGTAGGAACTTTTACTTTTGGTGCAAATGTCCTTCGGACTTTCTAAAATTATTGTAATTTCTATAATCGGGTGAATACCCCTTATACTCTATCAATACATTATTCCATTGCATGTAAAAAAATGTTCATAAACTATATTTCAAAATAAATTTGTAAAATTTGTGATTAGATTGAAGGGAAACAAAATGTAAATTTTAGTGCTTCCAAAGGTTCGTGTTTACATAAATGAATAAAAACACCAACTTAATAGTGAATTTTACATTAAACTATACAATTAATACTAACTCGAAAGAGTTACAAACACCAAATTGAAGCTTACTTCATAACATGTTCAAGAGCCTCACTAAGTTCTTACTATTTGTTGTTAATAGACTATAATAAGAAAAGTCAAAGGCAACATCAGTCGATCATTAGATAGTTGGTTAGTGTAACTTTTAGTGTTTTGGTTGTATTTTGGATTATGTTTGTTACTTTTAGGTCTAAATAGTCAATTGATTCTTGTAAGTTGACTTATTTTTCTTTTTTCGTCCCTGTATTTATTTGTATTTTTTGATAAAATTCTTAAATGATGAATTTAATTCCTAAAGTTAAAATCTGCAGAAAGAATTTAAAACTTTTCTGCAAATTTTCTATGAATTTTAATTTTCAATGATTATTTCCAAAAAAAAAAATACATGAACGAAAAATAAAAACATACAAAATTACAATGATCAGTCAACTATTTAAGTCTTGATTTTAAAATATTTTCTCTTTATTACTTTGCTTAAAGTTTTAAACATTAAGAAGTTAAGACAATGATAATCTATTTGGTTTCAAATATTGATTGTCACGACGTTTCACTCTTCTCTTAAAAGATTATCTAATTGATACATTCTTTTGTGTTTTATTTTGTCATATTGGGAGGTATGTTCTTGGTAATAACATGGAATGGAGCGAGTTTTCTAGTTTTATAAAGGATATAGGTCTGGTTGACACCCGTTGTAAAGGCAAGAGATATAGTTGGTTTAGTGGCGATGGGAAGGCAAAAAGTTGGATAGAAAACTCAAAAACAGGTTGGCTAGTTGGAAAGGTAGGTCTCTTAGTTTTTGGGGAAGACTAACTCTTTTAAAGGCGATTTTAGGGAGCTTATCTATATTCACTCTCCCTTTTCATAAAGCTCCAAAGAAAATTGTTAGGAAAATTACTAAGATTCAAAGTAATTTCTTATAGGGAGGGACGGAGGATAGAAGAAGAATTCATTGGGTGCGTTGGAAAGTGTTATGCTTGCTGATAGACAAATGAGGGTTGGACTTAAGGAGGATTGAGGATTTTAATGTGACTCTTCTTTGCAAGTGGAGGTGAAGAATTCTAGTGGAAACCAAGGCTTTGTGGTATAAAGTCTTGAAGGCGAGATATGGAGATATAAAGCTCCGATTTGTGAATGGTGGAGGAAAACAAAAGGGGAAGGAATCTAAATCTTCTTGGTGGGTGGATATTTTATCGTTGGAAAGAAATCTCTCGGAGGATTTTTTTTAATCAAGGTTGTCGTTTCTTCGTGGGAAACGGATATTCCACTTCTTTTTGGCACTCACAAAGGCATTCTTAAGGATATTTCCCTTTTTTTATGTTTTATTATTACAAGACGTTTCCTTTGTCGCTATGGGAGGTTGGAGCAACGATGTTTGGAGGTGGGGAGATTTTGGGGTTCGGCGGCAGTTCCTGTATCACATGGGCACAGCAGCAGAATTTCTGCAACTCTACCTTCTGCTGCGATCAGTACAGGTGGTCGTTGGCACTGCAGACTGTGACTTGGAAGCTTAGTCAAGCTCTCGGATTCTCGGTCAGCAAATTTCATGAAATCGTTAACAGCTATCGTATTCCGTTTGGACCAAAGGAGTGGTTTGATTCTGCTCTTGAGTTAGTTTAAAAGATGGAGGTTCCCGTTAAAATTAAAGCTTTCGGGTGGAGGTGCTTTCTCAATAGATTACCAACGCGGGATTTACTTTCTTGTAGAGGTATTCTTTCTACTTCTAATTCGTGTTGTGTTTTATGTGGATGAATAGATGAATCTTCTCTCCATTCTTTTTTTCTTTGTCGAATTTCGGAATTGGTTAGGAAGGATATGGCCGATTGGATTGGTTTGGAAGATTATAAAGCGGGGAGTTTTATGGAAATTTTTTCGAAGTTGTCCTCTTTTTGTAAATCTGAAAGAGTGAAGAAAGGAAAGGAGTGAGTGGTGTGGTTGGCTACTTGTTGGACCCTCTGGACTGTTAGAAATGGTATCGTTGTCAGAAGTGACTCGGGGAATATTTTTGAAATCGTTTGGGGGTCTAAAGTTATGGTTTAGAGATGGGATTTTATAGGAAAAATTATCCAACCCAATTGTAACTTTTACAAGTTTAGTAAAAACTCTTTGTTTTATTTAACATATGATTCAATTGGCGTGTAATTTTTCTTCTCGAGTTTTTACCCAAACTTTTGTATCAAGTTTGAGAACTTGAGTTCTCGTATCAATATATTCTTAGTTAAAAAAAAATCAATATTAAAGAGTACAAATGCGTAAATACAAGCTTTGTAACATTATGAAACTAAGAATAAATAAAAACATATTTATTGCATAGAGTTTCTGCTAATACAAAAACTCATTATTCCTTGCATAGTTTGTATTGTCTCTTAGATCTGAGACTCACCCAAACGGCCACGCCAACAAACAACTTGACATTTGTTCTCAATACAGACATAGCAAAAATGTCTCAAGTTACAATTTTGTTCACAATCATTATTATCTTTATAGTATTCATTTTATTTTGCCAACAAAAGCGGCTTACCATCAATCTAATTTTCCACAAGAAATAGGGAACAAAGTAAAATTATAGTATACGTTTTTTTTTTCGTTTTTTGTCAGATTTACTTTTCTTTTTTATGAGTAACAAACACAATATGTAATATTTTAATCTCATGAAATGTTAAAACACCCAAATGTTTTTCATAATATAAAGGGGAATTTTTTATTGAAAAAGATTGTGGCACCTTGATAAAGTTATCTATATGAATAATGCACGGCCGGCGTGTCAACATAGTTGTGAATAAGCTGATCGTAATATACGTCCTTTTTTAATAAAAAACTTGAATATAGGGAATGAATATAAAATTTAGCAGTTGAGTGATTTTTTCAGCACAATACAAAAAACACATTTTACCTCTGTTAAAAAGAACTTTATTTTGGTTTTATAGGCGGGGTAACGAATGATGTCATAAAAAGTTGTCATTTTCTTATTGGTTTTAAATGCATATAGGAATAAATTTTATTTCTCATTGGTTCAAACCCGCAGCTTCCAAACCAAGACATCTTCCCGATATCGTCTAACCACACCTAGTATTGTGACAGGCAAAACCTCAAAAAGTTCCTCCTCTCACGCTAGGAAAGGTGGTCTCAACCTAAAACACCAAACTCAAACCTACCCCTCCCAAGAATCCAAATCTCCTACCATGAGAGACTTTTGCACCAAGATTAGAAATAAACTCTCAAAAGAGACACACAAAGTGTAAGTTTTGAGTGCAATCTAAGAGGGGGTGAATTAGGTTTAATGATCTTTTTAGAGATTTCATAGAATTTTCTGGTTTATTGTATTTTTCCAGAATTATGAACAGATGAATGAATAAGAAACAGAAAAGTAAAGTGAAGTGAAGTAAAATACACGAAGAATTTTACTTGTTAACCTTCCCAAACAAGGGTATCTAGTCCCTTCACACCCTGTGAGAGATTTCTACCACTACGCCAAAATTGGCTTTTAAAAGCGCTTTCGTAGGTTTGGTTAAAAACAAAATAAAAAAAACACGCTAGAAAAGCGCTCTTAAAGGGGGGGAAATGAAAGCGCTTTTCAAAAGCGCTCTTATAGGAGGTGGGTATGAAAGCGCTTTCCAAAAGCGCTCTTAAAGGGTTGGGTATGACAGCGCTTTTCAAAAGCGCTCTTATAGGGGTCTTATAGGGGGTGGATATGAAAGCGCTTTTGAAAGCGCTCTTAAAGGGGGGGGTTACGAAAGCGCTTTTAAAGAGAAAGCGCTGGTATAGAGTGGCCTATGAAAGCGCTTCTGAAAAGCGCTCTTGTAGCCCTCATTAAATATTTTTAAAACTAAAACACGCTCTTTTATTTTAATTTCCAGAAACATTCTGAAAGTTCTTCTTCTTCCTCTCACGCTATTACTGTTCTTCCGTCTAAACCACTCACCCTCTAAACCACTCACCCTCACGTCTGAACCACTCACCGTCCGTCTCAACCACTCTCCGTCGTCTTCTCACCTTCAGGCCACCGCCGCCGCCGCCGCTGCCGCCGCCGTTCTGTGGGTGGGATTTTAGGGTTTTCTTGGTCAAAATCAACATCTTCTTGCTGCTTCTGTTCAGGTAAAATCTTCCCACTATTTAGTAGAACTTGTAATTGCAAATGAAATTTCTGGTTTGGTTATGAGCAGATTCTTTAGTAAATATATCTTGGTTTATGCAAACAACTCCAACCACAATGACCCTTTCATCCATACACTGCAAATTCAATTATTTTAGCTTTGGATGTATTGTTTTTAGTTTCATCTTAATCAATCTCTGGTGCACTTCTGGTGGTGATAATTTAATCCATTGTTTATAAAAAAAAAATATTTTAGCTTTTGATATATTGTTTTTGGTTTCATCTTCATCAATTTTTCCTTTGTGTCTGTTTATAATTTGATGGGCATGGTATTTTGAAACGTAGACTATTTGTTTTTATGAGTGGATTTTTTTTTTATGATGAACAAACATTGTTGGTAATCTTAATTTTGGCAAGTGAAACATGAATCTAAACAAATAGTACAAACATTGTTGATAATCTTAAAATTTAAAATGATGAGATAATATTCTATTTATGTTCTAAAAATGTTCAAATTACATAAAGACGAAAAATGATTCATTGTAGCTATTTCATAGCATTAAAATCGTAGAAATAGTTATATTTAAAAAAAATTAATATACTTATTTGTTTTTAAGATGTTAAGTAGTTGGTGCAAAAAAGAAAAACTATCTCTTGAATTTTACTATTTAAAAAAAATTAATATACTTATTTGTTTATAGTTCTATTTAATATCAATTTAGTGTCTCTCAACCAGTTTTTTGGTTTGTGGACTTATATTACCTTGAAATAAGGTAATGTCTTCTTTAAGAAATCGGGTATTCTGATTAGGTATTCTATTATGATGATAGCTATTTATTATCTTGACAGAATTCCTTAGTACCTGATAGAGAAACCAAGAAGCATTTGTTTAGCTTAATTAAGTCATGGATAAGACATGGATGAGATCAAACCGATTGTCGAAAGAGTACGAGAAAGGGGTATGGGAATTCGTTGAGTTTGCGGTTAAGCACTCCGAAGACCCGCTTCGAATGCCGTGTCCTTGCTTGGGTTGCTGTTATGGGGATAAGGTTGACGGGAAACAGTTGGGATCCCATTTACTACGGTTTGGAATTGATAGAAGTTATACATGTTGGACAATGCATGGTGAGAAAAGTAACGGGAATGCTGGGTCGAGTTGTAATAGGAAGTATGCTTCAAACGACGATTGCACAGACACATACGATTGCGATCGAGTCGAAGAGATTGCAGAAGCGCTTGAAGAAGATCTTGCGGATTGTCCCAAAATGTTTGAGAGGTTGGTAAGCGATGCAGAGAAACCGTTGTATGATGGTTGTTCAAAATTCACAAGATTGTCTGCGGTGTTAAAGTTGTACAACTTAAAGGCGGACAATGGATGGTCGGATAAAAGTTTCACAGAGTTATTAGCCCTTATGAAAGATATGCTACCAGAGGATAATGTTCTTCCCAATCGAACGTATGAAGCCAAAAAGATGTTGTCCTCTATTGGCATGAGCTATGATAAGATACATGCATGTCCAAACGATTGCGTTTTGTTTCGAAACGAGTATGCAGCGTTGAATGAGTGTCCTAAATGTGGTGCCCCTCGATATAAGAAAAAGTTGTCTCCTGCTAAAGTCTTATGGTATTTTCCTATAATTCCGAGATTTAGACGCATGTATCGTAGTGAGACCGATTCAAGACACTTGACTTGGCATGCAGATGAAAGAATTATTGATGGAAAGTTGCGACATCCGGCAGACTCACCACAATGGATGAAAGTTGATACTGAATATCCTGAATTTGGAAAAGAAGCAAGAAACCTTCGGTTGTCATTGTCTACTGATGGAATGAACCCGCATGGTATTCAAAGTATCTCGCATAGCACATGGCCTGTGATTCTTATGATCTATAACCTACCTCCGTGGCTATGTATGAAGCGTAAGTACATGATGTTATCAATGCTAATTTCTGGGCCTAAACAACCAGGGAATGACATAGACGTATACTTGGCACCGTTAATCGAAGATTTAAAGTTTTTGTGGGACAACGGTGTGGAGGTTTACGATGGGTATAGGAAGGAAAGTTTCAACTTGAGGGCGATGTTGTTTGGAACAATTAATGATTTTCCAGCATACGGAAATTTATCCGGGTACAGCAATAAAGGTCAAAAGGCGTGTCCCGTTTGTGAAGATGAAACCGATACGACACGATTGGATCTTTGTCAGAAGAATGTCTTTCTCGGTTATCGTAGATTCTTAAATTCTAATCATCACTACCGTGGGTGGAGAAAAGCATTCAACGGAAAGGCCGAACATGGTACAGCCCCGCCTTTTTTGTCAGGTGATCAAATTTTTGAAAAGGTGAAAGATGTGAGCACTCAGTTTGGCAAGCCTTTTGCACATTCACTTGTCAAGGGTGGGTGGAAGAAGAAGTCCATTTTTTTTGAACTTCCATATTGGAAGTCGTTGTACGTAAGACATTTCCTGGATGTTATGCATATTGAAAAAAATGTATTTGACAGCGTTATAGGTACGTTACTCAATATACCAGGAAAGTCTAAGGATGGCGTTAACATAAGGAATGACATGGTAAACATGGGGATGAGAACTGAATTGAGACCCGTGACGAAAGGAAGACGAACATATCTGCCACCTGCTGTTTACACTCTATCTAGAAAGGAGAAGAAAACATTGTGTAAGTTCCTCAGTGAAGTTAAAGTTCCAGAAGGCTACTCTTCAGATATTAGAAGACTTGTGTCCATGAAAGACCTCAAGTTAAAGAGTTTGAAGACGCATGATTGTCATGTTATAATGGAACATTTTTTACCAATAGGTATACGTTCTATTCTGCCAGAAAAAGTAAGAAGCGCAATAACTAAGCTGTGTTTCTTCTTCAGGTCAATTTGCAGTAAGGTGGTCGATCCCGCGATCTTACCAACATTGCAAAAAGAGATAGTTGTTACTTTATGTGATCTTGAAATGTATTTTCCTCCCTCGTTTTTTGACATAATGGTTCATCTAGTCGTTCATCTTGTGAAAGAGACACAATTGTGCGGACCAGCTTATATGAGATGGATGTACCCTGCTGAACGTTATATGAAAATATTAAAAGGGTACGTGAAAAACAGAAGTCGACCGGAGGGTTGTATTGCCGAACGATACGTTGTTGAAGAAGCGGTTGAGTTTTGTACTGAATATCTGTCAAATGTTCAATCAATTGGACTCCCCAAATCTCATATTGTCGAAAAAAAAGAAGGAAAAAGGCTAATTGGAAATAAAGTTGTGACAGTATCAATGGTCGAACGGGATCAAGCGCACTTGTATGTTCTGCACAATGAGATTGAGGTTGAGCCGTGTGTTGAAATGCACAAGGTTGTTCTCCGAGATTTAAATCCAAATAGAAATGAGAACTGGATAGTACGAGAGCACAATCGAAGTTTCATACCGTGGTTTAGGGATCATATTTATTCAAAGTATCGTTCAGATCCTGCTTCAGTAACAGAAAGGTTGAGATGTTTAGCCTATGGTCCAAGTGTAATTGTGCTTTCTTATAGCGCATACGCAATTAATGGATACACATTTTATACCAAGGAACAGGATGATAAAAGTACTATGCAAAATAGTGGTGTTACCTTGGTAGCTGAAGCAATGCACATATCAAGTGCGAATGACTTAAATCCGAAATTTGCAAATTTGTCATATTTTGGGGTTATCGAGCGCATTTTGGTGTTTGATTACGCGAAGTTTCAGATTCCTGTATTTGGTTGCAAGTGGGTTGAAAATAATAGTGGCATACGAATGGATAAGTCAGGATTTTTGCAAGTGGATCTCAATAGGGTAGGGTACAAAGATGAGCCTTTCATTTTAGCCTCTCAAGCTAAACAAGTGTTCTATGTCAATGATCCGACAAGTACGAAATGGTCTATAGTGCTTTTATCTAACAAAATAGTAGATGAAAACATTGAAGATCAAGGTGATATTGGTGTTGGCATTGAATCTTGTACAAGAAACGATCATAATGAGAATGAATCTTGTACTAGAAATGATCATAATGAGGGTATTTGGATCAATCCAACCGTCCGCGTTGTTAAGAGACGCGTAGAACACAATCCTACAAAGAAAAGAAAGAGACGTTAGTGATAAAGGTAATAGTATACATATTCCGACTAATTTGTTTTATTCAATTTGTACCGATTGTTTTAATCAATAGTATAGTACTTATTCAATTTTGGTGCATATTCTCGTTTTGTACATAACTTTTGAACCATGTATCCGTTTGTCGACTTCTTTACATGTAACTATACTATTTTGACGATTCCGGAGCTGCTCATGCACTTATATGTTCATTTCGGGACTGTTTTTTTATCGGTTTTGCTTCTGCCTGTAATCAAAAGTCGGGCTTAGGGTCTGAATTTCGGAAAACCGACTTTATTTTTGAGTCCGTGGGGACGTTTTACCATAGCCATGTAAATTTCGTTCAATTCCGACAACTTTATTTTTTGACGCTTATTTTGATTTGTACCGATTTCGTTTCCGATTTACTTGTACATGCATGGTTTGACTTCCATTTTACTTGTATAGATTGTTAGCTTATTAATAGTGTACTAATGTGCTTTAGTTTGTTTGATACAGGTTAAATGGCTCCGGATAGAGATGCTCCACCTGAAAACTCACAAGAAAGAGATGCTCAAGAAAGAGATGCCACGGATACAAATGCTCCACCTGATACTGAAGCAAAAGAAGTTGCACGAGGCATCACTATCATGAAGGGAATCGTTCGACATAGAGACCAAGGATTAGTATACCGATTGGAATGGAATTCTGATAAACAAGCAATTGGTCCTAATTCTGCAAAGTTGACAAGTTATATTGGTACACTTGTTCGTATGCATATTCCGGTCTCCGTAGCTAGATGGAATATGAAAAGCGAAGACTTGGATGCGAAAAAAAAAGCGATTTGGGACGAGCTTCAGGTATATATCATATATGGTTAATTGTTGTTATTATCTTGATGATAAATTGTTTAAATTACTTATACTAACACACTATGAGTATGTTTTTTTGCAGAGGACTTTTGAGATACCAGATGATCGTAGACGCTACATACTTGGTTTGGCCGGCAAAAGATATAGAGGGTGGAAAGCTTTTTTGACAAACACTTATCTTAAGGATAAAGATGGAAACTTTCTTGAAGAGGCACCGGGACGGCCAAAAAAGTATGAGATCTTCATTGGTGAAGAAGATTGGGCTAAGTTTGTAGAGCAAAGAGATGAAGATTTTCGGAAAAGGAGTGCCAAGAATAGTGCGAGAGCATCCAAACCCGCATATCCATACAAAAAAGGGCGTTTGGGATATGCACGCTTGGAGGATAAAATTGTAAGTAAATAGAAATGTGTTTTAACTAATTGTCTAAATGTGTTTTATTTGACGATTTTATCTTTTGTGTCAATGCATAGTTAGAGGAGACTAAAAGTGAGGAAACCTCACTTCCTGAACATGTGTTGTGGAGGGAAGCTCGTGTGGGCAAGGATCATGCTGTCGATCCCGAAGTTCAGAGAGTTTTTACTGAATGTGTAAGTATAATACTGTGTCTTTAATTAAATCAAATGTTTTTTACAAGAGTCCTAGAAGAAGAGCGTACTTAGTAGAGCACTAGATGCTCCTGAGTATCCCGGTCGGGTGAGGGGTAAGGGTCATGGTGTGACTCCAACCTCTTTTTACAAGAGTCCTAGGAGAAGAAATCCTTCAAATGAAGAAGTGTTGCAAAAGTTGGCGGAATTGCAAGCACAAGTTTCTGAATTGCAAAGAGATAAAGAGGCGTATATGAGAGAAAAGTGCAACACTTCATCGGTGAAAGAAACTAGTGATAAGGCTAGTATCAACTATCAAAGGAAATTTCCCGAGGTAATTATAATTTTTTTTCCTTTTAAATTGTTCTATTTTATTAATGATAATGACTTTATATTTACTATTGGTTTAGGGCATTTCATCTTGCCAACTATACTTATCGGAACCGAGTTATCGACTAGTTGGCAAGGGAAAAGTGCACAACACTTTGGGAGATTTACTTCACCATAGACCGCTCCCGGATGGACACCTGAAAGTATCGGTGGATGTTGTAGTAGATCATGATGCGATGCTACCGGTACCTGACATGGTCTCAGAGACGACATTGCTGCGAGATGCAATAGGATCATTTGTTGCATGGCCCTCGGAGCTCATTACCATTAGTGATGAGGTATATTGAAAACGATTATGAATCATTTAGTTTTCGAATGTCAATTCTAAACCGTTTATTAATTATTTTTTACATTTTAATTTTAGACTGCTCCTATAAAACCCACAGTTAAGGGTAAAGGGATTTTACAGGAGGAGGAGTCCGTTGCATCACTAAAAGAGGTACATTTAAAGTGTTAATAATTAATCTGAATCTAAATCTGCATGATTTTATATTTTACATAACTTATATGATTTTTAGGCATCCGCTCGAGAGTCACAACAAGTGACGCAGCAAGTTCGTACCGTACCACCCACTGGTCCTCCGAAGCCAGCGGGAAAAAAAGGCGGTGCTTTTGTGCCTCGGTACCGGTCGACGCTCGCAACAATGGTTGATATGTCCGATTTGAAGGATGGTGCTTTACGTGAAATCGTTATGGATGAGAGTGTCTTCGGTATTGAATTCAAGTCACTTATTACACTTGATGACTTGGAGGAGATTTTTAAGCATGATCAACTAGGCGTCAATAACATGCACTCATACATTCGGTAATATTCCCTCATCCGATATATTATTTAATTAGTCCCACAATATAATTTATTTACACATTTCAATGAAAATAATCTAATGTTTATTATGTTTTTATTTAAGGTTGTTGTATGACAGAGTGTTGCGCGGGACTCCGTTGTCTAACAGATTCCGTTTCGTGTCTTCCGCCCACTGCAGCGGAATGGCAATTGATTCGGAACCGGAATCAGTTAGACAGCGCTTAGTAGATAGATTCATGTCCACCGGCAATACAGAATGTCTGCATCTTTGGGCGTATAATACCCGACCAGTAGGGTTAGTTTCTCATTCTTTGTTCATCTAATCTCTGTTTCTTTTGTGTATAGCAAAATTTTCATATAACCTATTGTTTTTATTTATAGAGCACACTGGTTGCTGCTTGCTATCAACCCTATAAGGGAAGTCGTGTATTATCTGAATTCGGTAAATGGTGAATGGACCAATTATCCGGCCATGAAGGACATCGTTGATTTGTAAGTGGGATCGTTCTAAATATATATTCGTGTATATTTATATATATATATTTACTTATTTGTGGGATTGATCTAAACATATGCTTTTATATATTTGTTAATTAGATCAATACAAGTGTTCCGAAGTCAACGGGACGCACAGGTATCCCGAACTAAATCTAGCAACATTACTTGGATCCAAGTGCAGGTACATTATTTTTCACAATGTTGCTTATAATATATTTATGCTACTTGATAAAACAATGCACAACTATAGAATCTTATTTGTTTTTCTATGTAGTGTCCGCAACAGAAAAACAGTTACGATTGCGGATACTTTGTATTGAGGTTTATGAAAGAAATCCTTCAGGCAAATCAATTAGAGATTCCGCTCACGGTATGAATTTATAACTTAAGATAATTTCATATAATTTATTACATTTAACTAAATGTATCATTCATATTTTGTTTTTGTTTTGTAGTACCTTGACGAATTTCGTGCCGCTGGATACCCGAGACTTAAGTTGGAAGAAATATAAGAGGATTTGTGTCATTTTTATATTAAGCGCTTTTTCATGTAGGATTTGTGTCGAATTGAAGTACTATAATATTATTGATGTTGTAATGATGTATATATATATAATTTTGGATATTATAATGGTATTATATTAGTATATATATATATTGTCTTACTGATGGCTGAAATAATATCGTTGAAAATAAATTACAGGTCGAAAATATTAGAGGCTGAAAACATATTACAGGTCGAAAATATTACAGGTCGACTGGGAGGATTAAATTACAGGCTGCACATTAAAATACCTCATTTAGCTACTAAAGCGCTTTTTAAAAAAGCGCTCTTAAAGGCCCACATACTAAAGCGCTTCTTTTTAAAAGCGCTGTCAAAGATTACTAAAAAAGCAAAAAAAAAAAAAAAACAACATACTAAAGCGCTTTTGTAAAAGCGCTCTTATAGGGGGGGCTATCAGAGCGCTTTTTCTGGAAAAAGCGCTCTTAAAGCCCACCCTATAAGAGCGCTTTTATAAAAGCGCTTTAGTATGTTGCGTTTTTTTTTTATTTTTTACTCTCACAGGTGGGCCTATCACAGCGCTTTTATGGAAAAAGCGCACTTAAAGGGGGGCCTACCAGAGCGCTTTTTCCTGAAAAGCGCTCTTAAAGGGGGGCCTACAAGAGCGCTTTTTCCAGAAAAGCGCTCTTATAGGGGGGCCTACCAAAGCGCTTTCGTAGCCTATGCCAGCGCTGGCTTTGGCAGCGCTTTAAAGCGCTGTTAAAGCCCAAAAAAAGCGCTCTTGTAGCTGTTCCGTGTTGTAGTGTACTATTGTTAGATCTTTGTACAAGCCTACTCCTAACTTCTCTTTACAATCTTCTAACAAGAATCAACAAGGCACGCCACCTTTTGATTTTAAAACAAAGAGAAAGAACCCTACTTTCTCTAGAACTCACTTGTTTTCACAACTTAGAAAATAAGAAATATCACTAAGTTACAGATAATTTTGAATTAGTAATATGAGTACATTAGAATTTTGACGCCCAACAAAATTCCAACAAAGTTTCTTCCCTTGCAAATATAAAAATTCAAAATATACACTGTAATTACTCAAGAACTTGTCTCTTAATGATTTGTGAAAAATGTAGAAAGTTCTTGAAGAAATTGATAATTTATGCAGATGAAATGTTTTGAGAATTTTTGAAAGAGGTGAGTTTAACAGTGAAATTTTTTGCAATTTATATTGCACAAGACACCTTTAGAAAACCACGAATATACTTAGAAATATTCATGATCAAATGACATTTTTCTGGAAAAGGTATGATGAAAGTGTGCAAGGAAGACATGTGAAAATGATTTAGAATTTTTCAAAGAAAAGAAGATGACAATCGATTGCACATCCCATGATAATCGATCACATCCTTTTCAATGTTCAAAAAATTCTAAAAATGAACTATGACAATGGATTACACATACCCTTTACAATCGATTGTCACTTTTAAAAAATGAAAATTTATCTAGCAAGGATATATGACAACCAATTACATCTTAGTGAAAATCGATTATCACAACCACAAAGATGAAGTTTTTCTTAGTTACAAAACGAAATTTAAAAAGCTTGATTGAATAACGTAAAAAATGATTTTAAATATACTTGAGCACTTATAGCTTATAGATAATAGGTTCTATATTTTTACCTTGATAAACATTCAATCCATTATAGAAACGTGATCTTGAGCATAAACATCCATCGAAGCTTGAAATCTTTATCTTGACTTGAACATACATAATATTGACCTTCTTTCCACATATTTGTCTTCATCAAAACGTAGTATCAAATAGAAGCTTTTCTTTACACAAAGGGGTTGGAACGACCCAAATATCATGCAAAAACATAATTTTTTTTAACATTTCCAACCACCTTAACACAACAGGAAGCAAACTAGTTAGTCACCTAATCAAGTAGAGACCCAAGAAAAGAAATACCTGTCCATCAATAGGACACCTTCCTCGGGTCTCCTTCCATACTTCAAATGGGAATCCGAATGCCTGAGAACCATACCTAGCTAAACTAATATCTCTCGATAATGAAGGGACATTCTCAAGAATTCTCCACCTTCATTTACTAAGAAAGGCAAGATTATCAAATCTAAGATACTTGGCCCCTAAACCAGTTTCTCTTTTGTCCTTACACACAATCTCCCACTTCACCAAAGCATCCTCTCCCTCCTCTAGAGCCTCCTCGGAGAAAACACAATTACAAACCAACCCACTTAATCCAAACTAAGAAAGGCATCTTAATGAACGGCAAGAACATTGCAGACTCAAAACTTCTAAGAACCACCTTAATAGTCAAGAGGTTCTCAACTGACAGAACCCGTCAACACCGTACCAGTAACATACTAGAGAAAGGACATATCTAACCCATCAGAACCTGCTTTGGAACGTTTAAAAACACCGGCCCATATGTCCTTTTTAAAAGAGTTACTCATACTCCCTTCCACCATAAGAAAAAGAAAATGGCTTAAAGGTGTCCTTCCTATAGATATTTTGTAAACCAATCTCCTTCATTGGGAAACCATTCACCAAGACAGAGAGACTTCGCAAAAAGACTCAACCTTTAATCCAAGACATTCACTAGTCATTGCTACGGGGCGGTCCATTTGGGGCGGGTATAAGCATTACCATCCCCGAGTCTGGCCTCCATGTACGCCCTCGTACCTAAGCCTAATGGGGTTTAATGATTTACCATCCCACCCTGTCTTAACGAGAAACTAGTTTCCTTGCCCCGCCTCTCACCCACCCACAAATATTATATATTTTTTTAAATACATGTTTTCTCCTATAACAACAAAAACCAATAACTAAACGAAATACTTGGTCATTTAAATAATCATCATAATACTTGTTCATTTTTATTTAATGTGTATTTTAAATTAAATTATATTAATTCTAATAAGCATGTTATTTTAAAATTAAGAAGGGTAAATGGGTAATAAATTTAAAAATTACGCTTCAAATTACTTTGTAGCATTTAATCCAAAAACAGCCAATTGACCAAGTCATAAGCCATCTCAAAATCTACTTTGAAATCAGAACACTAAATAAGCTCCCACAACTCTTGACAAACAAGTAATCTACTAGAGAATTCGTGTTACGAAATACCCTGTGCTCAACTCTCAACTCCAAACTCAAAGCTTATAAAAGCAAAACTTAATCCAAGAATTTAAATCTCCAACCAACCCCTTATTCCAAACCTATAGGGACCCTTTCAAAGCTTTCAGCTTCTTCTTAAGCCTACATTTTATCCAACCTTTCTGAACCTCCATCTGCCATGAGTCTCTAACCATTGACTAAAATCTTGCATCTTCCAACCAGAAATTATTATTTCGAAAAGGCTTAGAGATGAGAGATACTTAACCATAATCAGACAATGGTTAGAGAAATACCTAGGAGTTAAATGTGAATTCTTGGTTCTTGTTGGTTTTAAGTGGTTCCCATTTAGGTGTGAAGGTTGTGTATTTAATTGATTTAATGTGCTAGGCTGATTTGATAGCAATGGGAAAGGAGATATTTTAGGGGTTTTAGGTTGAGGGGAGAAAGATAAGCTTGGATAGTGTAGAGCGAAAGAGTTTAGAAATTTTGAGAATATTGAGAGGGAACATTAGGAGTTTAGTTTTCTATTTTCATGTTTTTGAATTGAAGGTTGCAATTAAGTTGGTGGGACAGTTGAGATCATAAGGAGAAATCATGCAAAGTTGCGTGAATTAAATGAAGCATGCAAAGTCAGGTGTAACAAAAATCATATTGTTTTGATTGCTTCCATGATAAATACTAGGATTAAGAATCGTAACAAAGTGGAGAAGATGATCCAATGGTTTTTCCCAATGAGGAACTTCGTGAAAATAAATGTTGTTGGTGCACATGATTCGAATGGGTTGTTTAGGTGTGTGGGGTCATAAGAGATGAAGCAGGTAGCTGGTGTGGAAGTTTCTCCAAGTGTGTCAATTGTAGTAGTTCGTTAATGACGGAGATATGGGGTATGTATATGAAGGTTTGAACATGGTGGTTGAGCAAGGATGCTTGAAGGCAATAGTGGAATCAGATTCAAGAGATGTAGTTGATATTATTAATAAAATTAGGAAGAAGAAGCTTGGTAATTGTACTTTGGTGCATCAAATCTATAAGCTTATGGGGAGGATGGAGATTGTGGAGATTGTGCATATTTATAGGGAAGCAAATGGTTGTGTTGTGAAAAATGATACCAATAACAAAGTATAATAGGAAATTAGGGAAGAGAATAAGAACACAAGAATTGGTTATAACTGCTATTCTTTTACTTTCTCTTAAAACAAGATTACAAGTTTACAAGAATAACAAATAACCTCTCTCACCCTAAATTAGGATTTGCAGCTTTGCAATGATGAGAGACTAGTATGCTATTTATAATAAAACCTAACATACTAACTAATGGGCTTTTTCAGCAAGGCCCATTACACAAGCCAACTTAATAAACAAGCTAACTTAACAAATTATGGTTTAAACACTAAAACCTAATTTAACATGCTAACAACCCTAGCATCTTCGACATCTGCATGCTAGACCCATCTTCGACTACAGCATGCACACTTCGACACCATCATGTGAACAATCCTTCGACTTCATGCTTAACTCTGTCGAACTGTCGAACCAAGAAGCTACCCTTCGACAATACTAGAGTTCGATCCAATATCTCACAAATCTCCACCTTGGACCTAACTCTACAACGTCAAGGAACAGACTAGCTTTCTTCATGCAGCTTTATCAACTGCATACAGTGGAAAAAATTGCAACTCGGCAATGTCTTGGTGATCATATCAGCAGCATTGTCTTCAGTCGAAACCTTCAGCACTTGGACTTCTCCACGCTCGATTACTCCTCTAACGAAATGCAGCCTCACATCAATGTGCTTAGTTCGCTCATGATAGGCTGAATTCTTTGACAGGTGTATTGCACTTTGACTATCACATTTAACAGTGATACCTAGACCTTGAAGTTTCAGCTCTTTCGCAAAACCTTCAAGCCACAATGCTTCTTTCACAGCTTCAGTGAGAGCAATATATTCCGCTTCAGTGAGAGCAATATATTCCGCTTCAGTGGTTGATAGAGCAACAACCTTCTGAAGAGTTGCTTTCCAACTAATTGCTGTGCCAAACATAGTGAAAACATATCCAGAAATAGACTTTCTAGAATCCATACAACCTGCATAATCAGAGTCGACATATCCTTCTATTGCTGCTTTACTATCTTCACCCAAGGCTCCACCATAAATTAAGACTCTGTTTAGAGATCCATTTATGTACCTTAAAATCCACTTCAATGCTTGCCAGTGAGCCTTTCCAGGATTCGCCATGTACCTGCTTACAAGACTTACTGCGTATGCTATGTCGGGTCTAGTACAGACCATAGCATACATCAAAGAACCGACTATATTAGCATATGGGATGCTATTCATATAGGCTCTTTCGACATCAGTACTGGGACACTGATCAATACTCAGCTTGAATTGAGGGTTTGTTGGAGTCACAACTGGCTTCGAATTCGACATACCAAACTTTTCAAGAATCTTCCGTTGATATGCCTTTTGAGATAAGCATAACTTCGACTTCTTTCTATCTCTTCGAATGTCAATTCCAAGAATCCTGGAAGCAGCTCCCAGATCCTTCATATCGAACTCCTTATTGAGTTCAGCCTTCACCCTCATCACATCCTCAACACTGTTGCTAGCTATGAGAATATCATCCACATAAAGCAACAAAATAACAAATGAATTACCAGGTCGAAATCTGAAGTAAACGCAGTGGTCGAACTGACTTCTAATGAAACTTATGCGTGCCATGAACTTGTCGAATCTCCTATTCCACTGTCGAGGAGATTGTTTCAGCCCATATAAAGATCTCTTTAACTTGCACACATAATCTTCCTTCCCCTTTTCGACATACCCTTCAGGTTGCCTCATCAGGATCGTTTCATCTAGATCACCATACAAGAATGCAATCTTCACATCCATTTGTTCCAGTTCAAGATCGAACTGTGCCACCATGGCAAGCAACATTCGAATGGACCTATGCTTCACAACAGGAGAAAACACATCATTGAAGTCGACACCTTCTTTCTGAGTGAAACCCCTTGCAACTAACCTTGCCTTGTATCTTTTCGACGTCACTCCTTCAATTCCTTCCTTAACTTTGAAAATCCATTTACAGCTGACTAACCTTGCCCCAACAGGTTTCTTGATCAGTTCCCTAGTATGATTATCATGAAGAGATTTCATCTCATCATCCATGGCCTTCAGCCATTCAGTCTTATTTCGACTCCTCATAACTTCCTTATAGTCTCTAGGTTCTTCGTCTAGAACCTCACTTGCAGAGATTAAGGCATAAGCTATAAGATCTGCATATCCAAGTCTCTGAGGTGGCTTGATGACTCTTCTCGACCTATCTCTCGACAATAGGTAGTCATCGTCAGTTTCCTCAACTTCAGCATCTTCTGCTTCTTCTTCGACTTCATCTGGGATATGCAATTCAGCATCAACATGCTCCACCTCAACAGGAATCTCTACCTGTTCCAGCTCTTCGTCAGATGTTTCTGTACTTCGACCAACATCATCAGTTTTCTTAAAAGCCATTTCAGCTTCATTGAAAACTACATCTCGACTGGTGATACACCTCCTGTGACCTGGCTCTAGGCACCATAGCCTATAAGCTTTGACTCCTTCAGGGTATCCCATGAACATGCATTTCAGAGCTCTAGGTTCGACCTTGTCTTGCCTAATGTGAGCATAGGCTATGCAGCCAAATACTCTCAGTTTGTCGAGATCTGGTGGATGTCCCGACCAAACTTCTTCAGGTGTCTTAATATCTAACGCTGTCGAAGGACATCTGTTTATCAGATATGTTGCTGTCGAAACAGCCTCAGCCCAGAACACCTTCTTTAAACCGGCACTAGTCAACATGCATCTGACTCTCTCCAAAATAGTTCGATTAAACCTTTCAGCCAAACCATTTTGCTGTGGAGTACCTGCAGTAGTTCTATGCCTTGCAATACCAGAGGCAGCACAAAAACTGTCGAATGCCTCATTGCAAAATTCAAGGCCATTGTCGGTTCTCAACCTCTTGACCTTTCTGCCAGTCTGATTTTCAACCAGAGTCTTCCAACTTTTGAAATTCTCAAAAGTTTCATCCTTAGTCTTCTGGATGAATACCCATAATTTTCTGGAATAATCATCTACTATGGATAGAAAATACCTTGCTCCTGAATGTGATGGACACCTTGCAGGCCCCCAAAGATCAGCATGGATGTAATCAATGGATCCATGTGTTCTTTGTTTGCCTTTGTTGAACTTCACTCTGCAAGATTTTCCAAGTACACAGGGTTCACAAAACTTCAGCTTTTCGATTTTGTCTCCACCAAGCAGATTTTGTTTCCCTAATTCGACCAGACCCCTTTCACTGACATGGCTCAATCTCATGTGCCAGATTTCTGTTTTCGACAAAGGTTTCGTGGATGCAACATTTGTCGAACCACTTACAACTTCAGCCTCAAGGGTATACAAGCCTTGTTTCTTCACGCCTCTCAAGACTTCCTTCGAACCCTTCATGACTCTTAGGATGCTTTTCTCTCCTTGGAAAACATATCCTTTCTTGTCGAATTCACCAAGAGAAAGCAGATTTCTCTTCAAATCAGGAACATACCTGACTTCAGTCAACAACCTTATTGACTCATCATGTAGCTTGAATCTCACAGATCCAACACCTGCAATCTTGCAAGCCTTGTTGTTTCCCAGCAATACTGATCCACCATCTTGATCACATAATTCCTCGAACAAGTCTTTGTTTGGAGTCATGTGCCTAGTGCAACCTGAATCCATAATCCCCTCCTTCTTAGAGTCACTGCTTGAAACCACAAGAACATCAGATGATTCGAAATCATCTTGAACAATGGCAGCGTTGCCATTATCCTTACCTCCATGATATTTCAAGCGTTCAGGGCACACCTTTCTTGTGTGACCCTCCTTCTTACAATGGTAGCATCGAATGCCAGATGCGTCGCCACTGTAAGTCTTCGACTGGCTTTTGCCTTTCTTCTTGTCGAACTTACCATCCTTTCGTAAGAGTTTTCCTTTAACGGCCAAACCTTCGCCAACAGTCGAAGGTTTATGCTCCTTTCGTTCATTCAAGTCCTTAGAGTACAAGGCTGATTGAACTTCTTCAAACGTCAGGGACTCCCTTCCATACAAGAGAGTTTCTTTGAAGTGAGCATGTGATCGAGGCAAAGAACACAATAGTAACAGCGCTTGATCTTCATCATCGATCTTCACATCAATATTTTCAAGATCAAGAATCAGCTTGTTGAACATATCCAACTGCTCAGCCAACACTTTGTCTTCAATCATCTTGAATGAATACAAAGCTTGCTTCAGGTAGAGTCGATTTACCAGCGATTTGGTCATATACAAACTTTCAAGTTTCACCCATAACCCTGATGCTGTCGTCTCCTTTGATACCTGCCGGAGAACCTTATCACCAAGGCTCAACAAAATTGCGCTGTGTGCTTTCTCGATCATATTCGTCTTCTCCGCTGCCGTTAATTCTGCATTCATGGCTGCCTCTCCCTTCAACGCTTCCAAACAATCCTGCTGAACCAGTAGGGCTTTCATCTTCAAGCGCCACAGACCGAAATCATTCACTCCGGTGAACTTTTCAATCTCATACGTTGTTGAAGGCATCTTCTCCACGCTCACCGCACCAATTTGTTGTGAAAAACGATACCAATAACAAAGTATAATAGGGAATTAGGGAAGAGAATAAGAACACAAGAATTGGTTATAACTGCTATTCTTTTACTTTCTCTTAAAACAAGATTACAAGTTTACAAGAATAACAAATAACCTCTCTCACCCTAAATTAGGATTTGCAGCTTAGCAATGATGAGAGACTAGTATGCTATTTATAATAAAACCTAACATACTAACTAATGGGCTTTTTCAGCAAGGCCCATTACACAAGCCAACTTAATAAACAAGCTAACTTAACAAATTAGGGTTTAAACACTAAAACCTAATTTAACATGCTAACAACCCTAGCATCTTCGACATCTGCATGCTAGACCCATCTTCGACTACAGCATGCACACTTCGACACCAGCATGTGAACAATCCTTCGACTTCATACTTAACTCTGTCGAACTGTCGAACCAAGAAGCTACCCTTCGATAATACTAGAGTTCGATCCAATATCTCACAGGTTGTGTAAACCTTCTTGCTAACCATCGCAAGAATTTAAAGAGTGGCTGCATTTTTTTTCCAAGATATCCCTAGTTGACTTTTGAGGAATTTTGAAAATGATAGGAGTGGTACTCTCTATTCTAGAGTAGTTGTTGTTTAGTTTTGTTTCTTTGGAGCTACAGAGTCGGCCCTGGGCCTGGGAAAGCAGACCCACAGCCCAGGGTCTCAAAAATATTGGGCCTCAATTTTGAAAATTATTAAGAAATCACTGAAAAATATATTATATATCTTTAGCGAAATTATTTAAAAACTTAACGTATGTAGCCCACGGATTAATGACCACATGGTGAACATATTGTTTCAGGATCGAGACTTGTTGTCTTCATAATTTTCAATTATTGTTTTTTTAAAGCCACTTCGGTACACATTGGTTTTTGAACACTTCATTTTGAACACTTCATTTAAAAAGAATATACTGCACTTCAATAAATAAATATGACCATAAATAAATTGTGATTATTTTAAAGAGATGTCATCATTTAAAAAAAAAAGGCAAAATTAGTTAAGTATACATGAATATTTTAATTTTTCAATAAATTCTTAATATAATTATTATGACAATTAATATTTCTTAAATTTTAATTATAAAATAATTTGTATATAATTAATTAAAATTTATAATAATATTTTAAATCAAATTTTATTGTCGATAATTATTTATTCTAACCTTTATAATCTTATCGTAATTTATCTTAAATATAAATTTTAAAGACTATTTATATATTATAATTAAATATTTTAAAAGTTTATTATACAATTAACTTATTTATTATCAAATTTTTACGATAAATCAAATTCATTACCATTTATGCTTTGTCCTTAAAAGATTCTCATTCTTAATTTAGTTAATCATATTGCGATTTTGAATTCTTTAATAATTTGCAAACGACTTCTTATCCGCGTTGAAATTCTTTTTGTTGTTAGAAACAACCAAGATTTTATATTTTTGATCTTGTCTTCGAGATTCTTCTTCATTTTAGAGACGAATAAAAAGTCGGTTTTTTGTTAGGGGTCAATTTTTTTGTTTCCCTAGACCTCTAAAAAGTCGGGACCGGCCATGTGGAGCTATATATGTCTAAATAGGAGACCCTCGTTATACATGCCAAATTAAATAAAAAGATAATCTAATTAATATATTCTTTAGTGTTTTATTTTATAATAAATTTTATAGTGTACAAATGTGTAAATACAAGGTTTGCAACATGATGAAACTAAAAATAAATAAAAATACATTTATTGCATAGAGTTTTTGCTACTACAAGTACTCATTATTCCTTTCATGGTGTTTGTATACTCTCTTATATCTGAGACTCACCCAAACAAGGGCAAGGATAAACACTAGGCAAACATCCAGTTATTTTGTCTTGGGAGGCAACATCCACCCAAACGGCCAGCGGTAGAAAGTAGAAATTTTACATATGTTGTCAATACAATCATTGTATTCTTCTTCACAATCATAGTAATCTTTACAGTATTCATTTTCTTTGGCCAACATAATCGGCTTACCGTCAAACTTATTTTCCACAAGAAATAAGGAACAAAGTAAAATATAGGGGTGGCAAAACGGGCCAGGCCCGCGGGGAAAGCCCGTTTTACCCGCATTTTTTCGCGGGGCGGGGCAAGATTTTAGGCCCGCTCTCTTTAATGTGCCCGCCCCGCCCCGCCCCGTTTTTTCTGGGCTTTTGCGGACATTTGTTTTTTCATAGAATTTTACTATTTTTAGGCCCAAAAAGCCAAATGCCCGCGGGCTTTCCCCGCCTCGCCCTCACTTTTTTGCTGGGCGGGGCAAGGTTTTAGACCCGCACTTTAAAAAAGCCCGCCCCGCCCCGTTTTTTCGCGGGCTTTTGCGGGGCGGGCCTAAACGGGACGGACATGCCCGTTTGCCACCCCTAGTAAAATCATCGCATAAATTGTTTTGAGAGTTTTTGCCATATTTATTTTTCTTTTTACGAGTAACAAACAAAATAGGATCAATATGTAATATATAAAGCTCATGCAATTTTAAAACACAATTAAATATTTTTATCACTTAAGTAAATCATTGTGCTATATCTGTCCATTTAGTCTACTAAGTAAACGTCTCTTCCGTATATCAATGTATTGTGTTAGTCTAAGTGATAAGTATTATAATTAATTTTTAAATGCCTTTTCGACCTTTCATTACTAAAAGGGGATTCTTTAAAAAAAAAATAGTTGTGGCACCATGAAAAAGTTATCTATATGAATAATGCACAATAAGCGTCAACATAGTTATGAACAAGCTGATCGTTTTATAGGTCTTTTATTAATTTAAATAATTATGAATATAGGGAATATGAATTTTGTAGTTGGGTGATTTTTTCTACATTCTCGTTCACATTAATTCTTGTATTCATCCAGATAGTCACTAGACATTTGTAGTTTTTATAATGATTCTATAAGAATTTGGATAGTCATGTGTCATTTTTTAGGTAATATTTAAAAAATATTTGTGCGCGGTGCACTTTGAGTGACAGAAGGAACGAGAGAATGAAATAAGGATTGTATTATTGAAAAGATTATAAATTTTTTTTACAACATTGTTCATTTATATACAACTAACTTGTATACTAAATAATAAATTATATTTCTAATTTTTTTCTTAAATTTAGAAATATGTCGATCTTCAAATCTTTGATGAAAATGTCGCCCAATTGTGCTTCACTAGAGCAATGTATTACTTCAAGTTCAGCTCAATTTATCCTCTCCCTTAAGAATTAAAATCTAGCTTTAATGTGCTTACTCATTCAATGCAGAACTGGATTCTTTGCAAG
Source organism: Vicia villosa (assembly GCF_029867415.1). Taxonomy (NCBI): domain Eukaryota; kingdom Viridiplantae; phylum Streptophyta; class Magnoliopsida; order Fabales; family Fabaceae; genus Vicia; species Vicia villosa. Next base: position 278,156 of record NW_026705992.1, on the reverse strand, counting down.
ATTTATGGCTGACTTGTTGTCGATCTGCAACACCAGAGGTTTCTTCACTTCGACCTCCATTTCTTCAAGCACAAGTCTGATCTCAATTGCTTGACACGCATCATAGGATCCTGCTATATATTCAGCCTCACACGATGACAATGCCACAATAGGTTTCTTTTTTGAGCACCATGAGATTTAGTCACCAATACTTGAAAGAAATAACCAATTGTGCTTCTTCGATCTTCCTTATCTCCATTAAAAAAAGTACATTATTCTAAAAGTATCCGTGGTTGAGATTTATTGTGAAGTGGGATAACATTAAAGCATTGAGATTATTATCAGGATAGACTGATGATCACATCTCTTGGATCTGAGATAAAGAGTTATCAATTCTTAACATAGGTATGAATATCAGGAATAATATTTACAGTGGATTAACCCATTTTGAGAGTAATAGATTGAACCATTTTGAGAGTAATAAATAGAATGTTATGCGAAAGTGTCATACATTATTCTCATGCTGATAGTGGTGTATACCATCCTTCGACCTGAAACCACTATGAACCCTAGATGTGGAGTTGAGCATTTTATTTCTGCTTAAGCGTTGTTCGTAACTAAATGAACATAAAGATAGTTGATGGGGACTCCACTATGCATACTGAGGGACATGAGTGACCTAGATAGAATTTGTCCATTCTGCGTAACTGGATAATTGTCTAAGGGTCCAATATTGAACTGGACAAGATTGACGCGATCTATGCCTTTTGTTAAATATACACATGAGGGAAAAGGGGTAATTGTACACAATAATATTATCATGAAAAGGTTTTCTCACATCACATGACATTTTTGTGACTTGGGTATCAGTGATGCGTTTCTAGATACTGCTTACTGTTTATTATATTAATGATATGGTTTAATATAATTGCCAACGGCACGAGAACCTTTAGGGTCACACACATAAGAACAGATTGATGAGATGTAGAATAAATAAGGAACATTGTAAGATACAGTGTAATTGAGAGAATTATGAAACACTGCAAGGTACGGTGTACTTAAGTGAAATATAGAGCATTATATAATATAATAATAAAATAATTAATATTATTATTATTATAACATGAGTTATTAAATATAATAATAATAATAATATGTTTAATATAATGATAGTTATGATAATAATAGTAATAATTTATTATTATTATATGATGCATTTAAGTTGGACTTTTTAGTTTGTAACCCACATAAGTGGTTCTATAAATACAACTCTTGTGCATAAGCTTTCTTACTTGATGAAATTCGGTTTGTGAAACTCTTGCCTCAATTCTCTTTTTCTCTCACTCAAATTCTTCATTCGTAGCAGCTAGCATTGAGATTTAAGGCACTCTATTTGTGTGGACGGAGTAGAGGCGTTGTTCTTCATTCAACGTTCGTGATCATTCATCGGGATCTGCATCAAATTATTAATCACCACGAAAGGTAATCATTCTATCACTGATCATGCATCATTCGTAAGGATAAACTAAAGGAAAAAATTTGTTTTCGGCTGCCCCTTGTATCGCGGTTTCCCTTCAGTGTTATTAGAGCCACTTACAAAACCATGAATCGAGTAGATGTTTGTTTTTTGTACTTTCTGATTTAAGTAGATTAAAACACTGAATAAAATAAATAATAAAGAAAATTAATTGTGGCATCATATTGTGTAAGATTTGGATAATTCAATGTTGACTATGCTTCGGAATCTGATTTTTGTATGGTGAAGCAGCGATACATTGACCACTCATAAGTTATACAAAAGTGATTGTTGAATTTCATATAAGATATGAATAATTCATATGCAATGGCGGTATATTTGATATGCCTTTTATTTCATCAATTCAAATTAGTATTGTTAGTGCGTGAGACATTTTTAGTGAGGATGAAAAGAGAGAGTAATAAGGAAATAAGGATTATATTATTCAATTAAATTGTACAAATAATGATACAGACTATGACTATTTATATACAAGCCTGGTTGGGATAGGGCTTACACAACTTGGATTATATTTGATACTATTATATTATATTTGATATTATATCTAATATCTAAAAAATAAATCAATCCCAATAATATCTCAATATGCCCCATTTAATCCAAGTTGTCGAACATACTATAAAAATAGTCAATCTGAACTATTCCTAATTTATTTCTCAAATTTAGAAATTTGTCGATCTTCAATCTTTTGGTGAAAATGTTGGCCAACTGTGCTTCACTTAAGCAATGCCTAACTTCAAGTTCACCTTGATTTACCTTTTCCCTCAAGAAGTAAAATCTAGCTTCAATATGCTTACTTTTTCCATGCAGAACTAGATTCTTCGCCAGATTTATGGCTGACTTGTTGTCGATTTTCAACACAAGGGGTTTCTTTACTTTGACCTCCATTTCTTCAAGTACCGATCTGATCTAAATTTCTTAACATGTAGCATAGGATTCTGCTATATATTCAGCTTCACACGATAATAGTTCCACCAGAGATTGTTTCTTCAAACACCGTGAAATTAGGGCACCAAATACTTGAAAGAAATATCATGTTATGCTTATTCAATCTTCTTTATCTCCACACCAATCAGCATTTGAAAAACAAGTAATTGTTGCTTCTTTTCCTTCAGAGTTTTGTCGAAATAGAATTCCATACTCTATCGATCATTTTAAGTATCTTAGAATTCTTCTTGTAGCCTTCATGTGTGACACTCTTGGTTTACTCATGTATCTGTTCACTAATCTGACTACAAAACCTATATTAGGTTGAGTGTTGCACATATACCTCAAAGATCCCACAATTTGCTTGAACAAAGTTACATCGACTTTGTCTTCCTTTCCATTCTTCTCCAACTTCACATTTGGTTTGACAAGTAAGGATGTGAGATTTGAATCATCCATTCTGAATCTCCTGAGTATCTCTTTGACATACTTCCTTTGATGTAGCACCATACCTTGCTTAGATAATTGAAATTCCATTCCTAGGAAATAATAAAATTTTCCTATATCCGACATTTCAAATTCCTTCATCATTGGCTCTTTGAACTTCGACAAGTTCTCCAGGTTATCATCATATAAGCAGATAATTGTAATGTCTTGTGTTACACCTGAACCTAGACTCCATACTTAGATTTGTATTTTACATATCCCAAATTGACTAAGTATGAGTCAATCTTCTTGTTCCATGCTTAGGTGCTTGCTTGAGGCCATAGAGCGCTTTGTGAAAATTATATAATTTACTCACTTCCTTCTGAATCTCAAACCATGGAGGTTGTTTGACATAGACTTCTTCGTCTTAAGGACCATTCAGAAATACTGATTTCACATCTAAATGAAATCTCGACCAACCTCGACTGCATGCCAATTTTATCACTAGTCGAACAATCTCCAACCTTGCTGCTAGAGCAAATACTTCAGAGTAGTCGAGTCATTCTCTTTGAAGAAAACCTCGAGCTACCAATATTTCTTTATGTCATGTTATCGACCCATCAGCATTGTGTTTCAACTTAAACACCCACTTTACTTCAATAGCTTTTGTATATGCTGGAAATTCGACTAACTCCCATGTGTTGTTTCTTTTGATTTCCTGTAAATCTTTGGCCATAGCTATCTACCAATGTTGAATCTTTAAAGCCTCGCTATAGTTGATTGGTTTAGCACCTGCAAGTAAAGAAAAATGAACTAATTCTCCATCTAGGGTGACTTCATCATCACCGCCCACTTCAAAATCTTGAAGTCTAGTGGGACGAACTCCAGTTCATTGAGGTCTTTGACTTGTTTCAGGCACAGCCTCGTCGACTTCGAATGTGTTGGGTATGTCAGTAACTACTTTAACTTCGACTTCAATTAGATTCTCAGAAATTCTTCGACTTCGACTTCACCAGGTTCTTCTTCGAAATTTGATCATATCAATGGCTTGTTAAATGAATTAATAGAGTTCCAATTCAAGGTAGAATTTTCATCAGCCACAAGATCTCGACTCATCACAGTCTTCTCATTAACTGGATTAAGTAGTCTATGCACCAGTCTTATGATATCCTACCAGAATCATAGATTCAGTCTTGTCATCAAACTTCCTTCTTCTTGCATCAGGAACATGCTTGTAACACATAGAGTCAAACACCTTCAAATGACTTACTGATGGTCGTTTGCCACTCCACGCTTCTTCAAAAACCTTGTTCTTTAATATCTTGGTAAGGCATTGTTCAGGATATAAAGTGCAGTCAAAACAGCTTCACCCCATAAGGATTTTGGCAGATTCTTCTGCTTTAGCATGATTCTCGCCATATCCAATATGGTCATATTTCTTCTTTCTACAATTCCATTACGTTGAGGTATAAAAGGAGAAGTTACCTCGTGATCTACACCATGTTCTGCACATAATTCTTCAAACATCTTGAATGTGTATTCACCACCTCCATCTGTTCGCAGAACTCTGATCTTCTTCTCACTCTGGTTTTCGACGAGTATCTTGAATCTCTTAAATATTTCAAATACTTCGTCCTTTCTCTTGATCACATAGATCCACAGCTTTCAACTAAACTCATCTACAAACGAAACAAAATATTTGTTTCCACCAATTGTATGTTCTTCGAATACATCTAAGTGTACCACTTCGAATATGCAGGATGATCTCATTGGCATAGTCGAAGCGAAAGAATTTCTGTATTGCTTTTTGACTAAACAACCTTCACAAAATTTGTCAGGCATCTCAATACTTGGAATACCAATAACCATATCTTGAGTAATAAGTTGATCGAGTGATTGAAAATTCAAATGTTCAAACCTTAAATTCCACAACCAACTTTCCTTGTGGTCGACAACACTTTTTAGACCTTGTACTTCAGTCGAACTGATCATGGTCTTAAACGTCATGTTCTTCGACAGAGGAGATTTCAAGACCAAATTATTTTGGGTGTCGAACAATTTTAAACTCCATCCTTCATGACAACAGAGAAACCTTTCTCAACTAGTTGTCCAACACTTAGCAAGTTGCATTTCATTCCAGGTACATAAAGCACATATTTGATCATAGCTTTCCTTCCATTACTCATTTGAAAAACTATATTGTCGGTACCTTCTGCTTGCAATGAAATATTATTAGCAAGTTTTACCTTGCTCCTCTTCGGCTTGTGGAAATCTGCCAACCACACCTTTTGACCAGTCATGTGATTCGAGAAACCTGAATGGAGAAACCAGATCTTGGATTCGACATGGTTATCTGCAACTGCATCCATAACCATCAACCTTCATAATCATCTGAGTCTTAGCGAGTAAGTTTCTCTCCTTCATCCTTTCCTTTTGTTGACCCATTCTCTTTCATGTACGAACAATGTTTAGACAAGTGACCCCACTTCTCAAAGTTATAGAACTGCACACCTTTCATATCTTCTTTGTCTTTTCGATAGTTTCCTCCTCCTCATTTTAGGGATTCAGAAGTTCTATTATCGACCTGATGCTTGTGAGGGTTCGACCAAGACTTCATTCCATGAGTCTTATCGACTTTGTCTTTGAATTTGTTGTAACCATCATTCTTTTTCCATGATTGAGCCTGCAAAGCTTGTATCGATTCTTGAACTCCTTTCCTTTCGAAAATTCTAATCTCATGTGCTTGTAACGAATCAACCAAATCTTCCAATTTTAGGATTTCAAGTTGATTGGATTCTTGAATAGCTATGATAACGTGATAAAAGTGAGAGGTCAACATAAGAATTACCTTCTCGGCTATAATCTTATCAGTTAGGGTTTCACCACAACCCTTCATGAGATGGACGAGTTTTTGCACCTTCGAAACATACTCTGCAATCTTTTCGTCTTCTCCTATCGACAATAATTCATATTCTCGATGCAAGTTCTGCAACTTGACAATCTTGAATTTCTCACTTCCTTCATAATACTTGGCAAGAATATCCCATGCCTCCCTCACTAATTCAGGAAGAGAGATTCTGTCAAAGTTAGCCTCATAGACCTCTGTTTGTATGCAATAAGCTGCTTTGCAATACTTCTTCTAGGCTTTGGCGTGGGCAGTTTTCTGTGCATCGGATGAATTTGCAGCCAACGCAAAAACTCCATTAGTAACCACTTTTATGGTTTCATGAAAGCCAAATAGAGATTGCATTTGTTTTCTCCATCGAATCCAATTCTTTCCGTCAAGCATTGGAAGAGAATTCAGAATGCCATTAGTACCATTCATCTTTGCAGCGATTGATTTACATTCCTTGGAAACAGGATCATTGGCGTGAAGTTCTTGAAAAACACGATCAATAACAATAACCAGGAGCTCTGGGTACCAATTTTTTAGTGTGTGAGGCACTTTTAGAGAGGAGAGAAAGAGAGAGTAGTAAGGACATAAGGATTATATTATTCACTTGAATTGTGCAAATAATGCTACAAGTTATGACTATTTATATACAACCTTGATTGGGCTTTGGCTTACACAACGTGGCTTATATTTGATATTGTTAGATTTTATTATATTTGATTTTATATCTAATATCTAAATAATATATCAATCCCAATAATATCTCAACAAATATTATGATTGTGATACATATGATTGGTCAATGTTCATTCCGCTTCGAAATCTGACGTTTGTATAGTGAAACAATGACATTTCGATCATTTGAATTGAAAAATCTATCATTATGTTTTTTTATGACATGACTATGTTACATTATAGTTTATGACAGCACAAGAGTTGAGCTTCTAGAGGTTGGAAAATTTTATAATATAATAATAATTGTTATTTTTATTATTATTCAATCAAAACTCTTTTTTTTATAATATAAGGAGTTATTCACCCAACTGATAATATTCGAGAATTTTATTAGATATAGTTTCCACCTAAATAACTGAATTTAGTGTAATCAACCTAACACTAACTTAAAACAAAATGAAATATGAATCTCGATCCACTAGAAAATCTTCCAACAGGATATTTCGAATCAAATGGTGAAGGTCATTTGGTTAAGTAAAATAGTGGGATCGTATTTAATTAAAGGCCTAATTAAATATGATGAATTTAATGATACTTATATTTTCATATTTTTTATGTAGATTACCATGACAACAAACACCTCTAACAACATTTTACGATCAATCCTTGACAAAGAAAAATTTTCTGGGACAAATTTTTTGGATTGGCACGGAAACCTAGAGATTATCCTCAAAAGTGATAAAAAGTTGTGTGTCTTAGAGACACCTGTTCCTGAATAGGAACTTCCTAGTTCTACTCCTAAGGCTGAAAGAGATGCTTATAAGAAGAATGTCGATAATGCTAATGAAACTGCTTGTCTCATGCTGGCTACCATGAACTCGAAATTGTAGAAGAAACATGAGAACATGGTAGCATTCGATATAATCACACACCTGAAGATGCTTTATCAAGAGCAAGTGAGGCATGAGAGGTTTGAGGTTTCAAAGGCCCCCTTTCAAGGGAAGCTAGCTGAGGGAGCTCCTATAGGTTCCCATGTACTCAAGATGATTGGGTATATAGAGAACCTTGAAAGGTTGGGTTTTCCCCTCAGAAAGGAGCTTTCCACTTATTTGATCCTACAATCATTGTCGAAGAGATTCAGTAAATTTGTTCTTAATTTCAATATGAATGATATGGAAAAAAGTCTTCCTGAACTGCTAGGCATGCTAAGAACTGTTGAGCAGAATCTGAAGTTAAAAGGGAAGTCTATTATGATAGTCAGTAATGGAAAGAAGCAGAACAAAAGGCCCACCAAGCAGAGTGGTAAAGGTAAAGGCAAGGAAGTTGGAAAACCCAACTCTACTACTCATGTTTTGAAATCTAGTGGAGGTATAACAAAGACAAGCACTTGCTTCTATTGCTGTAAAACCGGACACTGGAGAGAAACTGCCCAAAGTACCTGGAAGATAAGAAGAATGAAGTAGAGACTTCAACTTCAAGTATTTTTGTTATAGAAACAAATTTATCTACTTCTGTTAGAGAACAGTTATTATGTACATGCAATCAGCAAGAATATTATTTCAGTTTCTTGTTTGGGCTAGTTTGATTTTTCATTCATAATAAAGAACAATTATTGCTCTATTTAATTGAATGATGTATTCTAAGCTACTTCACAAATGAACAATGGATTGTATGTCCTTGATCTTGAAATGCCAATTTATAACATTAATACTAAAAGGATGAAACCTAATAAGTTAAATCCAAGTTACCTTGAGCCATAGTGCTTAGGCCACATAAATGAAAAGCGCATTTCCAAACTCCATAAAGATGAACTCTTGGACTCTTTTGATTACGAATCATATGATACATGCAGATCTTGTTTAATTGGAAACATGACAAAGTCCCCATTCGTAGGAAAAGGTGAAAGGGATAATGATCTTTTAGCCCTTATACATACTAATGTCTATGGGCCACTGAATATACCAGGTCGAGGAGGTTTTCAGTACTTCATCACATTTACTGCTGATTTCAGTTGATATGGTTATGTGTATTTAATGAAACACAAATTTGAATACTTTGAAAAGTTTAATGAATTCAAGAATGAAGTACAAAACCAACTAGGTAAGAATATTAAAACTCTTCGATCAGATCGAGGCGGTGAATATTTAAGCCTAGAGTTTGATGACCATCTAAAAGAGTGTGAGACACCATATGAAGAATGGAGTGGTACAAAAACCACATATGTCTTACATGAAGATTTGGGGGTGCGAAGTTTATGTGAAAAAATAAGTTTCTACTAAGCTCGAGCTCAAATTTGACAAATGCTTATTTCTGGGGTATACTAAAGAAACAGAAGGGAATTACTTCTACAATCCTTCTGAGGGCAAAGTGTTTGTCGCTCAAACTAGAGTTTTCTTGAAAAAGACTTTATTTTCAAAGGAATCTATGGGAGGAAAGTAGAGCTTGAAGAAATTCAAGAATCAAAGAATTGATACACATATGGAGGAATAAGAGCAAGAAACACACGTAGTTGTAGAAAATCAAACTTCTCAAGTAGAACAAGACCAACATAGGTCAAGCAAGATACGTCACCAACCTAAGAGATACGAATATCTCAAAATTGATCAAGGTGATGTATTGCTCATGGATCAAGATGATACGGTGACCTACCAAAAGGCTATTACAGTTCTTAAGTTTGGGGAGTGACTAGAAGCCATGAAATATGAAATGGATTCCATATACACAAACCCAGTTTGGACCTTGGTAGAGCCTCCTATAGGAGTTAATCTTATAGGATGCAAGTGAGTCTTCAAAAATAAGACTGACATGGATGGTAAGGTGCATATCTATAATTGCTAAAGGTTGTTAGAACAATAATTGTTCTGATAAATATTCTTAGTTTTGATGATAACAATGTATATGAATTTTGTATAAGACAATGTGGTACTCTAATCCTATGCATTTTCCATTTCAGGAAATATATGATGAGTATGCACAATTCAGCGCTAAGAAGCACTGACTCAGAAGGTTCAGTATGCAACATCAGAACATGCTCTCGCAAGACATCAGAAGATGGTCAAGCAGAATCAGAACATGGTCTATTGAAGCATCAGAAGAACTTGAGTTCAGAAGCAGAAGCACTGAAGTTCTTATGGTATCACGCTAGAAGCAATTCAAAGTCAAAAGACAAGAAGATGCTCTGCACCAAGCTGTTTGACTCTGAATATTTCAAACGTTGTATCTACAAAAGATCAGATCAGAAGCAAGTACAAGATGGCAGGCTACGCTGACTGACAAAAGGAACGTTAGAAGCTATTAAAGGCAAAGTCAGTTAAAGCAGGAAAAGCAAGGCTCGAGGTAGTTGACAAAAGAGTGAAACATTAAATGCAATGCTGTACAAATCACGCAACGCATTAAATGCTCCCAACGATCATCTTCTCAAAACGCCTATAAATAGAAGTTCTGATGAGAAGCTGAATACAACACTTTCACGCAAAATACAGATACACTGTCAATTTGAAAAGCTCTCAAACTTCATCTTCAACCTCACATTACTTTTGTAATATCTTAGTGAGATTAAGCTTAGAACTTAAGAGAAATATCACAGTTGTGATTATAGCTTATTAAGAAGCATTGTAATACTCTTGTAAGAATTTGTTTACATTCATTTGTAAAGGAACTAGAGAAGATCAAGTTGTGATCGGATTCTCTAGAAGTATTAGAAGGTATCTAAGCATTGATTTCCTAGAGTGATCAAGTTGTGATCAGAATACTCTAGAAGACTTAGAAGATATCTAAGTGGAAAACCATTGTAATCAAGATTGATTAGTGGATTAAATCCTTAGGTGAGGTAAATCACTCAAAGGGGGTGGACTGGAGTAGTTTAGTTAACAACGAACCAGGATAAAAATCACTGTGCAAATTGTTTTTATCTTATGAGTTTTAAAGCTACACTTATTCAAACCCCCCCTTTCTAAGTGTTTTTCTATCCTTCAATTGGCATCAGAGCGCCGGTTCTAAGGTGCAAGCACTTAACCGTGTTTAGAAAAGATTCAGGAAGAGAAAAATGCTAAGTCAAGATGGTTGAAACTCCACCACCTACATCTACATCTGGCTCTGCTGAGCAACATAATGGAAATGGAAACAATGGCTACACTAGACCACCAGTATTCGATGATGAAAACTTTGAATATTGGAAAGATAGACTCAAAAGTTACTTTCTTGGTTTAGATGGTGACTTATGGGATCTTCTGGTGGATGGTTACAAACATCCAGTGAAAGCTAGTGGTGTAAAGCTGACAAGACAAGAAATGAGTAATGATCAGAAAAAGCAATTCAAAAATCATCACAAGTCAAGGACTATTTTGCTGAATGCTATCTCTCATGCTTAATATGAGAAGATATCTAACAGTGAAACTGCCTATGATTTATATGAATCATTGAAAATGACTCATGAAGGAAATGCCCAAGTCAAAGAGACCAAAGCTCTTGCTTTAATCCAGAAATATGAAGCCTACAAGATGGAGGATGATGAAAACATTGAAACAATGTTCTCAAGATTTCATACTCTAACTGCTGGATTAAGAGTTCTTGACAAGGGATACACAAAGGCTGATCACGTCAAGAAGATCATCAGAAGCTTTCCAAGAAGATGGGGTCCAACGGTGACTGCTTTCAAAATTGCCAAGAATCTGAATGAAGTCTCTCTTGAAGAATTGATCAGTGCTCTGAGGAGTCATGAAATTGAGCTAGATGCTAATGAACCTCAGAAGAAAGGTAAGTCTATTGTGTTAAAATCTAATTATAAAAAATGTACTAACGCATTTCAGGTAGAAGAATAAGATTCTGAAGAATCAGAAGAAGAAGAAGAAGAAGAAGATGAATTGTCCATGATTTCCATAAGGGTAAACCAACTCTGGAAGAGCAAACAAAGGAAGTTCAAGAACTTCAAAAGTTCTAAGAAGCCTGAAAGAGGAGAATCTTCTGGAAGCAGAAGATCTGACAAGAAGAAGGTCACTTGCTTCGAGTGCAATGAGCCAGGTCACTACAAGAATGAGTGTCCAAAGCTTCAGAAGGAGAAGCCCAAGAAGAAGTTTCATAAGAAGAAAGGTCGTATGGCAACTTGTGATGATTCAGATTCATCAGAATCAGAATCAGAATCAGACTCTGAAGGCGAGCAGGCAAACTTTACGCTGATGGCCACTGTGGATGATGAAGCAGAATCTACATTAGAATCAGAATCTGACTCTGAAGAGGTATTTTCTAATCTATCTAGAGAAGAGCTCGCTTCCAGTTTAGCTGAAATTCTTGAAATCAAGGCTAAGCTCAGTATCAAGTACAAAAAGATGAGAAAGCTCTTTGTATCTGAAACTGAGAAGCTTGTATTAGAAAATCTGAACTTAAAGAAAAAGTTTTAAAACTATCCAAAGGTGCTGAGTCATCTTCTGGTTCAAAAGAATCTATTCCAAGCTTGAACCATATTCTTAAAGAATATGACTTGAGTTTCAGAAAATTCTTATCTAGAAGTATTGGTAGAAGTCATCTTGCTTCTATGATATATGTTGTTTCTGGAAACAAGAGAGTTGGCATTGGTTATGAGGGTGATACCCATACAAACTTGAACCTGTAGATGATATGAAAATCACATACAAGCCATTGTATGATCAGTTCAAGTATGGCCACTCCCATGATATTAGGCTCACCTCACATGCCAAAAGCTTTCATGTTACACATACTAAGAAGCATGTGACACAACCTAAAAAATATCATGTTGCTAAACCTAAGGAATGTCATGCTGTACCTCCTGTTGTTTATCATGCTAAACCCAAGTTCAATCAGAACTTGAGGAGAACTAATAAAAAAGGACCCAAGAAGTTGTGGGTACCTAAGGAGAAGATAATTTCTGTTGCAGATATCCTTGGCAGCAAAGAAGAAAAAGCAAAGCATGTCATGGTACCTAGACACTGGGTGCTCGCGGCACATGACGGGAAGAAGGTCTATGTTCCAAGACCTGGTGCTTAAGTCCGCTGGAGAAGTAAAGTTTGGAGGAGATCAGAAGGGCAAGATAATTGGCTCTGGAACCATAAGTACTGGTAACTCTCCTTCCATATCCAATGTACTTCTTGTAGAAGGATTAGCACATAACTTATTGTCCATAAGTCAATTAAGTGACAATGGTTATGACATAATCTTCAATCAAAAGTCTTGCAAGGCTGTAAGTCAGAAGGATGGCTCAATCCTATTTTCAGGCAAGAGAAAGAACAACATTTATAAGATTGATGTTTCAAATCTTGACAAGTAGAAGGTGACTTGCTGTTATACCCCAAAATTTGCCCACATTATTTTTCAAGAAAACTCCAATCTGAAAATTAAAAGTCTCATATAATCATGGATTTTTATTTCAACAAAGATCCTGATATATGAAATACTTAGTTTTTAGAATTTTTCTTATACAGTAATTTGGCTTGCAGTTGAATTTATTCTTACGCAAACGCCAAATACTGTTTATTACTTCACACATGCTATTTATTTATTTACAGATAAATAGTACTGACACAATTGGTACAGAGTTAAATCTTTTTGCAGGCGCAGAATCAGGAAACTCAGACTGTACTGGTAACAAGTAGATTATTATTATCTTTTGTTTCCCACTAATTTTTGTACTATATTCCATTATTTTCAAAAATCTTTTCAAATCTCTTTTTCAAAAATCAAATCTCTCTTTTTCCCAACACTATCTCCACTTTCTTTCAAATCTTACTTCCACTCAAATTTTCCTTTTGTACGGAATCACATCATTCCCCAACGTCTCTATCCTCCTTTCCATTCTATAAATACCTCCCATTTTCTTCCATAAAATCTCACATCAAATTCTAATTCATCTCTCAAATTTCCACTTCATAATCCATCCTTTCTTCTTTCCCGACAAAATGGCGAAGCGGTGGGAAACGTGTTTTCTTATGGTCATCACCATTGCTACGGTGATCATGTCTTTCTTCTGTCTACATAGCCCGGAACACTGTGGACCTGGGATGCTTATGCTCCCAATCATCTACATGTTACTATTTGTAGCATGGGTTATCAATCGTCATTCTTAAAATTTTCCGTATTTCTTATTTCTTAAATGTACCGTTTATTCGTCGTACTGTTCAATATAGTATGTAATATTTGTACTGTCAGTATTAAATATTGTAATATTTGTCATAATATTGCTTAATTACTCAGATAATATTTTATGTGTTTTCTGCCAGTCAAATATGCATTTTTCTGTGCATTAAATGATTTTCAGGGTTATTATCGGTAATTTTGCTCGCATACAGTAAATATTAGTTATTTATTATGTCTGTGTTTTTTAACAAGTCATGCAAATAAACTTTCATTTTTCACATAAAACAAAAGCAAAAACAACAAAAAAAGAAAAATTAACTTTGACTGTTGATTTTTTCACTCTAACTGCTACATCAATACCTGAACAGTCAGTTGACAGCCAAACTGCTGGCAGTACAATTCTCAGTGTTTTGTACCATCAATCAAATCAATCTTTCACAATTCAAAATTCCAAGATTTTTGTTCTAGAAGTCTTCTGAATATCACGCGATTAGCAGAGACTCAACACTGCACAAAAATCAGGTACGTTTAACTGTCTCCTACATAAACAGTCCCTGACTAGGGTTTTCTTGTTTTTACAGGAGAAACAAGTTTTTGAGACCTCAAATGGATTTCATGCACATCCATATATCTCAAAGTACCATCATACAAATTTTCAAACTTCAAATTCACTCAGACGCACCGTCAGCAGCTCAAACAGTCAACAGACGACCCGTTTGACCAAAAAGTCAACAGACAGTCAAAAATGAAATTTTTTGTCAAAATCCATATTTTGTCAAAGGATTCATCATTTGATCATTGGATGATCATAATTCATCAAGGAAAGATCAAAAATCAACAAAACCCTAAGATTCAAAATTAGGGTTTTTACCTGAAAAGTCAACTCAACTTTGACTGGTCATAACTCTCTCATCCTTCATCCAAAAAATTCAAACCAAAGCTCATTTTGAAGGAAATTCAATTATCTTTCAAATGCCATTGATCCCATGGTCATTGGATTCACCATTTGAAAAATATGATCAAAGACATTACAGGTCATTTTCAAAGTCAACAAAAAGACACTTTTTTCAAAAGGACACACAAGGAGCATCAAAAATCATTTTGACATGAGACCAAAGGAATTGGTTAGAGGACTCTTTGAGGTTTCCAAAAAGTGCAAGATCTCCTTCATATGACAAAAAATTGAGGGATTTACACCTTGTTGAAGTTGGCTAAATTTTGGAAAATGCATAAAACCAACATTGCTCAAAAATGCATTTTTTCCAAAAGGGGCCAAGTTTTCATGGTTCAAACATCATTTCCATAATATTATGGGCCTCCCACGACCAAGACTAAGCCCATAACATTTTTCATCCATTTTTGCTTGATTTTTTCTTATTTTAAGATTAAATTAAAAGGAAAAATGAAAGGATAATGGATAGCTTGAATTCCAAGCATGACTCATCAATATGACTCATTCAACTCTGTCTCAAGGCAAAGTACAGCAGAGGGAGAGAAGAAAATCAAGCCATAGTGGCTTAAATGCCAAGCTACATATGTGGAAAAAGTCAAGATTCTAGCAAAAGCACTTATTGCTTTCTAGCTTAGATTTTAAGCACCTCAATGCTTATAAATAGACTCCAATACTTCAGTAATATAAAGAAACAAGTTCAGAAAAAAGCCTTGCTCATAACACACTTGTAACCACTTGGAACTTTTTGAAAGAAATTCAAACTTCGAATTTTAGTTTCTAACTAGTTTCAGTTCAAACTAAGCATTCAAACATCATCCTTGAACATCAATAAACGTATCCCAATCAATTGCAAGCCTTGAAGCTCACTAAATCGAGCTATACAGGTCATAATTTGTTCGAACCTAAATCAACTCGTATCTGGTTATTCACGCATGCTTAACAAGATGTAGACATATATTTGAGTTTGGTTTGATGTGTAGATCATTTCTGGAAACTTAATTGAAGTTTGAACACGTATACACGAAACTACCATTTTAGGGTTCTTCATCTCAAAATTAGGGCTTTCCAAATTAGGCAAAATTACAAGTTCAAACATGTCCCATTGAATTCGTATGGACCACACGAATTCAACCATGGCATCGCGCCAGATTTATATCACGTTTTACTTGTATTCGCTATTTTTTGCAGGTGTAATAGGTGGGAGCTTTTACACCACCTGCAAACGCAAGGTGTAAAAGGGTGGTTCTGATGAAGAAGATGATGCGTGGCTCCTCCCTATTGGCCAGGGCGCGCGCGTTTTTTTTTTTAAAATAACTTTTGATCCTGTGCTTTGCAGTCCACGCTTTTGCCATGTGTCTCAATTTAATCACCTTCTAATCCACTTGCCAGCTCATCCCGCGTACCAGACACGCTAGCCCATGATATAGACTCTCAATCCAACCACACCTGATCAGTATCCTTTTATTTTCTATTTTATTTTAATTTTCTTTGTAAAATTAATTAAAAATAGTTTCAAAAATCCAAAAAATGCATAAAAAATATTTTTAGACTTCTAAAATAATATATTATTTTCTGAAATAAAAATATTTTATTTTTCTTCAAAATTTCAATATTTTGCATAATTAATTAGTATATATTTATATATTTGCTTTTTAATTATTCTAACCAATCAAAAAATCATAAAAAAATTGTTCTTCATGTTAAATATTGTTTATATATTATAAACTAATTTTCTACATATTTTGAATAATTTTCTCTTTAAGTTTTAGTTATTTGTATAATTATTTGTATAATTATGTATTAATTAGCTTAATCAATTTCAAATCAATTTCAAAAATCCCAAAAAAAATTAGTTTTGTTTTAAAATTAATTGACAAATATTTTGTACATATTTTAAACTCAATTTCTAGGTTTAAATCTATTTTCATCTTTTTTCTTCATTTTAATTTAATTAATCATGCATTAATTATAATTAAAATCAATCATAAAAAATCCAAAAACATGCCTTTTATTTTTCTTGCAATTTAAATTCCTAGATAAATGTATAGGATGTCAAATTCATGTAAATAGGCTAGTTTACATTTCCTGCACAATCGATGTAATAGCGTAGATTTACTTTCCGCACTTTACATTTCCGCATTTTAATTTCCAGCAAATATAAACTGCGTGTATGTCAAAGATAAAATTGAACAGTTAGATCACTAACTTCAAAGATAAAATATCTGAATACAAACACAATCACACTTGCACCTCTTAAGGTAATCCCTTCTCATTCTTTTCAAAATCAAAAGTCAAAATTCTACTGTTTCGAGTACAAAATCGAACCTTTTGTTTATATCCGGTGAAAGGATAGATTTTTAAAGGAAATGGGATAAAGACCTTACAACTCAGGGTAGACCTCCTAGTTTGCTTGCTCAAATCAAAACAAACAAAATTCTCATACACTGTTGTTTTTCAAAACAAAACTTTCCAAAAAGACAATACTTTGTATACATCCAAACACGGATCATTACAAAGTTAACGTTCTTTTCAAAACATCTTTCGAAAGATAAACAAGCATTTTGTATACATCCGCACACGGATCATTACAAAATTCAATTTACAAAGGTATTTGAAACTACATATGAGCATTCTAAAGCAATTGAAAAGTAATCGAAAAACAAGTGAGCTAAGCAAACTTAAGAGCCCATGGATAACCATGGATACAAAGGGTGCTAACACCTTCCCTTTGTATAACCTACCCCCTTACCCAGAATTTCTTAAAGGTCTTTTTTCTGTTTCTTTTATAAACCTTTCCTTAATTGGATAAAATAAAAGGTCGGTGGCGACTCTGTGAATTTTCAAAAATGCGAAAGCATTAAGCGATAAAAAAGAGTCAGTTCACGTATCTCTCCCGAACAGAGGTATTGGCCCGAATTAAAAAACGGAGGTCCACAGAACTGGCGTATGTCTGTTTCTGAAGAGCAATGGGTCTGGCACAGAAGATTAGGCCATGCTAGTTTGAGAAAGATTTCTCAGATTAACAAACTAAATCTGGTCAGAGGACTCCCAAATCTAAAATATAAATCAGATGCTCTTTGCGAAGCATGTCAGAAGGGAAAGTTCTCCAAACCTGCATTCAAGTCTAAGAATGTTGTTTCTTCCTCTAGGCCGCTAGAACTTCTGCACATTGATCTGTTTGGCCCAGTCAAAACAGCTTCTGTCAGAGGGAAGAAATATGGATTAGTCATCGTAGATGATTATAGTCACTGGACATGGGTAAATTTCTTGAAACACAAGGATGAGTCTCATTCAGTGTTCTTTGACTTATGCACTCAGATTCAATCTGAGAAAGAGTGTAAAACCATAAAGGTCAGAAGTGATCATGGTGGCGAATTTGAGAAAAGATTCTTTGAGATTTATTTCAAAGAAAATGTTATTGCCCATGATTTCTCTTGCCCTAGAACTCCACAGCAAAATGGAGTTGTAGAGCGAAAGAATAGGACTCTACAAAAAATGGCCAGAACCATGATCAACGAGACCAATATGGCTAAGCACTTCTGGGCAGAAGCAATAAATACTGCATGTTATATTCAGAATAGAATCTCTATAAGACCTATTCTTAATAAGAATCCTTATGAATTGTGGAAGAACAGAAAGCCCAACATTTCATATTTTCATCCTTTTGGATGTATTTGCTATATTCTGAACACTAAGGATCATCCGAGTAAGTTTGATTCTAAGGCACAGAAGTGTTTCCTTCTTGGATATTGTGAACACTCTAAAGGCTACAAAGTATACAATACTGAAATATTGATTGTTGGAGGATCAATCAATATCATATTTGATGATAAGCTTGGTCTTGAAAAGCCAAAGCAGTTTGAGAATTTTGCAGATATTGAAGTCTGTGACTCAAAATGCGGAGAACCCAGAAGCAAAGGATCAGAAGATCAAGTTGCTGCTTCTTTAGAGAATCTCAGAATTTCTGAAGAGCCAACTATCAGAAGATCTTCCAGACTCACCTCTACTCACTCAGAAGATGTCATTCTTAGAAAGAAGGATGATCCTATCAGAACAAGAGCATTCCTTAAGAACAATGCAGAATGTCAATTAGGTCTTGTTTCTCTGATCGAGCCAACTTCTGTTGATCAAGCTCTAGAAGATGCAGACTGGATAATTGCCATGCAAGATGAACTAAATCAGTTTACAAGGAATGATGTGTGGGATCTTGTTCCTAGACCAAAAGGATTTAACATCATTGGTACAAAGTGGGTTTTCAGAAACAAGCTAAGCGAAAAAGGAGAAGTTGTAAGAAACAAAGCCAGACTGGTTGCTCAGGGCTATATTCAGCAAGAATGGATTGACTATACAGAAACCTTTGCACCAGTGGCCAAGTTAGAATCTATTCGCTTATTGATTTCTTTTGCCACTCAACATAACATCACTCTATATCAGATGGATGTTAAGAGTGCCTTCTTAAATGGTTATATAGAAGAAGAAGTATATGTCCACTAACCTCCTGGTTTTGAAGACTCTAAGTCTCCAAAACATGTTTTCAAATTAAAGAAATCATTGTATGGATTGAAGCAAGCTCCTAGAGCTTGGTATGAAAGATTAAGTTCTTTCCTTCTGAACAATGGTTTCACTAGAGGACAAGTGGATACTACTCTCTTCTGTAAAACCTTTAAGAAAGATATTTTAATTTGTCAAATTTATGTTGATGATATTATCTTTGGAACCTCTAATGCTACACTTGGAAAGGAGTTTGCTAAGTCTATGCAGGCTGAGTTCGAGATGAGCATGATGGGAGAACTCAAGTACTTTCTTGGGATTCAAATCAATCAACCTTCTGATGGAACATATGTTCATCAAACGAAGTATGTGAAAGAACTTCTGAAGAAGTTTAATCTGTCTGAAAGCAAAGAAGCCAAAACTCCTATGCATCCAACGTGTGTCTTAGGTAAGGATGAGGTAAGTAAGAAGGTATGATTGGATCTCTCTTATATCTTACTGCTTCTAGACCTGACATTCTATTCAGTGTTTGTCTGTGTGCAAGATTCCAATCAGATCCTAGAGAATCTCACTTAACAGCTGTTAAGAGAATTCTGAGGTATCTGAAAGGTACTACTAATGTTGGTTTAGTCTACAGAAGATCTAAAGAGTACAATTTAGTAGGATACTGTGATGCTGATTACGCTAGATATAGAATTGAAAGAAAGAGTACTTCTGGAAGTTGTCAATTTCTTGGAAGTCATCTGATCTCCTGGTATAGTAAGAAGCAAGCTACCATTGCCCTCTCTACTACAGAAGCAGGATATGTTGCTGCTGTTGGATGTAGTGCACAGATGCTCTGGATGAAGAGTCAGCTAGAAGATTATCAGATTTATGAGAGTAACATTCCTATCTTCTGTGATAATCCTTCTGCTATATGTTTATCTAAGAATCCTATCTTACATTCCAAAGCTAAACATATTGAGATCAAACATCATTTCATTAGGGACTATGTTCAGAAGGGTGTTCTATCTTTGAACTTTGTTGATACAGACCATCAATGGGCTGATATCTTTACAAAACCCCTTGCTGAAGATAGGTTTAAGTTCATTCTGAAGAATATCAATATGGATTTATGCCCAGAATGAGAAGATGAGAAGTTCTGACGTATGGATTAATTCTGAAATGTTTTTGTTTTATCTTCTTATAAGAAGTTCTGATGTTGATCAATTAGAAGTTTTGATTCTGTTATTACTAACGTTTCATTATCTAAGTTGATTCAGAATCTCTTTTAAAGCAAAACAGCTATCACCAACTTTCCAGATGTTGAACACGTGTTCACTATTTTTGGACAAGCACGCGTACAGTTGAGGAGACGCCGCCCTAGGTAACTGTGCAAATCATTTCAAATATTACGGTATCTCTCCTAACGTCATTTCTCATTAAATGCATTTGATTCTATGTTTTTCTGTAATCATATTCATTCAAACGCATATTGCATTTCATTTCAAATCCGTCTCTATATAAACTCATCTCCATAACAATTCATCTCTTTACATTCTCCTTCTTCATTCATTGTCTCTTTCATTCATCTCTCCTTCTCATTGTTGCATAAACCCTAGTTTCTAAACCGAATCTCAGAATTCATGCTTTCATCCTCAAGTACTCAACAAAAAATGTCTTCAGTACATCTTGTTCAACACAAATATGGATACGCTCCCTTGAAGACTTGTTCTATTCCTTCAAATGAACTAGAAGTTCTTTGCGAAACAATGGTGGATTTTAACAATCTATGGGAACATGATTTCAAAACCAAGGCTGCAATGCTGGTACAAGGGTGGTCAAACTACTTTGAAATATTGGTTGGACCAGTTTATCCCCTCTTGGTGATGGATTTCTGGACTCATGCAACAGTTACTCCAACTGCTATCATCTCCTTTGTATTAGGGCATGAAGTTGTTGTGACTGAGAAGATGATAAGGATGCTTTATAGTCTTGATGACTCTGAAGGTATCACGGGTGCTCTTCCTGGTAGAGTTGATTGGGAAAAAGTTGATAAAGAATTGTCTACTTCTTCTAGATCTGCATCTCATCAAACTACTTCGTTAAAGCCGTTCTACAGAGTTTGGGCTGAGATTATTCTGGGATCTCTTTATCATAGAAAGCGATCTCTTGCCTCTACGTATGTAAATCAGGATCATAAGTATGTACTTTTCTGCATTGGAAAAGATACTAAGGTTAATCTCTCAAACATTCTATTTTAACATTTGAAGACAAATATTGAAGAATCAAGAGATGAAGAACGCAAGAAGTATCCAGACTTCAAGAAGAACACCATTCCTCTTGCCAGAATGATTTCAGACATTTTGATAGAAAGTGACTTGTTGGATCTTCTGAGAGCTGTTGGTACGCCCAAGTTCTTAACTGTCATTCAAGGACACATTCTGAATGCTTTTGATTTCAGACATTCTACTCCAAGAATATTTCCAGATATTCTAACTAGAAGAATCCCTGTTGAGAGTTTTTCTCACTTGTTCAAAGAAGAGCTTGACAAGTCTGTTAAGCGCTATTTGAAGTCTTGTGTCAAAGCTCAATCTTCTGTTAATCCTGCATGAATTCGAGGAAGAACTCTTCCATCTCTGGCTGAATTGAAGTAGAAAGAGCAGAAGAAGAAAGAAAAGAGATTAAAGAGAAAGGTCTCAGAAGCAGGACCTAAGCCAGCTAAGAAGCAGAATCCTCTCTATGATCCTCTCAAAGTACAATCTGATGAATACCGTGAGAAGCGCATTCAGAAAGCTTTTCGTGCAGATGCTGCTGCATGTTCCTCTCAGAAAAAGCCTCCTCCTTCTGAACCCCAAAATTCTTTCACCATTCCAAACAGTTTCCAACCACCTCTTTCTACCCATATTCTGAACCCTGAACCACTAAATGCCATTCACCCAACACCTTCAACAATTTCATCTCCATCTACTTTCACCACAGATTCTACACCTTCTCTAACCCATTCTTTACCTTCAAGAAAATCTAAACCCTACTGCCTTCTGTACACTGACTATCGATTCACCTTTAACCCTCCTGATCCATCTATTGATGTCTGTTTTGACCTTTTCATGCTTAAGTTTAGAACAAGGATGGAAACTTTGAGAGCTGCTCATGACTCCAAGCTGGATCATGATGCTATTCGAGGCTTATGGTGAATCTTTAAGAAGGATTTTCATAATGATGCTATGAACATCCAGAAGAGATGTGTTGCTGAGGCATCTGGTTCTTCTTGTTACTGCTTGGAGCTTGATTATGGTAAGTACTATCATTCAATCAGAAATTGGAGATCTCTTGAGGAGAAGAAGTTTGTAGATGAGCTGGAAGATGACCCATGCCTAACAATGGTTGTATGGAAGCCTCAATTTCTCATTCTAACTGGAGATTTTCAGTCTATATTCAACTGGCTAAGGGAGAATCCCTCAAAGAAAGCACCAGATATGGTATATCCAGTTGTTGAATATCCATCAAAAGTTGCTGCTCCTACACCTCCAAGGAATCTGGCTGAGATTCTTCAGGCTCTTGAGAATGAAGATTCTGATCTTCCTGTTCCAAATTATGCTAAAGATGCTTCTATGTCAGAAGCTGATGCTGAGAAGCAAAGTGCTGAGAATCATCCTGCTGAGAAACTTCCTATTCAGGAAAATCAAGATGATGTTCTCATGATAGATGTTGTTGTTGAGCATGTTGTTCCTCTGAACGATAGCTGTGAAGCTTCTTCTGCTGGACCTTCTGTTCTGGTGAACGTTGTGAAGGCTCTTCAACAGAATAAAGCTGGTCTTGCTTCTCGTCTGGATAAGCATGAGGAATTCAGAACCTTCATGAAGAAGCAGACAGAAAGCACTTCTGAGATTCAAGACCTTCTGGCCAAGATAGTTTCTAAGCTAGGCTACTCGTAGTCCTTTGGTCTTAGTTGTTTCTTGTTTCTTGCATCTGTTTCTTTCATCTGCTTCTCTCCTTCTGTATCTTCTGATATGTTTTGTTGAATCAATGAAATATTATCTTCTTCTCTCATATTGTTTGTTTTTCATCTGAATCTTTTAAATGCTTTTTGATGTTATGACAAAAAGGGGGAGAAAACGTGATAATTGATTTGATTTATTATATCAGTTGTTGGGAGTAAGTCTCAACATTCCTAACAATATTTGCAAGTTCTATGTCTTTGAGATTTTTGCAAGATTGAAGATATTCTGAAAAAGCTCAACATGAGAAGCAAATACATGGGGAAATGCAATTCTGTAAAGAAACATGTTCTTGGATTTGAAGCAAGCTTAGTGCTGTGAAGTTTCAAGATCAGAAGTAAGAAGGAAGAATGTCTGATATTCTCGTGGCAGAATATACTCTAACACATTCTCTTCTCTCATATGTTCTGATACACATTCTGTTTAAGAACTTACCAGAGTCTTTGCTCTGATACATGTTCCTTCTTAAAAGAATGTTCTAACTCATTCATGCTCTGACTTTTGTCGTCTAGTTTGTTCTGAAACATTTCAGGATGTAAAGATGCTCTGATGATGCTCTGGTACATTCAAGAAAGTTCTGATACAATCAAGCATGCAATGATTCAAGAAGAAATTCAAAGCTCTGAAGCTGTCCTATGGAAGCAAGAAGCAGAAGCTCTGAATGTTCTGAAGTTCTAGGCAAATGTGAACGTCTCGACTGAAATGGAAAATACTCAGGGAAGTCTTTTAGTTATAAATTCTTCCAGTATTTATTTCAGGGGGAGATTGTTAATCTCACGGGGAGACATATTCACACACTATGTTTATATGCTCATGCTATAACTGCGTAATTGTCTTAGGTCATCTGATATTCTGATTGCAAATTCATATCAATTATATATGTTTTTGTCATCATCAAAAAGGGGGAGATTGTTATAACAAGAATTGTTCTGATTAATATTCTTAGTTTTGATGATAACAATGTATATGAATTTTGTATAAGACAATGTGGTACTCTGATCCTATGCATTTTCCATTTCAGGAAATATATGATGAGTATGCACAATTCAGCGCTAAGAAGCACTGACTCAGAAGGTTCAGTATGCAACATCAGAACATGCTCTCGCAAGACATCAGAAGATGGTCAAGCAGAATCAGAACATGGTCTATTGAAGCATCAGAAGAACTTGAGTTCAGAAGCAGAAGCACTGAAGTTCTTATGGTATCACGCTAGAAGCAATTCAAAGTCAGAAGACAAGAAGATGCTCTACACCAAGCTGTTTGACTCTGATTATTTCAAACGTTGTATCTACAAAAGATCAGATCAGAAGCAAGTACAAGATGGCAGGCTATGCGGACTGACAAAAGGAACGTTAGAAGCTATTAAAGGCAAAGTCAGTTAAAGCAGGAAAAGCAAGGCTCGAGGTAGTTGACAAAAGAGTGAAACATTAAATGCAATGCTTTAAGGATCACACAACGCGTTAAATGCTCCCAACGGTCATCTTCTCAAAACGCCTATAAATAGAAGTTTTGATGAGAAGCTGAATACAACACTTTCACGCAAAATACAAAAACGCTGTCAATTTGAAAAGCTCTCAAACTTCATCTTCAACCTCACATTACTTTTGTAATATCTTAGTGAGATTAAGCTTAGAACTTAAGAGAAATATCACAGTTGTGATTATAGCTTATTAAGAAGCATTGTAATACTCTTGTAAGAATTTGTTTACATTCATTTGTAAAGGAACTAGAGAAGATCAAGTTGTGATCGGATTCTCTAGAAGTCTTAGAAGGTATCTAAGCATTGATTTCCTAGAGTGATCAAGTTGTGATCAGAATACTCTAGAAAACTTAGAATGTATCTAAGTGGAAAACCATTGTAATCAAGATTGATTAGTGGATTAAATCCTCAGGTGAGGTAAATCACTCCAAGGGGGTGGACTGGAGTAGTTTAGTTAACAACGAAACAGGATAAAAATCATTGTGCAAATTGTTTTTATCTTAAGAGTTTTAAAGCTACACTTATTCAACCCCCCCCCCCCCCTTTCTAAGTGTTTTTCTATCCTTCAAAGGCTATAAGCAAATTCATGGGGTAGACTATGATGAAACCTTTTCACTAGTTCCAATGCTTAAATATGTTCGAATTTTACTTGTTATCGCTACATATCGTGATTTTGAAATATGGAAGATGGAAGTCATGACTTCTTTCCTTAATGGGAATCTTCTTGAGGACGTGTACATGACAGAACCTGAAAGATTTGACATGCAAAAGAAGCCCAAAATATATGGAAGTTATAGTAATCAATCTATGGATTGAAGCAAGCTACCAGAATGAAATAGTAAAACAATATGGATTCTTCAAGAATGAAGATGAGCCTTTTGTCTACAAGAAGGTTAGTGGGAGCATGATTGTCTTCCTGGTATTATATGTAGATGACATATTACTCATAGAAAACGATGTCTCTACCTTGAAACAAGTGAAAACTATTACATGATTGAAAATCCGACCATATTTTTGCATCTCGCATCGGCCAAGGAAGACACCAAAGTGTTAATGTGTTTTATGTTAGCTTCGGCATTAGCTATTACTAATATTCCATTGTCGTCGATTGTTTGAGACGCTAGCTTGTTATAGGTATTTATGTAGCGCCGGTCTTTGGAAACACTACCTTATAATAGGAGTTAATGTAGGGTGGTGAAATACTGGCGTTCATATTACAAATGTCCTAGAGGATGTCAAGACAACATTTTCCAAACACACACAATGACAAGGTATAAAATAGTGCAATGCAAAAACTTAAAGAACACAAGTAATTGTTCACCTAGTTCAGTATAAACAATACCTACTCTGGGGATTACCAAGCTAGGGATAAGTTGATTAGTGGTTTTTACACATGTTTTTTCAGTTGATTTTAGTTATCTTTGAGTTATTTTATTTAGTGTTTTATTCCTTTATTCCATATTTTATGTTGTGGTTGTGTGTTATAGTGTTTGCAAACTCAGATGAATGAAATGGGAAAAATCAGTGCCAAAAAGTGCAAAACTAAAGAAAAGCGCACAAACTTGCCAAACGCGTCTCCAAACGCATGTGGAGCTTGAAAAAATACCTCCTACTGATAAAACACATCCCCAGACGCGTGTAGAAGGAAGAAAAAGCACTATGCTGCCAACACCCTTCCCAGGACGCATGCCAGTCTTGCCAGGGAGCCTGAAACATGAACCTCTACTCAAACGTGTCCCAAGATGCGTCTCTGACTCTAAACGCGTCGCCAAACGTGTCCTAAAAGAGCCAAAATGCAGCACTCTGGTCACACGTGTGCCTGGGGGAGGGGAATCAAAGGAAAATTCTGCTTCTGTCCCTGGACGCGTCTCCTTGTTCCAGATGCGTGTCAATTGTGAAAACTATATTGTTGCATTGAGAAGCAAGTTGTTACAGGACGAATCATTCACCGACCCCTAGTAATATTCTCATCTCTGTTCATCGTTCTAATATTTTAGTTATTTACTTTAATTGCAATTTTACTAAAAACCAATCAAAACCTCTTATAACTTTTGTTTAATTGAAATATTGATAAAAATCTTATTCGTCAAGCAGTCCTTGAGATTCGATATTCGGGGGATTTTCCCTTTATTACTACAGAGGAAAAATAGAACACTTGTTATTTTACCGATCAAGTTTTTGGCGCCGTTGCCGGGGACTGCCGAAGATAACTGAGTTTTTGATTTAATTTCAATTAGAATTTTGTTGCTCTGCGACTAAAATTTTATTTTCTGCATAATTTTTATAAATTATTATTCCTCATTCTAATTATTGTCTAATCTGTTTATGCGAGGTAAGGACTCAGCTGAATTTCTTTTTGACGCGGAAATTGGAAGAACTTTGCACGCAAGGCGCAGACAAGCTCGTTTGGCTAAATTGGAATATGAAGAAGAAGCCGGTTCAGTTCATTCATGGTCAGATTCTTAAAGTGAGGAAGAAGTTGGTGTTATAAAAACACTGGGTGGGAGACTAACAATTGTCAACCAATCGGTGAACGCTGCTAATTTTCAACTGCATCCTAGCACGATCAATCAGCTGGAAAGAAAACCTTTCACCAGAAAGGTTAATGAAGATGCAAACAAGCACTTGCAAAGGTTTTTAACCATGAGCACTATGTTGAAAATTGAAGGTCATACGGAAGGCAAAGAAGCTAAGAATGTTTCCTTTTACCTTGGCTGAAGAAGCAGAAGAGTGGTTCTATTCTCTTCTAGCGGGCAGTATTACGTCATGGGAAGAGATGGAGAAGGCTTTCTTGAATGAGTATTTTCCAGCATCTGTATTTATAAGGAAGAGGTATGACATCTTGAACTTCAAGCATAAGGAGGGTGAGCCCTTGGGAGATGCCTACAAAAGATTCAAAAGAACTCTAGTAGCATGTCCCACGCATAATATGGACAAGACTGAACAGATGCAAGTGTTTGTCAATGGGCTCCGAATCAAAACAAAGTAGTTGATTGATACAACAGCTAGAGGCTCAACAAATTTTACAACAGCCTCCGGCATCATCAAGATCATTGAGGCAATAGCTGCAAATGAGCATTTGGAGTTGTATGACAGGTGTGCTAGCAAACTGGAAGGAATCATTGATCTGAAGCTGGAATCTTTGAAAATTCAAGTTGAAGATGCAATCGCAGCAGAAGTTGAAAAGAAATTGAAGGCTATGAATTATAGGTGCACAACAGGTGGCTCAAGTTCAACAAGCTCAACCTATCAGTTGTGAAATTTGTCATGGTCCTCACTAAACTATATGTTGTGTTGCTACTCCCAAGCAGATTGAAGAAATAAAATTCTTGAGGCAAAACAATTTGTATTCTAACACCTATAATCCTGGGTGGAAGAATCATCCCAGCTTCTCTTGCAAAGATCAACAACAAAATCCTCAGAAGGCAAAGTGGGAAGTAGCTATTGAGAGACTAGCTGGGCAATGTTCTCAATTTCAAGAAGAAACAAGAAACAACCATAGGAACACCACAACTTCAATAAAAAATCTGGAAGTTCAGGTGGGGCAAATAGCATAACATTTCACTCTACAGGCACAAGGCACTTTTCTGAGCTCCACTGTGAAAAATCCGAAAGACCAAGAGAAGATTAATGTTGTCACAACAAGGAGTCAGAAAGTGTCGGAATCTGAAAAAGAAAAAGAGGAAATAGATGACAACTTGGTCATAGGGGTAGATTTGGAAGTGAGAGAGAATTCGAAAGAGCCCGAAATTGTAGTACCACCGGTTAAGCTACTTGAAGAAAAAAATAAGAAAGATGCTAAACCGGTGATCAAGTTACATTTTCCCTCCAGAGCGACAAAGAAAGATTCAAAAGAGAAAGAATTTGAGAAGTTTGTTGCCTTGTTCAAAAAGTTAGAGGTTAATATACCCTTCTTTGAAGCATTTGAGCACATGCCTTTGTACAAGAAATTTATGAAGGAGGTGATTGCTAAAAAGAGACCAGTGGGCGGAGAACCAGAAATTGCAACTGAAAAGTGTGGTATAGTCTCGTCAGCAAGGAAGATCCCAATCAAGAAAAAAGACCCTAGAGCGGTAGCTATACCTTGCACCATCAAGGACAGAATGTTTAAAAAGGTACTCATTGATTATGGTTCTAGTGTGAGTTTAATGCCATTGTCCATTTTCAAAAAGCTTAACTTGGGAAAGATAAGTGAGAGTGAGACAAAATTAAAATTTGTTGATCACACCATCAAGAAATCATATGGGGTAACTTAAGATGTACTGGTGGAAGTTGATAGGTTTGTCTTTCCAGTTGACTTCCACATCATGGACATTCTTGAAGATGAAGAGACTCATATCCTTCTTGGGAGACCATTCTTGTTGACAAGTCGCTACAATTTTGATATCAAGAAGGGGACACTAAAGGTTAAATCCTTTGATGAAGAGGTAACATTGAAGATGTTAGAAGTTAAGAAAAAAAGTGCAAGTGGATATGATCAAGCTTCTATTGGTATGATTGAAAGTGATGGAGAAGTAAAAAGTCTGCAGCATCTCCCAGAAAATGTTTCAAGCATAGTCTCTCGGGTGGAACTAACTCATGTTTCTAATAAAAGTCCTAAGAGAGCTAAAGAAGTCAAAAAGAAAATGAAAGAGGAAAAGCAAGGTGAGGAGAAGAAAGTGGAAAGTGAGCTGAAGATAAAAGTTTCCCATGCTTTTCATCTCCATGAGTTCTTGGTTGCAGAGGTGAAAAGTAACCAGGTTTGGAAGAGGAAATACCCTCCATAATAATGTGTAATGGGTCGTCGAGCCATGCGATGTTAAACGAAGAACTTCGTGGGAGGCAACCCACACTTTTAATAATTAATTTGTCCTTGTGTCTATTTTATTTTCAGGTGATAAAAAAGGGCCTCTCTGGTGAAAGCTCGGAAGTGATCGTTGGAGTGCAATACCCTCTATGAGTCACCTCTCTCGGGCTCGTTGTGAAACATTGAGGCCAATGTTTAGTTCAAGTTTGGGGGAGGTTCTTCTCTTTGCATTTTATTTTTATGTTATTGGCATGATGTGACAACTATTAAATTGAATTCTTTCCAAATTGTGACCGATTTTTTTGTTTTTCATAAAAGCTTTTGATCGTAAAAGCGATCGGGAATAGTATATAGAGTTGAAGGGATGGGTGCTTGAGGGTAAGAAGTTTGGGATAATGCGACAAAAAGGGGACATAATATTCCAAAATATTTTTCACCGGTACATCAAGCGACTTCAACCAATCCTGGTGTAATATATCAGACACGATGTCGAATAAGCTCTGCATAGAACATCTTTCTTGACATGTCTTCTTCAGTTGAAATGAATGAAACATTTTGTTCAACATGTTCCAATAAGTTAGTTTTACCAAACATAATGGCAATCAAAATACAGAGAATTAACAGGTTGGATATTAAAGACTCTTACTTGTTATAGGTATTTCTGTAGTGTCGGCTTATTAAAACGTTAACTTGTTGTAGTATTTCAGTAACGTCGGCTTAAGGAGACGCTAGATATCTTATCAGTGTAAACATTAGCGGCGATTTTAACTTACGCTAACTATATTTTTTTAATGTGTTTTTTAGGATGTATCAGAACCTGTTTAGAAACCTAATTTTGAATAAACCAAACAACAATATTAATTGAAAAAAATTGTACACAATTGTTATTGTTAGAAATATGGGAAAGATCAAAAGGATCCAAGCTGAATCGTGAATGGAGTCACTTTCCTTAAAAGTATTTCAAGCACTCTCTTAATTGTCTTAGAGTTTGGAAAGAAAGAATACCCAGAATAATGTTAGCCTTACTCGAGGCTACACAACACCGATGAAGAACTCGAATGCAAGGAAGAGTGTCTGGAATAATGAAGAGGATTTACGATTTTTGTGTTTCATTTTGGACTCATAAATGTGTATTTATAGGCCATGCATGTGTTCTTTCATAAGTTTTCAACTCTTGATTAAACAACATATTTTCACCATATATTGCAATGGTTCATCTATAATGACACACCGCACCCCTCCATGAAGTGTTGTAAATTTGAATTCAAAAAACAAATTTTATGCAACAACTAAAAATTTATTCCCATTTTTGTCACATTGGAACATACTATGGTAATTATTATTTTATAATTTCCAACAATTCCCCACTTGTTCTAATAATGACAAAAACTCATTCCAAAAATAAAGATATAAATAATGTTAATACAATTAGGTATCTTTCGATTTAAAACTTAACCTTAGTGAGGATAACACAAAGTTTAATCGGAATATTAGGTAGCAATGCTTTTAAACTATTAATCCATATGATTAGACCGGTGTAACCTTACACACACTCTTTAAAGGTTCTTCCTCTACATATCTTGCTTAGCACTTATTTATGGCCATATGCTTTCCTGTTTTATGAATTTTTCATGAGAGAAACTCCAACTCTCACTTTGAGACGACACCATCTCGAAATTCACATAGGTGAAGTTCATGTTGTATCCTTCTCCATGAGATACGTTTCTTTGTTTATGAACTTCATTAAGAGGTTTTGAAAACCTCAACCCTCTATTGAAAATAGTCAACATTGTTACCCAAATGTCTCACTTACATCCAATTCAACGACTTGTTGTTACCCATTGAATCTTGAAGTTAATTTTCTGTTAACATAAGATTGGGATGTTGCCATTGTCGCAACTCTTATTTAAGGAGTTTCAACCCTATCCCTCTCGAGGTTGTTTTCACTAAGTCTCTGGCCAGTGGCTTAGTAAACGGATATGCCAAATTATATCTTGTTCGTATATAGGTGAGTGAAATGATTCCATCCTTAATCAATTTTCTCACGAACAAATGTCTAAGTCCAATGTGCCTAGACTTTCCATTATACACTTCGCTGAACACTCTTGCTAAAGTGGCTTGGCTATCGCAGTGTATTATCACCTTTAAGACATTGTCCTTAGCCAATAGAACTTCCAACAGAAGATCCCTCAACCATTCTGCTTCTTGACCAGCAGAAGCGAGAGCCACGAACTCTGATTCCATTGTCGAAACGTAATGCATGTTTGTTTCTTGCTCTTCCAAGAAATTGCTCCTCCAGCTAGTGTAAATATCCACCCACTTTTAGATTTATGATCTCCAACATTAGATATCCAACTCGCATCAGTATATCCTTCTATTATGGCAGGGAACCTACCATAGTGAAGGCCAAGATCTTTGGTTTTCAATAGATAGCCAAAAATCCCCGTGATTGCCTTCCAATGTTCAGTACTTGGATTACTAGTAAATCTACTCATTTTACTAACTGCAAATGATATATCGGGTCTGGTACATTGTATTAAGTACATGAGACACCCTATTGCACTTGCATATTCCAATTGAGCCACTGCTCTTCCATTGTTCTTTTGAAGTTTGACGACATGATCAAAAGGAGTGGTTACTTCCTTAAATCGTAGGTGTTTGAACTTATCAAGCATTTTCTCAATATAGTGTGTTTGACTAAATTCATAACCCCCACTATTTCCCTTCACTTTGATCCCTAGAATTGTGTCAACAAGTCCAAGATCTTTCATCTTGAAAGTGGAAGTTAGAAACCTCTTTGTTTCTAAAATTCCATTCAAATTATTACTAATTATCAGCATGTCATCGACATAGAGACAAAAGAATATTACAGTGTTTTAGCACACCTTTGTGTATAAACACTTGTCATAAGAATTAGGAATAAATCCATTAAAGAGTATCACAGAATCAAACTTTTGATACCATTGTTTTGGTGCTTGTTTTAAGCAATATAAGTATTTGATAAGCTTACACACCTTTTGTTCGTTTCCAGGAAGCACATAGCCTTATGGTTGTTCCATGTATATTTCCTCATCGAGATCTCCATTTAGGAAGGTTGTTTTGACATCCATCTGATGAACTATAAGGTCATTCAAAGAAGCTAAGGAAAACAACAATCTAATTGTGGTTGTCCAATTGCTACCGGTGCATAGGTGTCAAAGTAATATATGCCTTCCTTTTGTCTAAATCCTTTTGCCACTAGTATGACCTTATAAGTGTTTAAAGTACCATCACTATGGTATTTTCTTTTAAACACCCACTTGCATCCAATGGGCCTTAATCCATTTGGTAAGTCAACAAGTTTCCAAGTGTGGTTTGACACGATTGAATCCATTTCATCTTGGATAGTGTCCTTCCAAAAGGAAGAGTCCCTTAAAGTTATTGCTTCCTTGTAAGTTTTAGGATCATCCCCTACTTGGAGAATAACCGAAATACTTTGAACGAAATTCTTACATTTTCCTTCAAACAGATGAAAGGAGATAAATTGAGGATCAATTTCATCTGATCCTAGATTCCTTGTTTTCCGAACTCTCTTGCTTATCCTAGGCTCGGGTTGTGATTCAATGATTCAAGGAGTTCCTTCATGTTGTATTTCTACAATCCGAGAAGATTCTTCTTCACAAGATTCTTTATTCGCGGCCGACTCCGATTTTTTATCCCTGGTTATAAGATTTTCAAAGAATTCCACATCTCGGGATTCTACAATTACATTAGACTCTAAATTTAATAGTCTATATGCCTTACTATTTTGTGCATATCCAACAAAGGCACATCTTATCCCTCGAGGACCCAACTTGGTTCTCTTAGGATCCATGTTTTTGTAGTAAGCCACGCATCCCCACACTTTAAAGTAACTGATATTTGACGTTTTGCCTTTCCATGCTTCATATCGAGAAATACCGGTTTTATTTAAAGGAATTATATTTATTATGTGGCAAGCGGATAATAGGGCCTCACCCCATAAATTGAAAGGTAGTTCGAAATGAATCAACATGGCATTCATCATCTCTTGATATGTTCGATTCTTTCTTTCGGCCATGCCATTTTGTTGCAGTGTGCGAGGTGCCGAACATTCATGTATTATGCCATGTTCTTCACAAAACACATCAAATTCAGTAGAAAAGTATTCACCGCCCCTATCACTCCTGAGAACTTTTATACTTCTACTTAATTGATTTTCTGCTTCTGCTTTATAAATCTTAAAGGCATCAAAAATATCATCTTTATGCTTTAAGAGATATACATGAATGTATCTAGAGGAATCGTTGATGAATATAATAAAGTATCTATTTCCTCCGCGTATTAACATGCCATTAAATTCATATAAATCTGAATGTACAAGATCACGTAGATTTGTATTTCTTTCAACACTATTGAAAGGTTTCTCAATCATTTTTTATTTGACACATAATTTACATTTTTTGAAACCATTTATATCGCATGAAATCAATCCAGATTTAATTAGTCTCTTCATAGAACTAATGTCAGAATGTGCTAATCTATTGTGTCATAAAGAAACAGACTCAAGCATGTAAGCAGAATTAGAAATTTCATTAATAATATTGTCGGTAGTACATAATTTGATCATTCCCTCAGCGGAATATCCTTTTCCAACAAATACTCCATTACGGGTCAAAATAAGTTTTCCCAATAAATCCCCACTAACAAGATTCATATTCATGTCGCGGACATGATGCACATTGACAAGAGTAACTTTCTTTCCGGAAGTGAAGTTGAGTTCAACCGATCCGGTTCCAACAACCTTAGAGCGGACTTCATTTCCCATTTGTACTTCTTGTCCATCATTTGCCTCAGAATAGGTTTTGAATGCAACCTTGTCAAAGGAGACATGTACCGTAGCACATGTATCATACTACCAACCTTGAACTTTCCCATTGAATGCCATACTTTTTCTCACCGTAGCAATTATGTCATCATTGGCTGGAACTGCATTGATCTCATTTTTTGACTTCTTCCTGTAATCTCGAGCATAGTATCCAGGTTTACCGCACACGTAACATCCATTTTTTGGACTTTTAGGACCGCCAGAATTCTTGAACTTGTTATGTTCCTTCTTTGGTCCAAGATGACTCTTCATGTCATCATGTTTCTTCTTTCCTTTGGTGGTCACAGCATTTGCTTTAGAAAGACCTGCAGATTCTGATTTCTCCCTTTCCTTCGATTCCTCCTCGATTCAAAGATGTTTATGGATTTTCTCCAAAGAGAAGTCATCAGAACTATGCAACAATTTCTTTCTGTAGCCTTTCCAAGAAGGTAGTAATTTTGCAATGATTGCACCAACTTGAAAGGTCTCAGGGATGTCTATTTTTACTGATTTTATTTTATTCACAAGGACTTGCAATTCATGCACTTGGGGAAGAATGGGCTTAGAGTCTGTGAATTTAAAATCAAAATATTTAGAAATTAAGAACTTCTCCGTACCTTCCTCTTCAGCCTTGAATTTGAATTCGAGTGCTTTCCAGATTTCTGTTGCCAACAGATTATCCGTATAGAGGTCATAGAGACGATCAGATAGCGTGTTCAAAATACACGACATAGCGGATCGTCCTCCTTACGTTTCATGCGCTCCTTCTTGACTTCTTCAGAATCATTTTCTGTTGGTTCAGGAATTGGTGTTAAGTCGGGATCCAAGACATAATGAACCTTTAAGGCAGTCAGTATGAATGTCATCTTGTCTTGCCATCTAGTGTAGTTACTTCCATCAAAACGATCCAATTTGATAAGATCCTGGTTCATAACTTTGATGCTTGAAACTGCAGCGTCGGAAGCCATTGAAGAATAAATACTTTTAAGATTGTTAGAAATATGGGTAAGATCAATAGAATTCATGCTGAATCGTGAATGGAGTCACTTTCCTTAAAAGTATTTCAAGCACTATCTTAATTTTCTTAGAGTTTGGAAAGCAAGTATACCCAGGATAATGTCAGCCTTACTCGAGTCTGCACAAGATCGGTGAAGAACTCGAATGCAAGGAAGAGTGTCTGAAATAATGAAGAGGATTTATGATTTTTGTGTTTCATTTTGGATTCATAAATGTGTATTTATAGGTCATGCATGTGTTGTTTCATAAATTTGCAACTCTTTATGAAACAACACATTTTCACCATATATTGCAATGGTTCATCTATAATGGCACAAGGCACCCCTTCATGAAGTTTTGTAAATTTAAATTCAAAAAATAAATTTTATGCAACAACCAAAAATCTATTCCCATTTTTATCACATTGAAACATACTATGCTAATTATTATTTTATAATTTCCAATTTTCAATCTGCAATCATTCACACAATACAAATTCATTCGAAATTCTATAGTCAGAATAGCTCAATTGTTATAGCAATCTACAATCATATACTAATAACAAACAACTAACCAAACCATAATAGAATGTAACTATCACTTGTTATACTCTAAATATGTAAACACTGTGTTTGTAAGAGTGGCAAAACAAAAAAGAAATTGAGAGATGGATAAAAAGCAATCACTGATTATTAATGGTAAGATTTTGCGGATAACAATTTTCTGTTTAAGATTAAAATGCTATATAATGTTCTATTGGTCTTGTCGTGTATGAGATAATTCTTAACTTATTATGATACTCCAGTTGGATTAAAAGAATTTAGGCCATGTAATTGTAAGAACTCACATGAGCAATCGAAAAAAGCTCATACAAAAACTGAACTCTCATTTTTTTATTAGCTTTGTATGTACATTGATCTATTATTATGAAAATCGAAAACCTAACTACACAACAAATGAAAAAGGTGACAGTGAGTGGTTAGAAAATAACTAAAATGCTGATAAAAAGTGTTAGCTAAATAACATAATTATTGTAACAGTGACTAATGGAGAAGTGGGGTACATTATTTTCTTTATGGGCTAGATCTTATTAGTGAAGTGGTATTTCGTTAATCACCAACATGCCTTTGATGTTCATATAATTTGAAAGAGTCACTAAAATATAAATAGATAAGTGTCAATTATTTCACACCACTGGTTCTACACTACCCTCACAAACATAATATGAATATTAAGATGAAAAAATCATTATTACGAATAGGGCTTTTCAAAAATATCCAAGAATTGAATCGAATTAAACTGAAAGTTAAAATAGTGAACTGTTATGTTTGAATTGTGAATCAAATCGTTATGCACAAACAGTTCTAGAGCTGAACCGTAACTGAAATCAAATTGAAACTAAATCTTAACCGAACCAAAACTGAAAATAAAAAATCTTTCAAACAAGTTTAAAATGATTTTAAAAAATTTTAAAAATAGATTAACGGTTCGGTTCTTTGAAAATCGGGTCGGTTTGGAAAAAGTTGTCTTATAACAGTTTGGTACAGTTCGGAATTTCAAACGGTATATACCAAACCAATAATTTGGATTCAGTTCGGTTATTAGTAAATTGAAACAGTTCGGTTCAGTTCGAGTGAATTTTTACTATGGTTTGGTTTGGTTTGGTTTAGTTTTTCTCACAAACCGTACCATGAACAGCCCTAACCGCAAAAGTGAATAAGAAAGATGAAATCATTTGCCTTACATCTAACACAATCATTCATCACTAATCTTCCTCTTCATCCATCGAGTGCTCATCAAACTCATCATCGTAAGGAATATTAGTACTAGAATATGCACTAAAAGCATTAGAAGATCCTGCCATCATAATGAACATTTGTCTATAAAATTATTCAAAGTTCTTTTCCAACAATGTTGATCGCTCATTAGCTATTGCGACACTCTCATTAGTTGTTGCAGCAATCAAATTAGTTGTTGCAGCCTCTGCATTTGCTACAGCAACATTAGCTCTAGCAGTCTCAATGACTTGGCTCTCAGTTTTTCTATTGCAACATATGTCAAGTAAGACACTTCACATCTTATGTTGACCATCATTTGTGCAGTGTTGGGAAGTCTGGGGAGCGCCGGAAGTATCAATGGGTCAAATATTCATGGTTACAAGAGACCTTCACACCACATATCCACCCAAAACCTTAAGGAAATGGGAGTATAGATCATCTATCTTATAAACCCAATATTTCCTCCATTCCTACTCAATGTGGGACTTTAGCACAACTTTCACACTTGAAACCCAAGTTTCATTTTCTTCTATTTTGATATAGTGGAGATGGGGTTAACCTTCCAGGTCAACCCCTCTCCAATATATCAGAAACTCAAGTCCACCGTAGTAAACACTACTTCATCGTTCATCAAATAATTTTAGTTGTATCACGCAACAATGGCATTGTCTATGAGAGTTGAAATATGATTCTCGCACATTTTCATATTCATATCATTTTTTATCCAAAGGTTTAGATCTCTTCTCTTAGAATTTCATATATTAGTTTCTTGATCTGCTTTATCGAACCTCAACTTCATATCTAACAGATCCTTGTCTAGATTCATCAACCACAATGACATCTAAAGCCACTTGATTCATGATTAAATAATAACCTACTAATGCCACTACCAAAAGTGCTAAATATCTGCTTCTTCTTCATCAAGCAGAAGATGATCTGATCAGTCATAACAAAATCGTATTCCATCAAAAGTCTATTCGGGAATATTTCAAACCCTTATGGTCTTCGGATCGACACAAAATATTCATCAAGGCCAACCTTTCCATCGACATCCATTGTTACTTGTTATACCCAAACAAGAAAAACATCAAACCTTTAGTTGTTACTTGCTAACCTCAGAGTGCAAGAAGCTACTGACATGCTGAATAGTTTATACAATCTAGTGCTATGATAAAATTTACAAATTCTTGATGAAAGGATTTTTAGAATTGAAGAAAGCCTACATGTCATCCATCCAAAGAATATCACGGGCTAATCTTGAACCAACAGAGCTTTTACACCATGTTGAACTAAGGAACTAAGATGAGATTTTACAAGGCGAATCTCGAACCAATAGAGCTTTTACATAGGCTAAGCTCAAGACTCATTGTGGAGATTTTGATGGTTGATCTTCACGGACCAAAAGAAATATTTTTCCGCAGGAAAAACTCAAGAAGCAACATTGAGTTCATAAAACAATCCATAAGTCAAACAAGAGCTTTTTTAGTTTAAATCGCAACCAAATGACTTGTTATAGAAGAACATTTTACTCAAGAGATAATACACTTTTGGTAAATTAAAATTATACCCTTACCCGATTCAATGATGCTCTCTAAGCATAAGAACACTCTCAAAGCACTAAGGCAAAATATATGTATGAAAAATTATAGATTTGTAGGTAAAATATGAGAGTGAGAAAGTATGATCAAAGATCATTTTTTAAGTATTTTAAAATGTTAAAAAAACACTCTATTTATAGGATAAACTATGGTTTAAATTTGGAAAAAATCCATGGGAGAATTAACTACCGTAATTGATTAGGCCAGTCAATTATTACACATGAATAATCAAGTGTTCAATCCACAAATAGAAGATTTAGATATTTATTCGTTACCAATCATTAAGATACTGTCCTAATTGATTGTAGATGTTACAAATTGAAAATAATCTATTAGGGCTTTAGGGCTAATCGACTATCTAATTGTAAAAATGAATCTAATTGTGTTAGAACAAGATTTGTTCTGATCAATTATCTTAGTTTTGATGATAACAATAATATGAATTTTGCTCAAGATTATATGGTACTCTAATCCAATGCAATTTCCTTTTCAGGAAATATATAAAGAGTACGCATAATTCAGCGCTCAGAAGCTTTGTCTCAAAGGGTTCAGCATGCAACATCAGAACATGGTCTGGCAAGACATCAGAAGATGGTCGAAGCAGAATCAGAACATGGGTCTATGGAAGCATCAGAAGAACAAGAGAACAGAAGCACTGAAGTTCTGATGGTATCACGCTCAGAAGCACTTCAAGGTCAGAAGATCAGAAGATGCTGTGCACCAAGCTGTTTGACTCTGATGATATTCAAACATTGTATTCACAAACATCAGATAAGAAGAAAGTACAAGTGGCAAGCTACGCTGACTGACAAAAGGAACGTTAAAAGCTATTAAAGGCTACGTCAGTAGACACAGCGTGAACAAGGCTCGAGGTAGTTGACAAAAGCGTATAACATTAAATGCGATGCTGTACGGAACACGCAAAGCATTAAATGCACTCAACGGTCATCTTCTCCAACGCCTATAAATATGAAGTTCTGATGAGAAGCAAGGTTAACAATTCTGCACCAAAACAACTCATATTAACTTGCTGAAACGTTGTTCAAATCAAAACTCAGAATCTTCATCTTCATCAAAGCTCACTACATTGCTGTTGTAATATATTAGTGAGATTAAGCTTAAACGATTAAGAGAAATATCACAGTTTGTGATTATCGCTTTCAAGAAGCATTTGTAATACTCTTAGAATTGATTACATTAAGTTGTAAGGAACTAGAGTGATCGTGTGGATCAGAATACTCTAGGAAGTCTTAGAAGTGATCTAAGCAGGTTGTAACTAGAGTGATCGTGTGGATCAGTATACTCTAGAAAAGTCTTAGAGGGTATCTAAGCAGTTGTTCCTGGAGTGATCAGTGTGTGATCAGAAGACTCTAGAAGACTTAGTTGCTGACTAAGTGGAAAACCATTGTAATCCGTGCGATTAGTGGATTAAATCCTCAGTTGAGGTAAATCATCTCTGCGGGGGTGGACTGGAGTAGTTTAGTTAACAACGAACCAGGATAAAAATAACTGTGCAATTTATTTTTATCTGTCAAGTTTTTAAAGCTACACTTATTCAAACCCCCCCTTTCTAAGTGTTTTTCTATCCTTCAATTGGCATCAGAGCGCCGGTTCTAAGGTGCAAGCACTTAACCGTGTTTAGAAAAGATTCAGGAAGAGAAAAACGCTTCAGTAAAAGATGGTTGATGAAAGTGAAAAGTCTACACCTGCATCTACATCTGGCTCTGCTGAGCAATACAATGGTAACAATGGTTATACTAGACCGCCGGTATTTGATGGTGAAAACTTTGAATACTGGAAAGATAAACTGGAAAGTTACTTTCTTGGTCTAGATGGTGATCTATGGGATCTTCTGATGGATGGTTACAAACATCCAGTAAACGCCAGAGGCGTAAAGCTGACAAGGCAAGAAATGAATGATGATCAGAAAAAGCTTTTCAGGAATCATCATAAATGCAGAACTGTTTTGCTGAATGCTATCTCTCATGCTGAGTATGAGAAGATATCTAACAGGGAAACGGCCTATGACATATATGAGTCCTTGAAAATGACTCATGAAGGAAATGCTCAAGTCAAGGAGACTAAAGCTCTAGCTTTAATCCAGAAGTATGAAGCCTTCAAGATGGAGGATGATGAAGACATTGAAAAGATGTTTTCAAGATTTCAAACTCTTACTGCTGGATTGAGAGTTCTTGACAAGGGATACACCAAGGCTGATCACGTAAAGAAGATCATCAGAAGCTTACCCAGAAGATGGGGTCCTATGGTGACTGCATTCAAGATTGCAAAGAATCTGAATGAAGTTTCTCTGGAAGAGCTCATCAGTGCCTTGAGAAGTCATGAAATAGAGCTGGACGCAAATGAGCCTCAAAAGAAAGGTAAGTCTATTGCATTAAAATCCAATATCAAGAAATGCACTAACGCTTTTCAGGCTAGAGAAGAAGATCCTGAAGAATCAGAATCTGAAGAAGAAGATGAACTGTCTTTGATCTCCAGAAGGCTAAATCAACTCTGGAAGACCAAGCAAAGGAAGTTCAGAGGCTTCAGAAGTTCAAAGAAATTTGAACGTGGAGAATCTTCTGATGACAGAAGATTTGACAAGAAGAAGGTCATGTGCTATGAATGCAATGAGCCTGGACACTTCAAGAATGAATGTCCAAATCTTCAGAAGGAAAATCCCAAGAAGAAGTTTCATAAGAAGAAAGGTCTTATGGCAACCTGGGATGAGTCAGAAGATGATTCAGACTCTGAAGATGAGCAGGCCAACTGTGCGCTGATGGCGACAGAAGATGACGGATCAGAATCTACATCAGAATCAGATTCTGAAGAGGTATTTTCTGAACTTACTAGAGATGAGTTAGTTTCCGGTCTAACTGAACTTCTGGAACTCAAGTCTCAGATCAGTCTCAAATACAAAAAGCTGAAAAAGCTATTTGAATTTGAAACAAAGAAGCTTGAGTTGGAAAATTCTGAATTAAAAGAAAAACTTTTAAAATTATCCAATAATGTTGGATCTCCTTCTGATTCAGAACAATCCACTCCTAGTCTAAACCATATTCTGAAAGAATATGATTTAAGTTTCAGGAAGTTCTTATCTAGAAGTATTGGCAGAAGTCAGCTAGCTTCTATGATATATGCTGTGTCTGGAAACAAAAGAGTTGGCATTGGTTTTGAGGGTGAAACCCCATACAAACTTGAACCTGTTGATGAAATGAAATTCACATACAAGTCACTGTATGATCAGTTCAAGTATGGCCACTCCCATGATATTAGGCACACTTCACATGCTCAAAGTTTTCACATAACACACACCAAAAAGCATGTGACACAACCTAGGAAGTATCATGAAACTCACACTAAAAATTATCATGATGTTCCTCCTATTGATTACAATGTTAAACCCAAGTTCAATCAGAACTTGAGAAAATCTAACAAGAAAGGACCCAAGAAAATGTGGGTACCAAAGAAAAAGACTATTTCTTTTGCAGATTCTCTTGGTGACAAAGAAGATAAAAGTCAACATGACATGTCTCCGGGACTCAAGTTGGTCTCAACACTTGAAGGGAAGAAAGATTGTCTTCCAAGTTCTGGTTCTTAAATCTGCTGAAGAAACTATGTTTGTAGGAATTCAGAAAAGAAAGTTTATTAGTCTTGGAACCATCTGTTTTTGTTTGTCTCTAAAGCATTGATGTTTCATTCTTGATTATTCTGAATGCTCTAAACGCTACAGAATATACAACATTGAAACATTGATTGTGGACGAATCAATAAATATCTGGTTTGATGATAAACTTGTTTTTAATGAAACAAAGCGCTTAAGAATCTCTGCAGATACAGTTTTGTCTTATCAGAAGCTGCAGAACAAAGAAGTGAACCTCCAGAAGCTGTGTATATCAGAAGTAATGGATCAGAAGATCATTCAGATTTATATCAGCACACTTCAGAAGGAATGTTTCCAGAAGAGAAACTTGATCAGATCAGAAGCAGTGATCTGAGTCTGAAGACGTAAAGTCTATTCTGAAATTTACAGCTGTCATCTATTATCTGATGGTGAACACGTGTCTGTACGGTTTGTACAAAGCGTGCAGTTGAAAAGACGCCGACCTAGGTAACCGCTTTAAATCATTTCATTTACCACGTTCTCTCTCCTTACGTCACTCATCATTTAATAAAATTGATTTCTTTTGATTCTGGAACTGTTCAGTTTATATTTCCTATTATTTTCCTTTTCAAATCCGTCTCTATATATTCTTTTCAAATCATATCTTACATCTTTTTCGCTCCCTTGTCTCTCTCTCTCTTTCTCTTTGCATTCTCTCGTTTGAAAAGTTCTTAGCCGTTTTCTAAAAACCCTAATCGAAAACCCAGTTCGCTTTTCTTGTTCGTTTTTGTTCATTCTGCATCCATGGCTGCCTTCTCATCCCAAAATGCTGAGTCATCTGTTCCTCATCATCTCCAAGAAGAAACTTTGCAACTCACTCCTGTTGTTGCATGCTCCATTCCTAAAGATGAATTGGAAGTTCTGTGTGAACTCATGGTTGACTTTGACAACATTGAAGAAAACCAATTTCATCTTAAAGAAGACATCATCTTTCAAGGATGGACCTCGTTGTTTGCTGAGTTCGTTGGTCCAGTTTATCCGGATCTTGTCAAGGAGTTCTGGGCACATGCTGTGGTTGCTCCAAAATCTATAATTTCTTTCGTCCATGGAAAGTTTGTTGTTATTACTGAAAACATCCTAAGAATGATGTTTGATCTGAAAAACCCTGAAGGGGTTTATGAGTTTGATCAAAGGGCAGATATGGGAGAAGTTCTATCCACTCTCTATCCAAATGTCAAGAAAACAAAACACGTCAAGAATTTGAGAGATGTCTACAGAATCTGGACAAAGATACTCCTTGGGTGTTTCTACCATAGGAAATCAACACATGCCTCGGATTTCATCAGTAATGATCAAAGGTATATTCTTTATTGCATTGCCACTCAGAAAAAGGTTGATGCGATTTACATTATCTTCAACCATATGTGGAAAGCAGTAAAGGATTCCAGAAACGCTTTCAGAAAAGAAAATGGTGGAACAATCATTCCTTTTGGTAGAATTATTACAAACCTTCTGGTGCATTCCAAGATTGTTGAGAGTCTGGAGTCTGAAGGTATTATCAAAAACCTTGCTGTCACCTCTGGAGCCTGTCTGAATGCTTTTTCTTTGAAGAAGATGAAAATTATTGACACTATCCTCAAAGTTCCTCAACCTCTAGCTGGAACAAGAATCAGAAGAAAACCAGTACTAGCTGACTTTGAAACCTTCTTCAATAGTGAGGTACCTGAAGTCAGAACTAAGTATCTGAAGTCACAAAAAGAGGATAAGAGTCTTAAAGATCAAGACAAAGGTGCTCCTATTAAAGTGAATCGTAAGAAGGAAGAAAGGACCAAAAGAAAGTTTGATCATCCTGCTGCTACCACCAATAAAGAAGTATTCCCAGAAGAAGTCATTGCAAAGGTTGCTAAGGCTGTCTCTGCTGATTTTGAGAAGAAAAAGAAGGAAGCTGAGAAAAAGAAGAAGAAGTCTAATAACAATGCTGAGATTGTTGAAGTTGTTGAGAAGAAGAAAATCGGAAAAAGAAAGATGATTCTTCAAGAATCTGATGAAGAAAATATCTCTCAAGAGGCTGAGAATCAACCAGAAGTTCTGGCATATGTCAGAAGGAAAGAAATCGCTAGCGGCAAAACAAAGATTTTTGAAGAGCCGAAGAGTAAGAAG
This sequence comes from Vicia villosa, assembly GCF_029867415.1. Taxonomy (NCBI): domain Eukaryota; kingdom Viridiplantae; phylum Streptophyta; class Magnoliopsida; order Fabales; family Fabaceae; genus Vicia; species Vicia villosa. The sequence continues at coordinate 233,947 of NW_026705992.1, read as the reverse complement.
CAGAAGAAGACTGAGGATGTGGCCAAAGCTTTTCTGAGAGGTTCCAAAGGTATATGCATTTCTGAACCTGATTCTGTTCCTGCTGTTTGTTCAGAAGCTGCACCAATAGAGGTTGTCCCTACACCTGAACCAGAAAAAGCCACATCAGAATCACCTGTTTTTGTCCATGTTCTTACACCTCCATCTTCTCCTATAACCATTCCTTCCTCTCCACCTACCATAAATCCTGTTCTGGATATACCACCCCTTCAAACTCTCTTTCCATCTCAACCTTCTCTCAATGCCACTCTTGAACATACTCCCTCCACCTCTCAAAACAATCCTTGTGATTCTCCTTTTCCAACCTCTGCATCACATGAGCAGCTGCTCCGTGATTGCAACTACACTCCCAAGCCTCGTCCTGAAGCTGAAGTGGTAGTGTTAGATTCTGATACTGAAGCAGAATCTTCTTATAGGTTGGATAGAGAACCTCATCCGTACTTCACTTCCAACCCTGCCTTTTCAAAAACCCAAATAAAATCCCGCCCTGTATATCCTATTGGTGTAGTTTTTGAAAACATAAAGAGGAATCTCAGAAGTACCTTTGATACTCTCAGAATTGCTGAAAGTTCTGGATTGAATGATGTTGCTATGCGGAACTTCTGGAGGATCTTTCGCAGAGAATCAGATGCTCTGTTTTTAGAACTTCAGGAAGCCTGTGTAGCTGCTGCCCCACGGCCTCGTGGAATTCTGAGGAATTATGAAGACTTCTGGTTTGCTCGTCTCAAAGGAAGATATCTGTTGGAAGAGAAGCCCTTCTTGGATGAGATGGAACAATTAAGATTGGCTGCTGAAATGGAAGCAAATCCATGCAGGGATATGGTTATCTGGATTCCAGATTATCCTGTTCTGCTCGGAGATTTCAAGACTCTTTTTGACTATCTGAGGGAAAACCCGTCTAAGGAAGACCCAAGCTTGGTCATTCCAGAAGTTGTTGACCCACCAGTAGTTGAAGGTCCTTCTGCTCCCAGGAATCTAGCTGCCATTCTTCAGGCACTTGAGAATGGAGACTCGGAAATTCCTGTTGCAGAATATGGAGATACTTCCATGCAAGAAGCAGATGCTAAAGATCATGTTGCTGAATCAGATCCTGTTGAGGAAATCCCTGCAAATGATCTATCCATGGAAGCTACAGATCAAGTTGCTATTCCTGTGGTTGAAAGCGGTGAAGCTTCTTCTGATGAATCTTCTCGTCTTGCAAGGACTCTAGAAGAAATTCAGAAGAGACAGGATGAGCAAAGCTCACTCAATGCTGAGTATAGTGCTTTCATGGTGAGGCAAGAAGGACACAACAATATGGTTCAAGAGATGCTGACCAAGATCTTGTCAAGACTAGGGCCATCTTAGATTGAGTCTGTGTTGTTTCTTTCTTTTCGTTGCATCTGTCTTTGTGCATCTGATGGTTCTTATCTTCATGTACTTCTGTACCTGCCATTTGAACTTCAATGAAATCATCTTCTTCCTCCATGTGTTTCGTTTTGTTTGTCTCTGAATCTTTTTTGCTTTTTGATGATATGACAAAAAGGGGGAGAAATAGGTGATAAATGATTTGATTTAATCAGTTGATCTTTCTAACAAGAACTGCAAGTTCTATATGGTTTAAGTGTTTTGCAGGTATAAAGAAGTGAAGAGAATCTTCAAAGCAAACACAAGAAGCAAAACCATAGAAACTGAAGCAAGCTGAGTGCTGTCAAGCTTCAGAGATCAGAAGCACTGATAATAGAATTTGATCCATATTTGTCTATTTGTTCTGACAAAATTCTATTTGCTCTGATACATTATTTTAGCCTATATGGCTCTGATACATATAATGTTATAGCTCTGATACATATAATGTGTTCGAATATACATTTTATGTTCTGACTCGTTCATGCTGACTTTTGTCGTTTAGTTTTTGTTCTGTAACATTTCAGGATGTAGAGATGCTCTGATGATGCTCTGGTACATTCAACAATGTTCTGATACAAATCTAGCATGAAGTAATGTTGGTAGAAATTCAAAGCTCTGAAGCTATCCGAGGGAAGCAGAAATCAGAAGCTGCGAATGTTCTAAAGATCCAGAAATTCAAAGTTCTGAAGCTGTCCTAAATGGAAGCAGAAGTCAGAAGCTGTGAATGTTCAGAAGATCAAAGAAATTCAAGTTCTGAAGCTGTCCTAGATGGAAGCAGGAATCAGAAGCTGTGAGTGTTCTAGGGATCTAAAGAAATTCTAGTTCTGAAGCTGTCCAATGGAAGCAGAAGTCAGAAGCTATGAATTCTCTAAAGACAGAAGCTTATATGATCGTCTCTACCGAAATAATCAGGGAAGTCTTTTATTAAAGTTCTTCGAGTATTTATTTCAGGGGGAGATTATTTATCTCAGGGGGAGATTGTTAATCTCAGGGGGAGACATATTCATATGCTTATGCTATAGCTGTGTAATTTGTCTTTTGCCGTCTGTTCTTTCTGATCGCAAATTCATATCATTTATATATGTTTTTGTCATCATCAAAAAGGGGGAGATTGTTAGAACAAGATTTGTTCTGATCAATTATCTTAGTTTTGATGATAACAATAATATGAATTTTGCTCAAGATTATATGGTACTCTAATCCAATGCAATTTCCTTTTCAGGAAATATATAAAGAGTACGCATAATTCAGCGCTCAGAAGCTTTGTCTCAAAGGGTTCAGCATGCAACATCAGAACATGGTCTGGCAAGACATCAGAAGATGGTCGAAGCAGAATCAGAACATGGGTCTATGGAAGCATCAGAAGAACAAGAGAACAGAAGCACTGAAGTTCTGATGGTATCACGCTCAGAAGCACTTCAAGGTCAGAAGATCAGAAGATGCTGTGCACCAAGCTGTTTGACTCTGATGATATTCAAACGTTGTATTCACAAACATCAGATCAGAAGAAAGTACAAGTGGCAAGCTACGCTGACTGACAAAAGGAACGTTAAAAGCTATTAAAGGCTACGTCAGTAGACACAGCGTGAACAAGGCTCGAGGTAGTTGACAAAAGCGTATAACATTAAATGCGATGCTGTACGGAACACGCAAAGCATTAAATGCACTCAACGTTCATCTTCTCCAACGCCTATAAATATGAAGTTCTGATGAGAAGCAAGGTTAACAATTCTGCACCAAAACAACTCATATTAACTTGCTGAAACGCTGTTCAAATCAAAACTCAGAATCTTCATCTTCATCAAAGCTCACTACATTGCTGTTGTAATATATTAGTGAGATTAAGCTTAAACGATTAAGAGAAATATCACAGTTTGTGATTATCGCTTTCAAGAAGCATTTGTAATACTCTTAGAATTGATTACATTAAGTTGTAAGGAACTAGAGTGATCGTGTGGATCAGAATACTCTAGGAAGTCTTAGAAGTGATCTAAGCAGGTTGTAACTAGAGTGATCGTGTGGATCAGTATACTCTAGAAAAGTCTTAGAGGGTATCTAAGCAGTTGTTCCTGGAGTGATCAGTGTGTGATCAGAAGACTCTGGAAGACTTAGTTGCTGACTAAGTGGAAAACCATTGTAATCCGTGCGATTAGTGGATTAAATCCTCAGTTGAGGTAAATCATCTCTGCGGGGGTGGACTGGAGTAGTTTAGTTAACAACGAACCAGGATAAAAATAACTGTGCAATTTATTTTTATCTGTCAAGTTTTTAAAGCTACACTTATTCAAACCCCCCCTTTCTAAGTGTTTTTCTATCCTTCAAATTGATCTAATAGTACCATAACTGATTAACTAGACCTTTAAAACATTTTCATGTGGTTTTACGAAATAAAGAGAGGCTAATCAAAGGTTTTTAGCGTGTGTGATTTTTCCTTAGTAATTTTAGAAATGCTTTTTGTGCCTTTACATGACATTGGCCACTTATACAGACACGACCATGCGAGCTTTCACAATTCCTTTCTTTTACAACTCCAAAGCTTCAAGTCTTTGCATTATTATCTTTGAATTTAGAATCAGAAAAGAACTTTTAATCTTATAGCTTAATGAGACAAAATCACAGCAGAAACAAGAAATAGAATTCTTTACTTGAACATCGTTAGATGGAAAAGATGACTTCAAGGAGATGACTCGACCTTCAAGAGCATCTTCAAAAGGATAGCTTGATACAACAACTTAAGCATTTTCTACGTCTTGAGCTAACATCAAGAAATAAGAATTCCACTAGATATTATTGGATATTAGGTGTTATCTTCAAAAATATGACTTGATCTTTAAGATCATCTTCTAAAGGATAGCTTGATCAAACATCTAGAACATCTTCAACCCCTTGAGCTATCTTCAAGAGATAAGGACTTCATGAGATATTATTGTATATCAAGTGTTCTCATCATCAACAAAAAGATGATTGCAACTTTCCTATCAATAAACTTCACCATTTTGGATCACCTTGATAATAACTACAAGCTCATATATCCACATCAGTTGCACGTGAGGCAGCCTACTTGGAACCGATACATGCTCCTCAGTGGAACTCGGATGGGAAGTCTTGATAAGTAGCCTTTCTACTCTAAGTTCTTTAAATTTTCAAGGCTTGGAGGCGAACTTCCCCCACCATCAGGTTGCGACAAGCTTAAACCATTGTCCACCATAGTTCGGACGAGTGAAACCTAGACTTCCACTTGTATCGGGGAAGGAATAGTCTGAACATTTTGTCCGATCGAAGTGCCATTATTAGAAGCTCCTAAATGGATGGAGTATTTGATTCCTGTCACGAGAGAGGTAGCTCAGAAATCCTTTTTTTCTACTGCTTTGCTTCCGCAGTTTTTATCGCATTTTCATAATCAATAAGAGAGACGTCAAAAAATTAATTATTCAAGAAAAAACTCGAGATGAGTAATATTTCTATGTCACTTACCAAGATAGCCTTCCTCTTCCCCTCGGTTCTTGCATCCACCAGCCAATAGGTCTCATTGAATGTTTTCATCCTATTCTTTGACATTGCATCATGAGGAAAGATTTCGCTAACATAATTAAGATCCTTATAAAAGGCCACTAGTTTCCTCTTCAAGTATTACTCTTATTGGGATAGTTCTTCCTCCTTGTAAACATAAGATTTATTCACAATCAAGAAATAACTCTGACTCCAAAACTTGCAAAATAAATATATACACATATGATGGCTCGTGCATGAGCTTCTCCATTAAAGGGTGTATCCATAAAAGTATGGATCCATGAAATGCTTCACACTTTTAGAGTAAGTCTCAAAAAATTGTGAGATCTAACTCAGATATCATATCTAGACCACACACATGATTAGTCGTGCTTTTTGACTCTTTTAAAGATGGAAGGATAATGCTATTGTCGGCTAACCCCTTATATTCAAACAAATATTGAAAAACCTAACGAAATCCCAGCTCATCAAATATAGTTGCAAAAGGGTGATCATTAAGTGATTCATAACACTAATCTCAAAGTCATTGAATGGAATGTAGAAAATCATAAGGGAAAATAGGCACTCATGGAAGGGAGTGATCCAGCCTTCATATTCGCTACATAAAATCTCGTGTGCATCCGGGGGAAACACCTTATAGTCAGATAAAGGCCCACATCAATGAAACCATAGTCTAATATATCCTCGTGGGTGAAAACATATACACTATCCATTGTTTCCATGTCCACCCAATCGACCGAGATAACTCTTTTCTCCTCGAAGCATAGTTAACACAAATTCTATAGTTGGAGACTCTGTGAAATTGAGAGCAACCTAAACTATATGGGATCAACAAGCAATTTCAAACGCAAACACTCTAATCAAAGGGAGTTTATTGCAAAGAATATCTATTGAAAGAGAAGCAGAAGTATCAAGATCTTGCTACCTAAAAAAACATAAAAAAGAGGCAAAAGGAAGAAGAAGACGTTGGCTATATATCTAGGGAAAATGGACCACTTGCTTATGTGTGTCAAGTACCAACGAGTAAGGATCACATAAAAGCTTAATTAGAAATTAGACATATGAAACTCACAAGAAGAAATGATGCAAGAATGCAATATATATATATATATATATATATATATATATATATATATATATATATATATATATTGTTGAAGGTTACTAATGGTAGAAAAAAAAGGGTAAAATGTTACTTTAGAAGCCTCCTATATGTGCATTATCGCTTAAGGATCGAGCGAGCCACTACACACCACCAACGGCTAACATTTTATTGAAATTCTTCAAAGTACTCAACTACTCTAAATAAGAGAGACATAATCACCAGCTAGCAAAGAGAAATGCGCCAGTCATTCCCAACTTAACTTTACCGGTTACAAGAGACACATTAACTTCACATATTCTCAATTACATTGATGTTCCATCAAAGGATTTCTCCTCCCCGGACCAAGCCGCCGAGTTAGGGCATGTATGATAAACCCTCATCCTACAAAGCATAGACAAGGTCTTATAGGAAATTGTTATGGCCAACCACAAGACCTAAGACCAAATTCTCAATGGAAAAATGAAAGTAGTAACATGCACAGGACATGTATACCTTTATTCCACTTGAAGTGTGTAATGTTACCTTTAGAAGCTTTGTTGACTGTGCAGATCAATCTAACGACTCACTGCGATCCATGCCTCACTCCACGCTTTATGTTGACAATTGTTTCCACTATTTAAGAGGAAATGAGTGTCATTTTACAGATATTCAAATTCATTCTCACTCTCTCATGAGTCTTCATTCTCTTACTGACTTCGGATTTGGAGTGCTAACTTATGCTAACCTTGCAGGTCAACCCCTGTCCACCGTACCCAAAGTTCAAATCCACCATAGCCAGCATTACATCTTTGTTCACTAAACAATTTTGATTTCACCATAAAACACTTATTAATATATTCTTTAGTGTTTATTTTATCATCAATATTATAGAATACAAATGCGAAAATACAAGGTTTGTTACTATGAAATTGAAAATAAATAAGAATATATTTATTGCATAAAATTTTTTCTACTACAATTATTCCTTGCATGGTGTTTGTATTTTCTCTTATATCTAAGACTCACCTTAACGGCCACCACCATATACTAACAAATTTACATATGTTGTCAATACAATCACAGTAAACTTCTTCACAATCATAATAATCTTTACAGTATTCATTTTCTTTTGCCAAGAAAAACTGATTACTCTTAAGCTCCTTTTCCACAAGAAATAGGGAACAAAATAAAAATATAGCATAAATTTTTTTGAGAGTTTTTGCCATATTTATTCTATTTACAACTAACAAATACAATATGATTAATTGTAATATATAAAGCTCATGTAAAATTAAAATTCATTTAAATATTCTTAACAATTAAGTAAATCAGTGTGTTGTATTTATCTATCCCTTTAGAATTACTAAGAAGACGTCTCTTCAATGTGTTGCGTTTATCTTAGTGAATGATAACATCTTAACTTATATAAAGTATTATAATTGTTATTTTTTTAGTTACTTATTCGACCTTTCATAACAAAAAAGGGTTTTTTTCAAAAATAATGGTGGCACCATGATAAAGTTATCGAAATGAATAATGCACACTTATAGGCTCTTGTTTTTAAATTAATAATTAGAATATATCGAATTAATATAAAATTTTGTTGTTGAATGGTTTTTTTTCAACAATCTTATTTATATTGATTCTTTTATTCATATACACTTGACATTTGTATTTTCCATATTGATTCACTGTGTATTTGTGATTGTTTAGATTGATGATTTTTTTTAAGAAATTTAAATTGATAATTTATTATTAATAAGTATAATTATTTACGAAGATATTGTGCTTAATGCTATGATTACTTGTCTTGATGGATTAAGATGAAATTTTGCACCTAAACATTATGTATGTTCATTAATTGATGTTAGACACGTGACACCCATAATGATCATGTGTAGTTGAGATTCCATAGTATTTGATGTTTCCGAAATGGATGATCAAATATTGGTGATTTCGACTCATACCGAAAATGGTAATTCGAAGGAGTAATTTAAGCCTATAGAGGGAGGAACAATACAACCACAAGTAGGAATTGTGAGTAAAATCGAATTTGGATTTGATAATATGATTTTCATATTACTCTAATTTCAGTGAAAAGAGATAAATCGTACCTGATTCATAATGTCGATTTCTTCTTGCGTTCTTGATTTAGATTGTTCTCTCCTCTCTTCTTTCTTTTTTTTATGTATCTTTGATGACAAAGATATTGCATTATGTATATTTATGAGAAAACAAAAAAAAATGAAGAATGATACATTGCTTTCCTTCCTTATTCCTATTTCAAAGGAACTTTATTTCCAACTATCATAAAGGGATAATAGACGGACTTGAATTTTAATTTTAATTTCATTTTTAATTTCAAAATAAAACGCTCATTGACTTATGTACCATTAATTCCAAACAACCATCATGTTAGGGCATCTTTTATTTAAAACCAGACTATTATTTGCATAAGTTATATGTTAGAACAAGATTTGTTCTTATCAATTATCTTAGTTTTGATGATAACAATAATATGAATTTTGCTTAAGATAATATGGTACTCTAATCCAATGCAATTTCCCTTTCAGGAAATATATATAAAGAGTACGCATAATTCAGCGCTCAGAAGTTGTATCTCAAATGGTTCAGCATGCAACATCAGAACATGGTCTGGCAAGACATCAGAAGATGGTCGAAGCAGAATCAGAACATGGGTCTATGGAAGCATCAGAAGAACATGAGATCAGAAGCACTGAAGATCAGAAGATGGTATCACGCTCAGAAGCACTTCAAGGTCAGAAGATCAGAAGATGCTATGCACCAAGCTGTTTTTGACTCTGATGATATTCAAATGTCGTATTCACAAACATCAGATCAGAAGGAAGTACAGGTGGCAGACTACGCTGACTGACAAAAGGAACGTTAAAAGCTACTAAAGGCTACGTCAGTAGACACAGCGTGAACAAGGCTCGAGGTAGTTGACAAAAGCGTATAACATTAAGTGCAATGCTGTACGGAACACGCAAAGCATTAAATGCATTCAACGGTCATCTTCTCAACGCCTATAAATATGAAGTTCTGATGAGAAGCAAGGTTACCAATTCTTAACAACTCTGAACGAAAATAAACTTGCTGAAACGCTGTTCAATCAAAGCTCAGAATCTTCATCAAAGCTCACTACATTGCTGTTGTAATATTTTAGTGAGATTAAGCTTAAACGTTAAGAGAAATATCACAGTTGTGATTATCGCTTTTAAGAAGCATTTGTAATACTCTTAGAATTACATTAAGTTGTAAGGAACTAGAGTGATCAGTGTGATCAGTATACTCTAGGAAGTCTTAGCGGTTGGCTGAGCAGTTTGTAACTAGAGTGATCGTGTTGATCAGAATACTCTAGGGAAGTCTTAGGAGTGAACTAAGCCTAGAGTGATCGTGTTGATCAGTAGACTCTAGAAAAGTCTTAGAGGGTATCTAAGCAGTTGTTCCTGGAGTGATCAGTGTGTGATCAGAAGACTCTGGAAGACTTAGTTGCGGACTAAGTGGAAAACCATTGTAATCCGTGCGATTAGTGGATTAAATCCTCAGTTGAGGTAAATCATCTCTGCGGGGGTGGACTGGAGTAGCTTAGTTAACAGCGAACCAGGATAAAAATAATTGTGCATTTTATTTTTATCGTCCAAGATTTAAAGTCACACTTATTCAATCCCCCCCCTTTCTAAGTGTTTTTCTATCCTTCAATTGGCATCAGAGCGCCGGTTCTAAGGTGCAAGCACTTAACCGTGTTTAGAAAAGATTCAGGAAGAGAAAAACGCTTCATTTAAAAGATGGTTGATGAAAGTGGAAAGTCTACATCTACACCTGCATCTACATCTGGCTCTGCTGAGCAATACAACGGAAACAATGGTTATACTAGACCGCCGGTATTTGATGGTGAAAACTTTGAATACTGGAAAGATAAACTGGAAAGTTATTTTCTGGGTCTAGATGGTGATCTATGGGATCTTCTAATGGATGGTTACAAACATCCAGTAAATGCCAGTGGCGTGAAGCTGTCAAGGCAAGAAATGAATGATGATCAAAAGAAGCTTTTCAGGAATCATCATAAATGTAGAACTGTTTTGCTGAATGCTATCTCTCATGCTGAGTATGAGAAGATATCTAACAGGGAAACGGCCTATGACATATATGAGTCCTTGAAAATGACTCATGAAGGAAATGCTCAAGTCAAGGAGACAAAAGCTCTTGCCTTAATCCAGAAGTATGAAGCCTTCAAGATGGAGGATGATGAAGACATTGAAAAGATGTTTTCGAGATTTCAAACTCTGACTGCTGGATTGAGAGTTCTTGACAAAGGATACACCAAGGCTGATCATGTGAAGAAGATCATCAGAAGCTTACCCAGAAGATGGGGTCCTATGGTGACTGCATTCAAGATTGCAAAGAATCTGAATGAAGTTTCTCTGGAAGAGCTGATCAGTGCCTTGAGAAGCCATGAAATTGAGCTGGATGCAAATGAGCCTCAAAAGAAAGGTAAGTCTATTGCATTAAAATCTAATATCAAGAAATGCACTAACGCTTTTCAGGCCAAAGAAGAAGATCCTGAAGAATCAGAATCTGAAAAAGAAGATGAACTGTCCATGATCTCCAGAAGGCTAAATCAACTCTGGAAGACCAAGCAAAGGAAGTTCAGAGGCTTCAGAAGTTCAAGGAAATTTGAACATGGAGAATCTTCTGATGAAAGAAGATTTGACAAGAAGAAGGTCATGTGCTATGAATGCAATGAGCCTGGACACTACAAGAATGAATGTCCAAATCTTCAGAAGGAAAGTCCCAAGAAGAAGTTTCATAAGAAGAAAGGTCTTATGGCAACCTGGGATGAGTCAGAAGATGATTCAGAAGATGAGCAGGCCAACTGTGCGCTGATGGCGACAGAAGATGACGGATCAGAATCTACATCAGAATCAGATTCTGAAGAGGTATTTTCTGAACTTACTAGAGATGAGTTAGTTTCCGGTCTAACTGAACTTCTGGAACTCAAGTCTCAGATCAGTCTCAAATACAAAAAGCTGAAAAAGCAATTTGAATTTGAAACAAAGAAGCTTGAGTTGGAGAATTCTGAATTAAAAGAAAAACTTTTAAAATTATCCAATAATGTTGGATCTCCTTCTAATTCAGAAAAATCCACTCCTAGTCTAAACCATATTCTGAAAGAATATGATTTAAGTTTCAGGAAGTTCTTATCTAGAAGTATTGGCAGAAGTCAGCTAGCTTCTATGATATATGCCGTATCTGGAAACAAAAGAGTTGGCATTGGTTTTGAGGGTGAAACCCCATACAAACTTGAACCTGTTAATGAAATGAAAATTACATACAAGCCATTGTATGATCAATTCAAGTATGGCCACTCTCATGATATTAGGCACACTTCACATGCACAAAGTTTTCACATAACACACACCAAGAAGCATGTGACACAACCTAGGAAATATCATGAAACTCATATTAAAAATTATCATGCTGTTCCTCCTATTGCTTATAATGTCAAACCCAAGTTCAATCAGAACTTGAGAAAATCTAACAAGAAAGGACCCAAGAAGATGTGGGTACCAAAGAAAAAGACTATTTCTTTTGCAGATTCTCTTGGTGACAAAGAAGATAAAAATCAACATGACATGTCTCCTGGACTCAAGTTGGTCTCAACACTTGAAGGGAAGAAAGATTGTCTTCCAAGTTCTGGTTCTTAAATCTGTTGAAGAAACTATGTTTGTAGGATTTCAGAAAAGAAGTTGTTAGTCTTGGAACCATCTATTTTGTTTGTGTCTATAGCAATGATGTAAAATGCTACAGAATAGACATCATTGAAACATTGATTGTGGACAAATCAATAAACATCTGTTTTGATGATAAACTTGTTTCTGATAAAACAAAGAGCTTGAGAATCTCTGCAGATTCAGTTTTGTCTTATCAGAAGCTGCAGAACAAAGAAGTGAACCTCCAGAAGCTGTGTATATCAGAAGTAATGAATCAGAAGATCATTCAGATTTATATCAGCACACTTCAGAAGAAGTGTTTTCAGAAGAGAAAGTTGATCAGATCAGAAGCAGTGATCTAAATCTGAAGGCGTAAAATCTCTCTGATATTTACAGCTGTCATCTATTATCTGATGATGAACACGTGTCTGTACGGTTTGTACAAAGCGTGCAGTTGAAAAGACGCCGACCTAGGTAACTGTTTCAAATCATTTCATTTACCACGTTCTCTCTCCTTACGTCACTCATCATTTAATAAAATTGATTTCCTTTGATTCTGGAACTGTTCAATTTATATTTCTTATTATTTTCCTTTTCAAATCCGTCTCTATATATTCTTTTCAAATCATATCGTACATCTTTTTCGCTCCTTTGTCTCTCTCTCTCTCTCATTGCATTCTCTCGTTTGAAAAATTCTTAGCCGTTTTCTAAAAACCCTAATCGAAAACCCAGTTCGCTTCTCTTGCTCGTTTTTGGTCATTCTGCATCAATGGCTGCCTTCTCATCCCAAAATGCTGAGTCATCTGTTCCTCATCATCTCCAAGAAGAAACGTTGCAACTTACTCCTGTTGTTGCATGCTCTATTCCCAAGAACAAATTAGAAGTTCTATGTGAACTTATTGTTGACTTTGACAACCTTGAAGAACATGGATTTAATCTTAAAGAAGACATCATCTTTCAAGGATGGACCTCGTTGTTTGCTGAGTTCGTTGGCCCAGTTTATCCAGACCTTGTCAAGGAGTTCTGGGCACATGCTGTGGTTGCTCCAAAATCAATACTTTCTTTCGTCCATGGAAAGTTTGTTGTTATTACTGAAAACATTCTTAGAGTGATGTTTGATTTGAAGAACGCGGAAGGAGCTTTTGAAATCGATAAAAGGGAAGATTGGGAAGAGGTTCTATCCACTCTCTATTCAAATGTCAAGAAAACAAAACACGTCAAGGAATTGAGAGATATCTACAAAATCTGGACAAAGATCATTCTTGGGTGCTTCTACCATAGGAAAGCGACACATGCCGCTGACTTCATAAACAATGAGCAAAAATATATTCTTTATTGCATTGCCACTCAGAAGAAGGTTGATGTGGTTTACATTATCTTCAACCATATGTGGAAAGCAGTAAAGGATTCCAGAAACGCCTTCAGAAAAGAAAATGGTGGAACAATCATTCCTTTTGGTAGAATCATTACAAACCTTCTGGTGCATTCCAAGATTGTTGAGAGTCTGGAATCTGAAGGTATTGTGAAAGACCTTGCTGTCACTTCTGGGGCTTGTCTGAACGCATTCACTTTAAAGAGGATGAACGTGATTAAGGCTATCATTAAGACTCCTCAACCTCTTGCTGGAACAACAATCAGAAGAGAGCCAGTTCTAGCTGAATTCAAAACCTTCTTCAATAGTGAGGTACCACAAGTCAGAACTAAGTATCTGATATCACAAAAAGAGGATAAGAGTCTTAAAGATCAAGACAAAGGTGCTCCTATTAAAGTGAATCGTAAGAAGGAGGAAAGGACCAAAAGAAAGTCTGATCATCCTGCTGCTACCACCAATAAAGAAGTGATCCCAGAAGAAGTCATTGCAAAGGTTGCTAAGGCTGTCTCTGCTGATTTTGAGAAGAAAAAGAAGGAAGCTGAGAAAAAGAAGAAGAAGTCAAATAACGATGCTGAGATTGTTGAAGTTGTTGAGAAGAAGAAAATCAGAAAAAGGAAGATGATTATTCAAAGCTCAGATGAAGAAAATGCTGCTCAAGAGGCTGAGAATCAACCAGAAGTTCTGGCTTATGTCAGAAGGAAAGAAATCGCTAGCGGCAAAGCAAAGGTTATTGAAGAGCCGAAGAGTAAGAAGCAGAAAAAGATGGAGGATGTGGCCAAAGCTTGTCTGAGAGGTTCCAAAGGTATATGCATTTCTGAACCTAATTCTGTTCCTGCTGTTTGTTCAGAAGCTGCACCAATAGAGATTGTCCCTACACCTGAACCAGAAAAAGCCACATCAGAATCACCTGTTTTTGTCCATGTTCTTACACCTCCATCTTCTCCTTTAACCATTCCTTCCTCTCCACCTACCATAAATCCTGTTCTGGATATACCACCCCTTCAAACTCTCCTTCCATCTCAACCTTCTCTCAATGCCTCTCTTGAACATACTCCCTCCACCTCTCAAAACAATCCTTGTGATTCTCCTTTTCCAACCTCTGCATCACATGAGCAGCTGCTCCGTGATTGCAACTACACTCCCAAGCCTCGTCCTGAAGCTGAAGTGGTAGTGTTAGATTCTGATACTGAAGCAGAATCTTCTTATAGGTTGGATAGAGAACCTCATCCGTACTTCACTTCCAAACCTGCCTTTTCAAAAACCCAAATAAAATCCCGCCCCGTATATCCTATTGGTGTAGTTTTTGAAAACATAAAGAGGAATATCAGAAGTACCTTTAATACTCTCAGAATCGCTGAAAGTTCTGGATTGAATGATGTTGCTATGCGGAACTTCTGGAGGATCTTTCGCAGAGAATCAGATGCTCTGTTTTTAGAACTTCAGGAAGCCTGTGTAGCTGCTGCCCCACGGCCTCGTGGAATTCTGAGGAATTATGAAGACTTCTGGTTTGCTCGTCTCAAAGGAAGATATCTTTTGGAAGAGAAGCCCTTCTTGGATGAGATGGAACAATTAAGACTCGCTGCTGCATTGGAAGCAAATCCTTGCAGGGAGATTGTGGTTTGGATACCTCAATATTCTGTTCTGCTCGGAGATTTCAAGACTCTCTTTGACTATCTGAGGGAAAACCCGTCTGAGAAAGATCCAAACTTGGTCATTCCAGAAGTTGTTGACCTACCAGAAGTTGAAGGTCCCTCTGCTCCCAGGAATTTAGCTGCCATTCTTCAGGCACTTGAGAATGGAGACTCGGAAATTCCTGCTGCAGAGTATGGAGATGCTTCTATGCAAGAGGCAGATGCTGAAGATCATGTTGCTGAATCAGACCCTGTTGAGGAAATCCCAGCAAATGATACTTCTATGAAAGCTGCAGATCAACATGTCATTCCTGTAGTTGAAAGCGGTGAAGCTTCTTTTGATGAACCTTCTCGTCTTGCAAGGACTCTAGAAGCGATTCAGAGGAGACAGGATGAGCAAAGCTCACTCAATGACAAGTATGATGCTTTCATTGAAAGGCAAGAAGGACACAACAACGATGTTAAAGCGATGCTGGCCAAGATCTTGTCAAGACTAGGGCCATCTTAGATTGAGTCTGTGTTGTTTCTTTCTTTTCTTTGCATCTGTTCTGTTTCTGTGCATCTGATCTTATCATTTTGTACTTCTGTACCCAATGGTTGAACCTTAATGAAATCATCTTCTTCCTCCATGTGTTCTGTTTTATTCATCTGAATCTTTTCTATTTTTTGATGATATGACAAAAAAGGGGGAGAAATACTGTGATAAATGATTTGATTTAATCAGTTGCATTCACTAACAAGAACTGCAAGTTCTACATGGTTTAAGTGTTTTGCAGGTACAGAGAAGTGAAGTGAATCTTCAGAAGCAAACACAAGAAGCAAAACCATGGAAACTGAAGCAAGCTAAGTGCTGTCAAGCTTCAGAGATCAGAAGCAAGAAAGAAGAATGAATCAGAAGCACTGATAATAGAATTTGAATATCATTGTCTATCCTGTTCTGACAAAATTCTATTTGCTCTGATACATATAATGTTATGGCTCTGATACATTATTTGCTCTGATACATTATTTCAGCCTATATGGCTCTGATATATATAATGTGTTCAAACATACATTTTATGTTCTAACTCGTTCATGCTGACTTTTGTCGTTTAGCTTTTGTTCTGTAACATTTCAGGATGTAGAGATGCTCTGATGATGCTCTGGTACATTCAAGAATGTTCTGATACAAATCTAGCATGAAGTGATGTTGGTAGACATTCAAAGTTCTGAAGCTATCCGAGGGAAGCAGAAATCAGAAGATGTGAATGTTCTAAAAGATCCAGAAAATTCAAGTTCTGAAGCTGTCCTGAATGGAAGCAGAAGTCAGAAGCTGTGAATGTTCTGAAGATCAAAGAAATTCAAGTTCTGAAGCTGTCCACGATGGAAGCAGGAATCAGAAGCTGTGAGCGTTCTAAGGATCTAAAGAAATTCAAGCTCTGAAGCTGTCCAATGGAAGCAGAAGTCAGAAGCTATGAATTCTCTGAAGGCAGAAGCTTATATGATCGTCTCTACCGAAATAATCAGGGAAGTCTTTTATCAAAGTTCTTCGAGTATTTATTTCAGGGGGAGATTATTTATCTCAGGGGGAGATTGTTAATCTCAGGGGGAGACATATTCATATGCTTATGCTATAGCTGTGTAATTTGTCTTTTGCCGTCTACTCTTTCTGATCGCAAATTCATATCATTTATATATGTTTTTGTCATCATCAAAAAGGGGGAGATTGTTAGAACAAGATTTGTTCTTATCAATTATCTTAGTTTTGATGATAACAATAATATGAATTTTGCTTAAGATAATATGGTACTCTAATCCAATGCAATTTCCCTTTCAGGAAATATATATAAAGAGTACGCATAATTCAGCGCTCAGAAGTTGTATCTCAAATGGTTCAGCATGCAACATCAGAACATGGTCTGGCAAGACATCAGAAGATGGTCGAAGCAGAATCAGAACATGGGTCTATGGAAGCATCAGAAGAACATGAGATCAGAAGCACTGAAGATCAGAAGATGGTATCACGCTCAGAAGCACTTGAAGGTCAGAAGATCAGAAGATGCTATGCACCAAGCTGTTTTTGACTCTGATGATATTCAAACGTCGTATTCACAAACATCAGATCAGAAGGAAGTACAGGTGGCAGACTACGCTGACTGACAAAAGGAACGTTAAAAGCTACTAAAGGCTACGTCAGTAGACACAGCGTGAACAAGGCTCGAGGTAGTTGACAAAAGCGTATAACATTAAGTGCAATGCTGTACGGAACACGCAAAGCATTAAATGCATTCAACGGTCATCTTCTCAACGCCTATAAATATGAAGTTCTGATGAGAAGCAAGGTTACCAATTCTTAACAACTCTGAACGAAAATAAACTTGCTGAAACGCTGTTCAATCAAAGCTCAGAATCTTCATCAAAGCTCACTACATTGCTGTTGTAATATTTTAGTGAGATTAAGCTTAAACGTTAAGAGAAATATCACAGTTGTGATTATCGCTTTTAAGAAGCATTTGTAATACTCTTAGAATTACATTAAGTTGTAAGGAACTAGAGTGATCAGTGTGATCAGTATACTCTAGGAAGTCTTAGCGGTTGGCTGAGCAGTTTGTAACTAGAGTGATCGTGTTGATCAGAATACTCTAGGGAAGTCTTAGGAGTGAACTAAGCCTAGAGTGATCGTGTTGATCAGTAGACTCTAGAAAAGTCTTAGAGGGTATCTAAGCAGTTGTTCCTGGAGTGATCAGTGTGTGATCAGAAGACTCTGGAAGACTTAGTTGCGGACTAAGTGGAAAACCATTGTAATCCGTGCGATTAGTGGATTAAATCCTCAGTTGAGGTAAATCATCTCTGCGGGGGTGGACTGGAGTAGCTTAGTTAACAGCGAACCAGGATAAAAATAATTGTGCATTTTATTTTTATCGTCCAAGATTTAAAGTCACACTTATTCAATCCCCCCCCTTTCTAAGTGTTTTTCTATCCTTCATTATATTTAATAGATTGGCAAATTATTCCAACAGTCTCTCACTTGATTCATATGCCAATTTGATGTTATCTAAATGAATAATTCATAATCGATGTGGCAAGATAAATATGAATAGTTATCGTTTTATAGGTATTTTAAAATTTATTAATTTGAATACATTGAATGCATATAAATTTTGTAGTTGAATGGTTTTTGATGACTGTTGTCATACCCCAAATTTGTCCTACCCTTTAATTTTTAACTGACTTAAGCATCGCGATCATCTGCATACCTCCATTAGGGCATTAACATGACCTCGCATTCATGCATTAAATAAACATACACATAGCATGGGATCAGTTGTCATGGACTAGGGTTTATTTCCCTAGTTATTTGAATCGAGACTCTTTAATTAGGGTTTCGAGCTCGTGCACACTTCATCAAGTCTTTTGTTACAATGGTCATACAATATTTCAAGACTTTGACTCTCTCGGGGAGATTGCTTCTATTACAAGTGTTTGGTTTGATTTTAAAAGACCGAAGAATAAATGGATTGAGGTTCTTAATGTGCTTGCTTAGAAACGAGTGAATTTAAAGATATGAGCTCAGGGGTTAACTTTTGGTCAACAAAGTCAACCATAGAAGATTGACTTTTGTAGACCAACTACTGTTGTTTTGCTCATCTTTTGGCATCTGGCCGATACTACATTCTTTGATTGTGTCATGTTGCCCATTCAAAAAGAAAGGAAAAGAAGATTTAAATTCAATATTCATTCAGGTATCATTCATGACCCACTCATAAGAATGTTCTATTCAAAGTTGCAAGCATAAATTCAAGGATCAAGAGTTAAGTTACAAATATCATCCTTTTTCCATAAAAAGATAAACATCAAGAACACCCCCAAGTTTCAACATTCATTCATGAACCATTCAAACAATTTCCTTTCAAGAACTCTACAATTTATCAAAATACAATGTCCATCAATTTCCAAACATTCGTTCAAAAATCCACATTCCTATTACACAATTCATATTACATTCATTCAAATACCGTTTCACAAATACCGTTTCAAAGTCCATTACAAAGAAAAATTCCATGATTCAACTACAAAAAAATTACAAAGAAAAAGGAGCCTGAGTTCATCTTCATTTTCTTCATGCTTTAATGCTCAAAGCTCAAAGGCTTCATAAGTTGTCCCAAACTTTGCCAAGGCTGCCAAGCTTTAAACCAAGCCAACTCTGCTGCCTGCACTTGAAACCGAACCGCCCATGCAAAAAGAAACCAGTGTAAACCGGTTCAGCATCATGAAACCGAACCTGCCACAGGACAAATTCATTTCAGCCCTTGCATCATTCAAACAAGCCAAAGGAAGATGAGGACAGAACTGAATCATGTAAAGAACCAGCTTCACATAAATCCAAACCAGCACTATACCTGTTACAACAAATGAAAAATACATTTCACCATTAACACAACTCATCCATACATCACATACACATACTCCATACAAAAAAAACAGTTTATAACAACCTATTTCTAACCCAGTTTCCATTCTTTAACTAACCTCCTAACTTTTTCAAACCAGTTTCTAACTACCTATTCATAACTAAATGTCAAACAGAATTGATGACACTTCTAACCACCTATACTTAACAGCAGTTAATTCCAACCAATTGCTAACTAAAAAAAGCTTCTCATAATAGTCCAGCTACCCTGCGTTCAGACCACAGCTACTTTGTTAACAAACCCCTAACTACCAGCAACTAACCTGTAACAGAATTGGGACCAGTTCATAACTAACCCAACCATCTCATAACTACCTTCTAGATTTCACAACTAACCTAACTGATTGTAACAGAAGATAACAGGAAAATGAGAGAAGTGGAACTAACCTTCAACCTCTATAAAATCAGAACCATCACGCTTTAGAATGGCCCTCCATGAATCTTTATCTTTCACTCTCTGAATTCTCCATACCTTTGCTGCCATCTTCATTCCTTCTCCACCATTTCTTCACCCTTCTCCACCATTTCTTCACCATTATCCATCTTCATCAATCTTCCACAATTCATCAACCTTCAATCACCACTCTCCATTGATTCAACAGAAAAACTCTCATTATCCATCACCATTCTTCAATATACACTCTTCAATTCTCACCACTTTCTCTCGACCACTTCTCACTCTTCATCTTCACCTCTTCAATCTTCTCTGCTCTCACAATCATTCATCTCCACCATAAGATCTTCATTCCACACAGCTTCACCATCTTCAACCCTCCCCGTTCACTCCACTTCCACTCTTCATACCTCACCACAAGATCATCATCTCTTCAACCTCAACTCTGTTCTCAGAAGCTCTCTGCAGCAACATCAATACTCCATCAATAATCATCACCATGCCATGATAGCGCACGCAGAATTTCGGAAGCAGATTTGAACATAAAAGGAAATCCACGGAAAATCAAATAGAAGAAGAAGAAGGAGAATGAGATTCAAGAAGAAGGAAGAACAATCGGTCTGAAATGTTAAAGGCAAGGGATACGCGGTATTACCTGAAGATTAAAGGTTCTTCTGATATTCTTGTCATTACGGTTGAAGAGCCGTCGGAGCTCTCCGGTAGGTTTCGACGGAGATAGGGACCGATCTGAAAATCAAATATGAGAGCAATCGTCGTCGTTTCGATCGGGGAAAGAGATGCAATCGCTGCCGTTACAATTGGGGAAGGAGACGAAATCGCCACCGTGCCTTTATTTTTGTGAAGAGGAAAAGAGTTGAGCTCGAGAGATCAGTGATGTTGTCTCTGATTCTATGAAATCGAGAGAGATGAGAGGCTGAGCAAGAACGAGTGTGCGATGACAGATGAGGGTATGTTGTTGTGCGTTGATTCACGGAGGAGAGGTAGCGGGTTCCGTCGCCGTCGCCGTCGCCGTCGCGAGAGGGAGAAAGGTTGATTTCTGAAGAACTCCAACATCCACAAAACGAGTAACCCTAAATCCCTCTTTCATTTTTTAATTAATTTGATTTAATATTAACATTAATATAATGTCTGAATTAAGTTTATAGATTAATGTGAGATTAGTATGAATAGGTCTGAATTAATTTGTTTCCATAAAGTTTTAATTGGTATTAATCGGTGACTTAGGTTTGATTAGTGGATTATTAAGTCTGGATTAATTGAATAAATTGACAAAAATCTGACTAACAATTGGAACAAAATCTGGGTTTGGATTTACAACATTGGGCCATGTGAAACGCTGTTCATACACCCCATAGGAGCCCATCCTTTTTTTTACATGAGCAATCTTACAAAAAACACTCCACTAGGCCTCTCACGAATTTTGCATCTACATAAAACCTTTAACATTTGTTAGATTTTTAGATAATTTTTGACATTAATTGATTAAATTTCCCACCAATAAAACTCATAAAAATAGTAGTATTTTTTAGTTTCATGTTTGTACTAATGCTTGAACCGTTTTTGTACTATTTCCATGTTCGTTTTGTATAATTGTTGTGTGACTTTGTTGCTTAGCTTTTGGCCATATTTTTGGCCTACTTTGTTAATACTATTTTAATGCTCCCTTTAGAATTTCATCACCATGTTAACATTAGGATTTAAACTAGTATAGACAACTTAGATTAGAATTTAGGATTAGTTCCCTATTGCATTCTTTTTCTTTTCAACTCTTTAAAATACTTAATAAACGGAAGATGCGAATCATATTAAGCAAGTAATAGAGAAATGAGTGGGATTCATTCCCTAATCTATTTCTCAATCGCTTAGTGGCATAGAAACGAGTGGGATTCATTCCCTAATCTGTTCCTCGGTCACTACTTAATGGGAGAGAAATGAGTGGGATTCATTCCCTAATCTGTTTCTCAAACATTAGTTAATGGGAGAGAAATGAGTGAGATTCATTCTCTAATCTGTTTCTCAAACATTACATGATGGGATAGAAGTGAGTGGGATTCATTCCCTAATCTGCTTCTCGATCATTATACATTTTATGTGATTCGAATCGTGAAGTAAATTCCCTTAAAAAATACACAACCAAAAACACTTTAAAACACATAACAATGGTTCAGACTAAAGCAAAGTAGAGAAAGTGGTGAGTGGCCCGGTATTGGGAACTGTTCACCACTCATCTATCCTAAAAGACACAAACCAATCATTTCTTTTTCTTTTGCCTCGTTGGCACCTAAGGGCAATGTCATTTCCGCTTGTACGCATCCTAGGTCGATCCCTTATGCAAAAGCGCGAACGTTGACTCCGCCTAATTAAAAAACACAAAAACAAACAGAAAATCTTGAGCCGAGCTACGGTAACTCTGATTCCTGAAAAGGATACGTAGGCAGCGGGGTAGGGCCCGTGCGAGTACAGTTCTTTCTTTTCCCTACATTTTGCATTCATTCGCATTTATACATAGACATAGTTATACACCCTTTAGATAAAAACAAACATAGGTGGATACCATCGAGTACGATGGGCGCGAGGGGTGCTAATACCTTCCCCTTGCGTAACCGACTCCCGTACCTAGATTCTCTGGTCGCAAGACCTTGTTCCTTCCTTTGATAGGTTTTCTGATATTCCTTTCCCTTATGGGATAAATATATTGGTGGCGACTCTGTTCATTTTTCGCGAGCGTGCGACAGCTGGCGACTCTGCTGGGGATGTTGATAGACCTGTTGCTGGTCCATTCTTAGCGAGTCGATCCTAGCCTTTGTTTGTTTCTTTTATTGGGTGTTTCTTTGTTTGTTTATGTTTACGTTTTGTATATATATGCTTGCATATCATGTTTATTTCCTGTTCGCATGTACTGTTTACTTTCCCGCTTGCATATCATGTTTATTTTCCGCATGCATCTGGACTATATTATGGGTCCACGTGGGGGCCACATATTTTTCTGCTTTGTTTTGCAGGTTGGGTGGGTTGTTTCTATGAGGTAAAAGGCCCAATACCCAGGCCAGAGTGGACACATAGGATACCTAGGATAGAGTGGATAGTCATGACGCCAACAGAATGTCAGGTTCTGTTGATTGCGATCATGAGACCCACGACCAGCCGAGGTTCAAATGAGATACCGTTGTTGGCATGTATTTGCAACAATGATGGTGTTTCAGGAGAACTGATAACGCTGGAGACCTTTGACCTACCTTGACTTAGATTCACCTGTTAGTGGGGTGGGATATACATGACAGGTACCGTTGGTGACTATTCTGTTCTGTTGGTGACTATTGGTTTTCCTGGTATTCAAAAAGGTGTCGGACCTTTGATCCTGTGACATTTGACCTGTATCAGTTATTCAGAGGATTGTACAATGGTTACTAAGATTATATGGACCGTGGATCCCATGCTTTTGCATTGCATAACATCATTGCTTTATCCACTCCATTTATGAAAGATCCTAAAGTCTATTTCCAAAAAAAAGAGAAAAGCAAAAAAAGAAAGAAAAGATATTCTATACAAAAAAAGGAAGCTTTAATTCCAAAAAAAGAAGAATGAAAGTGTGTGAAAAGACTTTAGGATCTCTCATAAATGAAACATGCATTCATACTATCATGCATTTCATGGTTCTTTCAAAGACTTATAGGACCATTTCTATCAAGATTTCAAGATCAACAACAGATTTGACTTCTCACTGCCACAACTCCAAGATCAACTATGGAACAACTCCGTGAGGAAATGGATGAGATGAGGGAACAAATGGGTCATCTTATGTTGGAGATGCAAGAATTGATCCATAATCAGGATGCACTAAAAGAGGAAAACAATCAGTTGAAGACTCAGTTGAGCCTGGTCATGGAAGTTCTGAAGACGGTACTAAGAAAAGAATGTGATGTTGTCCCTGCTGCTGCAATAGAAACCGTTGACTCTTTCTCTTCAATAGGATCTCTTTCCACTCATGGGATGCCTCAGAGAGCTCCCCCTCAAACTCAAGTGCCGTTACCTCCATGTCAATCTGTTCACGTCCTTAGAATGAATCAAGGGAGCCAAATGTGTGGGAAAAAGCCTAAGATGCCTCAAAGAGTTCTCGATCCGATCCCGATGCCTTATGCTCAGTTACTTCCTCGCCTGCTGGAACTTCAGTTGATTGAGCTACGAGATTTGGCTACGCCTGAAAAGCTCCCCCCCAATTTTGATGCCAATGCTCGATGCGAGCTCCATTCTGGGGCACCTGGCCATGATACTGAGAATTGTAGGGCGCTGAAACATCAAATTCAAGATCTCATTGATTCAGAAGTGATTTGGTTCACCCCCGAAGGTATGATTGTTCAAGGAAATAGGGTTCCATATGTGGTGGAAGAAAAGGTTGATTCATACTTCTATGTCGGATCTACTTCAAATCAGAACCACAATGCACCGTCTTGGGTTCCAGATCTTCCACCTTATCAGTCTCCGATTGTTTCACAACCAAATCAAAAGGGGAAGACACTTGAACAGATTGGGTATTTGAATCATCAACAACCCCACATGATCCAACCACAACCGATTCAGTATTCGCCACAAAAGCAATATGTTCCACATCAACAAGGCCATCTGAATCAGTGTCCACCTAGAAGTAATTTGGGACGAAGGAATGCTCCTCTGGACCAAATTCCTATGACATACAGTAAACTTCTGCCATATCTAGTTCAAAGCTCATTGGTGGTTCCCAAATCTCTGAAGCCTCCAACACGTTTGTTTCCACCTGGGTATGACCCTAATGTGCAATGTGGGTATCACGCTGGATCCGTAGGGCACTCAACTGAGGACTGCAACGCTTTCAAAGCCAAAGTACAACAGTTGATTGATGAGAGGCATGTAATCCTTCAAGGAGGAAACATGTGGGTGAATGGAATTCCTTTGCCTGGGTGAAAGCTCAGATTTCAGAAAATCTCCAAAATCAACAAATTCCCTGTTTAAACTCGTTGGTAGGATAATAATAAAAACACCACAAATTCTCGAGCAACTTTGTCAGAATCTTTTTCAAAAAAGTAATCAAGATTGTTCTGCAGAAGCGTCTATCATTCTCAAGGTTCTTGTGCTCAGTTGTATCCGTGGAGGTTGGTGTTTCAGTTGGTGTTTGAGCTCTCCTTACAACAATTAGTTTTTCTGAGCTTGATGACCATACAAGATTCTTTCCACTTATGATGGCAATTACTATTCTAGCAACCATGCTTGGGGCTCCCGCACGAGGGATAAGCAAGACGTACTCTTATCTTGAGCATTGCATCACTCGCATTGCTCGAATCCCTAAAGTAAAGCAAAAGTTTACAACTCTTGGGTGACTTCGTTGGAGTTTTCTTTTGAAGTAATCTGAAGTGTTTGGAAGGAACTGCAGAAAGTATTCAAGCTCAATAAGTCCAGACGGAGTCAAGTCTCCTCAACAACGACATTCATTTAGTTTCTTACTGCATTCTCATTGTAATTTTTCCTTTGTGTGTTTAAGCATCGATAGCATGTAAAAACTTGTTAATTTCTGAATGAAAATAAAAATACATTGTTTATGTTCGTCTTGAAGCAACCCATTCGTTTTCACTCATAAAAATGTTTTTGGCATTACGATATCAACTTTACTAATCACTTGCGTAGGCAAGAAGCTGAGGGAGAATGATGAAAAATAAAAATGCAAAATCTCCAATTGTGTACTTTTGAATAAAACCCTACTGAGGATTTACAGGCATTATTTCAAATCCCTAAACACCGGAGATATAAGGGAGATAGACCCTCGACAACCCCTTTGAGCCTTGGAGAAGGAGTTTCTTTTCTAATCATAAAAACCCTTAATTTAACCTTGGGGTAGGGTAGTGTTCATTTAACTTGATTGAGTGTTCAAAACTCACCAAAAGGGTGTGCATCTAAGGATACAACAATGGTTATCCTTCCAAAGGTTGAGGAATGTCAAAACTGCAATGGTTATCCCTATTCTGTCAAGAGGTCAAAAGATGACGATGCCACAATGGTTATCCCTCATCAAATCAGAGAATGAGGCAGTCACAATATTTCAAACAAATCAAGAGCAACGCGATATCACACGACTTGTTCAAAAAAAAAAAGAGAATAAAAAAAAAGAGCCCGCTAAGTCAACAACTTGAAAACAAGTGACTTAGGCAAAAAAGTTAGGGCATCCCGCTGGACTCCAATATAAAATTCAAGAGAATTTGTCCAGGCAAAAGTTAGGGAAAGCAGAAGCGAAAAACAAGGATTACAAAATAAAAATCCTTATCAAAGGAACAAATTCGTGTGATGATCAATCGGAAGAATAAGAAAGGAGTGACTGCCATGTCCAAAAAAAAAAAAACCTCATTGATTCTTCAACCATTTCTAAATTCCTTGTGAGGGATGAACACTCATGTCGAGTTAATTGAACCTAGGAATGGAGAACATCACGAAGGGGGTGGGTACCAAATAATTTTGAGTCTAAAAATCCTTTGTTTTCTGAAAACCGCGAACCCGACCAAGTTACAATCCTTAAAAGTCCTAATGGAAGTAGGGTTTATTTCGAAAATGCATTCCGATGAGATAGTGTTTAACTGACTCCCAATGAAGCGGAACTCATATCCATGTTGGTATCGTATGTTTGCTTTATCTTTCACATGCAAAAATCGAGGTTGTGTCAACTAGTGATTCGGTCATAAGAGGTCGCAACCTCATTTCACAAAAAAGTTTTTACAACTTCAAGACTAACATAGGCTTTGCATTAGAATTATCATTCTTAGAATTAACATTCTTTTGCATACAAAATATGCGCTTAACATCAATGAAATTTTCAAGAATGAGAATCAGTGAGCAACTTGATCATGTCAAAGTACAAAAGACTTGAGAACTCCAAGGAGTAAAAGCTAATCATTTCAAAGGTTGACCATCAAGGGGCAGGTTCTCTATAGAAATCCGTTGGGCATGAACACTTGATGCATTCTTTGATTACTCCGAGGGGAAGAGTTTAAAGACTCTGTTGAGCGTGGTAAAGTTGTTTCCATGTTTGTTTGACTTCAAAACAAGAGAGCTTGAGGACTCTAGTAAGATGTACCCAATCAGGGGCAATTGAATCAAGGTTTGACCTATCAAATTCAGCATATCTGGGGCAATCAAGTCGAGGAATCTCTCATGAGTTCAACCAATCTGGGGCAGTTACGTCGAGATTCGACAAATCTCTCCAAGGACCCTTTAGAGAAAATTCCTCCATAAGTCACGAAGCTTGGGGCACAATCGTCTGAGTTTTATTGTCTCTCCATGACCATAGGAGTTTATTTCTCCTAGAAATTTGGTCTCTCCCCAAGCACAGGAGTTTATTTCTCCTGAGAGTTGTTCCATTTCTCCAACCTGGTGCCCTTATTCGGATAATCCCCAACATGGTGAATTGAGGGAATCTCCTCAAGTTGAAAATCTTCCAAGCAGTGGCACATGGTGAGAAGTCCGAAGTCATTCTACGTTCTGGAAGGCAACAACAAGAGTGTGCTCTTATAAGTCAAAAGTCCAATATCTTTTGGCACCTCTACATGGTCCTTAACGCCAAGGGTGTTCTCCCTGGTGTTTACCTCACTAATGCCTTTATTTGGCATCCTGCATATGGTGTTCACTGCATATAACATTGCATCCTCAAAAGCGTAGCATATCCATGGAGCATTACGCCATAGAAAAATTCAAACATGCATACAAAGCATAAGCCAGATAATACAAATCAGCATCCATTCAAGACAACGATACCTCCCCACATAAAAGGTTGTCCTTACATACTTCGATTGATATCTGCTACTACACTACAAATCTCCCCAAGCCACGGTGCCGATACTTGGTATCCTCCATCCCCAAAAGAAATCTCCCCAATATGGATCGGATGCAATGTCTTTCTTCGTCAGAATCGTCGTCTCCGAGGTTATTTCCCGTGTGCTGCGTGCATATTAGAGTGTGAATGAGGATGGGCATTCAACCCATTTCATTTTTCAATCGTTTGAATAAACATACTTGGTGTGTGGCGATTCGAACGATTGCCACTCTTGAAGGATTACACCCCGCCTTTTGGCCTGAGGGATTAATGGAGTTCTTATGCTTCGTAAGCATCGATATTCCCGTAATCCCCAGTGGTTATTATCATCTTCTTGTCGAGTTTAGTCGTCTCTAGTCTTGTCATGGTTATTTCCCGTATGCTGCGCGAAGATTAGAGTGCGTATGAGGGTGGGTATTCAACCCATCTCATTTTTCAATCGTTTGAATAAACCATACTTGGTGTGTGGCAATTCGAACGATTGCCACTCTTGAAGAGTTACACCCCGCCTTTGGCCTGAGGGATCAATGTAACTTTTATGCTTTGTCAGCATCAATATCCCCGTAATCCCCCGTGGTTACTGTCACTTTATTGCCGAGCCTAGTCGTCCCTAGTCTCCGTGATCCCTTCCCTCGTACGGGAAATTTTTTCAGATCCAATCCCTGTGTTGTGCGTCCCCCGCCTCTCGTCCAGGCACACCATTTTCAAATCCAAGTCCCAATCCCCAGTGGGTCCAATAGCCCAAAATCTTAAATCTAAATCTTCTTTTTGATGCTCGTATGCGTCATTCTTTCGAAACTCGTCTGTATCTCCCTTTTGATGCTCGTCTGTGTCATCCTTTCGATACTCGTCTGTATCTCCCTTTTGATGCTCGTATGCGTCATTCTTTCGATACTCGTCTGTATCTCCTTTTGATGCTCGTATGTGTCATTCTTTCGATACTCGTCTGTATCTCCTTTTGATGCTCGTATGTGTCATTCTTTCGATACTCGTCTGTATCTCCTTTTGATGCTCGTATGTGTCATTCTTTCGATACTCGTCTGTATCTCCTTTTGATGCTCGTATGTGTCATTCTTTCGATACTTGTCTGTATCTCCTTTTGATGCTCGTATGTGTCATTCTTTTGATACTCGTCTGTATCTCCTTTTGATGCTCGTATGTGTCATTCTTTCGATACTCGTCTGTATCTCCTTTTGATGCTCGTATGTGTCATTCTTTCGATACTCGTCTGTATCTCCTTTTGATGCTCGTATGTGTCATTCTTTCGATACTCGTCTGTATCTCCTTTTGATGCTCGTATGTGTCATTCTTTCGATACTCGTCTGTATCTCCTTTTGATGCTCGTATGTGTCATTCCTTCGATACTCGTCTGTATCTCCTTTTGATGCTCGTATGTGTCATTCTTTCGATACTCGTCTGTATCTCCTTTTGATGCTCGTATGTGTCATTCTTTCGATACTCGTCTGTATCTCCTTTTGATGCTCGTATGTGTCATTCCTTCGATACTCGTCTGTATCTTCCTTTTGATGCTCGTATGTGTCATTATTTCGATGCTCGTCTGTATCTTCCTTTTGATGCTCGTATGTGTCATTCTTTCGATACTCGTCTGTATCTCCTTTTGATGCTCGTATGTGTCATTCTTTCGATACTCGTCTGTATCTCCTTTTGATGCTCGTATGTGTCATTCTTTCGATACTCGTCTGTATCTCCCCTTTTGATGCTCGTATGTGTCATTCTGTCGATACTCGTCTGTATCTCCTTTAAAACACTTGTCTATCTTACCTTCCCACCAGACATACTTCTGCTCCGACCACTTCCATGTAGTAAACATTTCCTTTGAGAACCTTGTATTGGCACCTTGGGCTACATTACAAGCTATCACCATTCATCCAATTACTCATTGTAAATATTTCCATCAGAAAAACAAAAATTCTCTTTCCCCAGCAGATATCAAAACAAAATAAAAGAATAAAGACCACTCCATCTCCTCGGGACAAATTTCAGGTCTTCGGTATTTAATCTTCTTCTACTTCGAATGTTCGAAAGGCTGGCGCCAATCTCACCTTCGAGTATAAGACGATTAAATAGGGGCAGCTGTCATACCCCAAATTTGTCCTACCCTTTAATTTTTAACTGACTTAAGCATCGCGATCATTTGCATACCTCCATTAGGGCATTAACATGACCTCGCATTCATGCATTAAATAAACATACACATAGCATGGGATCAGTTGTCATGGACTAGGGTTTATTTCCCTAGTTATTTGAATCGAGACTCTTTAATTAGGGTTTCGAGCTCGTGCACACTTCATCAAGTCTTTTGTTACAATGGTCATACAATATTTCAAGACTTTGACTCTCTCGGGGAGATTGCTTCTATTACAAGTGTTTGGTTTGATTTTAAAAGACCGAAGAATAAATGGATTGAGGTTCTTAATGTGCTTGCTTAGAAACGAGTGAATTTAAAGATATGAGCTCAGGGGTTAACTTTTGGTCAACAAAGTCAACCATAGAAGATTGACTTTTGTAGACCAACTACTGTTGTTTTGCTCATCTTTTGGCATCTGGCCGATACTACATTCTTTGATTGTGTCATGTTGCCCATTCAAAAAGAAAGGAAAAGAAGATTTAAATTCAATATTCATTCAGGTATCATTCATGACCCACTCATAAGAATGTTCTATTCAAAGTTGCAAGCATAAATTCAAGGATCAAGAGTTAAGTTACAAATATCATCCTTTTTCCATAAAAAGATAAACATCAAGAACACCCCCAAGTTTCAACATTCATTCATGAACCATTCAAACAATTTCCTTTCAAGAACTCTACAATTTATCAAAATACAATGTCCATCAATTTCCAAACATTCGTTCAAAAATCCACATTCCTATTACACAATTCATATTACATTCATTCAAATACCGTTTCACAAATACCGTTTCAAAGTCCATTACAAAGAAAAATTCCATGATTCAACTACAAAAAAATTACAAAGAAAAAGGAGCCTGAGTTCATCTTCATTTTCTTCATGCTTTAATGCTCAAAGCTCAAAGGCTTCATAAGTTGTCCCAAACTTTGCCAAGGCTGCCAAGCTTTAAACCAAGCCAACTCTGCTGCCTGCACTTGAAACCGAACCGCCCATGCAAAAAGAAACTAGTGTAAACCGGTTCAGCATCATCAAACCGAACCTGCCACAGGACAAATTCATTTCAGCCCTTGCATCATTCAAACAAGCCAAAGGAAGATGAGGACAGAACTGAATCATGTAAAGAACCAGCTTCACATAAATCCAAACCAGCACTATACCTGTTACAACAAATGAAAAATACATTTCACCATTAACACAACTCATCCATACATCACATACACATACTCCATACAAAAAAAACAGTTTATAACAACCTATTTCTAACCCAGTTTCCATTCTTTAACTAACCTCCTAACTTTTTCAAACCAGTTTCTAACTACCTATTCATAACTAAATGTCAAACAGAATTGATGACACTTCTAACCACCTATACTTAACAGCAGTTAATTCCAACCAATTGCTAACTAAAAAAAACTTCTCATAATAGTCCAGCTACCCTGCGTTCAGACCACAGCTAATTTGTTAACAAACCCCTAACTACCAGCAACTAACCTGTAACAGAATTGGGACCAGTTCATAACTAACCCAACCATCTCATAACTACCTTCTAGATTTCACAACTAACCTAACTGATTGTAACAGAAGATAACAGGAAAATGAGAGAAGTGGAACTAACCTTCAACCTCTATAAAATCAGAACCATCACGCTTTAGAATGGCCCTCCATGAATCTTCATCTTTCACTCTCTGAATTCTCCATACCTTTGCTGCCATCTTCATTCCTTCTCCACCATTTCTTCACCCTTCTCCACCATTTCTTCACCATTATCCATCTTCATCAATCTTCCACAATTCATCAACCTTCAATCACCACTCTCCATTGATTCAACAGAAAGACTCTCATTATCCATCACCATTCTTCAATATACACTCTTCAATTCTCACCACTTTCTCTCGACCACTTCTCACTCTTCATCTTCACCTCTTCAATCTTCTCTGCTCTCACAATCATTCATCTCCACCATAAGATCTTCATTCCACACAGCTTCACCATCTTCAACCCTCCCCGTTCACTCCACTTCCACTCTTCATACCTCACCACAAGATCATCATCTCTTCAACCTCAACTCTGTTCTCAGAAGCTCTCTGCAGCAACATCAATACTCCATCAATAATCATCACCATGCCATGATAGCGCACGCAGAATTTCGGAAGCAGATTTGAACATAAAAGGAAATCCACGGAAAATCAAATAGAAGAAGAAGAAGGAGAATGAGATTCAAGAAGAAGGAAGAACAATCGGTCTGAAATGTTAAAGGCAAGGGATACGCGGTATTACCTGAAGATTAAAGGTTCTTCTGATATTCTTGTCATTACGGTTGAAGAGCCGTCGGAGCTCTCCGGTAGGTTTCGACGGAGATAGGGACCGATCTAAAAATCAAATATGAGAGCAATCGTCGCCGTTTCGATCGGGGAAAGAGATGCAATCGCCGCCGTTACAATCGGGGAAGGAGACGAAATCGCCGCCGCGCCTTTATTTTTGTGAAGAGGAAAAGAGTTGAGCTCGAGAGATCAGTGATGTTGTCTCTGATTCTATGAAATCGAGAGAGATGAGAGGCTGAGCAAGAACGAGTGTGCGGTGACAGATGAGGGTATGTTGTTGTGCGTTGATTCATGGAGGAGAGGTAGCGGGTTCCGTCGCCGTTGCCGTCGCCGTCGCGAGAGGGAGAAAGGTTGATTTCTGAAGAACTCCAACAGCCACAAAACGAGTAACCCTAAATCCCTCTTTCATTTTTTAATTAATTTGATTTAATATTAACATTAATATAATGTCTGAATTAAGTTTATAGATTAATGTGAGATTAGTATGAATAG
This sequence comes from Vicia villosa, assembly GCF_029867415.1. Lineage (NCBI taxonomy): Eukaryota > Viridiplantae > Streptophyta > Magnoliopsida > Fabales > Fabaceae > Vicia > Vicia villosa. The sequence goes on along the minus strand of NW_026705992.1, from coordinate 201,532 downwards.
GTCTGAATTAATTTGTTTCCATAAAGTTTTAATTGGTATTAATCGGTGACTTAGGTTTGATTAGTGGATTATTAAGTCTGGATTAATTGAATAAATTGACAAAAATCTGATTAACAATTGGAACAAAATCTGGGTTTGGATTTACAACATTGGGCCATGTGAAACGCTGTTCATACACCCCATAGGAGCCCATCCTTTTTTTGACATGAGCAATCTTACAAAAAACACTCCACTAGGCCTCTCACGAATTCTGCATCTACACCCGTAAGCCCAATCACACTCCCTTCCATTTTTTGCTGAACATAAAAACTGTAACAAAAACATCCATTCGGGCCCAGCACCTTTACTGAACCGCACCCCATCTCTAGGCCCGTGACACCGTTTATTGGCATAAGAAAATCTGTAACAATAATAAAATCAAGTAGCTGGGCCTCACATTTCAATCCCTGGGCCTGCGCCCTCTCTGCTCTCAGCACCACCATTTCTAATTTCACTCCCCCTGACTTACACTTAAAATTGGTAGATTTTAGTTTTTTTTCATATAGTTTTTTTATTACTTTTAGTGGATAAAAACATGATAAAACCTTTAACATTTGTTAGATTTTTAGATAATTTTTGACATTAATTGATTAAATTTCCCACCAATAAAACTCATAAAAATAGTAGTATTTTTTAGTTTCATGTTTGTACTAATGCTTGAACCGTTTTTGTACTATTTCCATGTTCGTTTTGTATAATTGTTGTGTGACTTTGTTGCTTAGCTTTTGGCCATATTTTTGGCCTACTTTGTTAATACTATTTTAATGCTCCCTTTAGAATTTCATCACCATGTTAACATTAGGATTTAAACTAGTATAGACAACTTAGATTAGAATTTAGGATTAGTTCCCTATTGCATTCTTTTTCTTTTCAACTCTTTAAAATACTTAATAAACGGAAGATGCGAATCATATTAAGCAAGTGATAGAGAAATGAGTGGGATTCATTCCCTAATCTATTTCTCAATCGCTTAGTGGCATAGAAACGAGTGGGATTCATTCCCTAATCTGTTCCTCGGTCACTACTTAATGGGAGAGAAATGAGTGGGATTCATTCCCTAATCTGTTTCTCAAACATTAGTTAATGGGAGAGAAATGAGTGAGATTCATTCTCTAATCTGTTTCTCAAACATTACATGATGGGATAGAAGTGAGTGGGATTCATTCCCTAATCTGCTTCTCGATCATTATACATTTTATGTGATTCGAATCGTGAAGTAAATTCCCTTAAAAAATACACAACCAAAAACACTTTAAAACACATAACAATGGTTCAGACTAAAGCAAAGTAGAGAAAGTGGTGAGTGGCCCGGTATTGGGAACTGTTCACCACTCATCTATCCTAAAAGACACAAACCAATCATTTCTTTTTCTTTTGCCTCGTTGGCACCTGAGGGCAATGTCATTTCCGCTTGTACGCATCCTAGGTCGATCCCTTATGCAAAAGCGCGAACGTTGACTCCGCCCAATTAAAAAACACAAAAACAAACAGAAAATCTTGAGCCGAGCTACGGTAACTCTGATTCCTGAAAAGAATACGTAGGCAGCGGGGTAGGGCCCGTGCGAGTACAGTTCTTTCTTTTCCCTACATTTTGCATTCATTCGCATTTATACATAGACATAGTTATACACCCTTTAGATAGAAACAAACATAGGTGGATACCATCGAGTACGATGGACGCGAGGGGTGCTAATACCTTCCCCTTGCGTAACCGACTCCCGTACCTAGATTCTCTGGTCGCAAGACCTTGTTCCTTCCTTTGATAGGTTTTCTGATATTCCTTTCCCTTATGGGATAAATATATTGGTGGCGACTCTGTTCATTTTTCGCGAGCGTGCGACAGCTGTCATTAAGTATTTCCATATGTTTTTAATCATTTTCAGGTGATTTTAATTAAGTTTGATTAAGAAATAGAAAGAAAATGTAGAAGTGAAGGACTAAGGCAAAAAGGTGAAAAAGAAGAGAATTTTGAAGAAAAAGTTTACTTTGCTCCTATACTTTGCGTAGCCAAATTGTGGCGAGCAGTGCAGCAGATCGCTACATGATGACTCTTTTTTGTGTCACGTATTTACTGCTATAAATAGAAAAATGAGAAGGAAAAAGGGGTTTGGATGTTTTTGCTACATATTTTTTATGGCAAAGCAAGCTGTGAAGCACTAGAGTGAAATGTTTCATCTCCGGAAGCCAAATTCTAACTAGAATTCATGTATTGTCTCTTTATATCCTCAGTTATGATTACTATTTGTATGGGTAGCTAAATTTCTATTGATTATGGCTTGATTGGTGAACCTATTAGATCATATGTTTGTGTATTGTCCTATTGACACTTTTGATTAATTCATTATAGTATTCAGTTAATTTAATGTTCATTGTTATAAATGTGTTGACAAATTCATATATCAAACTAAGAAGTGTATAGATTATTGACCATAACTATATGCATTTGATCTAAATTAACTGTTCAACTTAGAAATTGATTAGGAATAAGACATTATAACTTGTGACTTAAGGTTTACATACCGAATAATGCTTGTTTTAACTATCAATCATGAATAAGAGATTAGGGAGTTGTAGTTTACAATAGTAAGTTATACACCATGGAATTAGGTACAACAACTAAGAAATTACCAAGGAATAATGAGTTAAACAATCGCCGATAAATTAACATAGGAAAAATAGAAATAAGCATCGATAGTGATATAAAGGAGATTTGAAGCAAGGGTTAATCGTCTTTAATCTAAATAAATTTCCAACAAGTTTTTATTTCCTCAATTTTTCTTTCAAACCAACTTTAAACACCCCCCCCCCCCTCATTTTACTTTCAATGGCACTTTAATTGTATTATTAAGATAAAATAGACCATGTGGATATGAGTTTATATTATTACTTCAATAACATTTAGTACACTTGCTAAAAGTCTGTCTAGTTTTTGGCGTTATTGTCGTGGATTGTTGAATTATTTCAGCAAAGCAATTTTTGTGCTATATTTTTTATTTTTTTCTATATTTTATTGTTTATGCGAGTGTAATACGGTGAACTGACTTTTAAAGAAATGTCGCGGTAAGCAAGAGTCGCCACCGACTTTTATTTTATCCATTTTATAGAAAGGCTAAAAGAACAGAAAAAGACCTTTTGAAAAGATTTTGAGTTCGGGGGGTAAGTTATACAAAGGGATGGTTTAAGGCACCCTTTGCATCCATGGTTTTCCATGGGCTCTTAAATGCTTAGCTCACTTGTTCGTTTGAATTGTTTGAAAAGATTTTGAATAAGTTGGAATAAGAACTCTAGCTTGTGAATAAGCGTAGTCTTTTTGAATTTGATTTTGAAAATAAGTCGGAAAAGGATTTTAAATTTGAATTTGAATTGAGCAAGCAATTAAAAGTTACCTACCCTAAGTTTGAAAAATCGTTCTTTTAGCTTTTCAGTTTGAAAGGGCTATCCATACCATAAAGAGGGTAGGAAGTCCTTTCATTGGATGTTAAGGGTCATCGAGAATAATCGTTCGCCACAAGACTGTCCCTACCATAAAGAGGGCAGGTAGTCTAAGGGAAGGATATAATAGTCATTTAAGGCAACAGGCGATGATACCTTAACAAATGGGACAATCATCATGTTTTACCGAGGCAACTTCGAGGGTCTAGATGATTTTCAATCTTTTTAGGCAACCTTGCTTTAGGTATCCTCGGAATCGAGGGACTTGACTATTATTTAGTATAATTAGAGGCAACAGAATCATAAGGCAATAGGCAACAAAGGCAACAAGGCAACAAGAGGAATTACCCTAAAGGTGTGTGTGCGCATCAATCAAGTGATTAAATTCAGATATTTATCTTATAATTAGTGAGCTAATTCAATTCAAGGCTTGCACTCCCTAAGATTACTAACCACGCAGTTTAAAATTGCAAAAATTAAAGGCAGAAAAATAAAAGTCCTACGCTATTACAATAAACACCTGCGGGGATGGGGGAAATTAAAAGGCGGAAAAATAAGAGGGAACAATAATTAATCAAAATCTGGAATGTCTTGATCTTCTCGAACCCTTGACCAATCCTGAAAATTAAGAGGAAAACAAATAAGGGTGAGTGTATTACAAATTCATTAGCGGTTGAAGCAAACCCTAATTTAATCCATAAGGCAAAAATAAAAATAAAATGATCTTAAATTAAATAAAAAAATTTAAAGACTTAGCTTTTCGATCTGGTATGGCGCTGGGCAGAAGGATTTTTTATTAACCCTGAAAATTTAACACAAAGAAGAAAAATGTTAGTGTAGGAATGATCTAATGATTATAATATAACAGATCAAAAATTAAAATGGTAATAATTTAGGCAAATAAAAGGAAAGGCAAAAGGCAAACCCCGAAAGGTACAAAAGTTAACCAGGGTTAATGGGCAACACCTACCAGTAAACCTAAGGCTATTAGGGTTTATAAATGAATCGAGGTTAACAAATCTAAAAAATTTAATTATTAGTTTCCAACCTAATTATATGCAGAAATAATAATTTTTATTGTTTAAAAACAATTATTGAAAAAAATTACGGAAAAATCGATTTTTCGATTAAATAAATATTTGTTAAAATATTACATTATTTAATTAAAAGCAATTTAATAAGAAAAGAAAAAAGAAATAAAAAAGAAAACAAATAAGAACAATTATGTAATAAAAAAAAGAATTAAGAAATACTTAGCTTCAATCCTGTGTGGTTGCTTTGTGAAGGCCCATGGTGTGCTGCTCTGCTGATCCGTCTGATCTGGGCGTACAAGAAATCCAAGGGTAGCAACTGGGGGTCCATCGTGGGCGCTTGTTAGTCCCACACACTGGATCTGCAAGTTATTCATTAGAAAAAAAATATTTCCCACGCCTGGTTCGAACCCAGGACCGTGAGGTTAAGTGAGATTTGTCTTTGCCAATTGTACCATACATTCAATTCATAAATATAATGGTTGGCAAAAACTAAATATGAAAAAAAGTAAGAATAAAGGGACCAGTCAACATGTGGGCTCCACTGTTGTGTACGTACCAATGAGCATGAGTGAGAGAGAGTTGAATTTTTGACCAGCGAATAGGATCGTTCCACGCTGGAGAGAGGAAGTTGAATAATTGACCCACCTTTGCATGTTGCACACGTGTATTCACGAAATACCTTTCTCCTGTTCATCTTCTTCTTCGCTTAATGCCCAGCCTTTAGCTACGAAAAGTCTGTGAATTAGCTACGTTCTTGGATGCATGATTTTGTAGCTAAGTCTGAATTCATAAACCCTGCAAAAATCAAGATAAACAAAAACAACAAACGCCAAATCCATGTAAAATCATGTCCCTGACCACGAATATGGTGTTATTTTCTCTTAAAACGCACTGTAAAGGTGAATATGATGGAGGAGCTTCGTTTTGCCCTAGCCATGGCAAATCAATATTCCGACCTCAAAGCTTGTGGAAGATCGTTCTAACCTTCCCTAAAACATATCATAAACTCAAATAAAACATTAAATCACATGAAACCGTACCATTTTATGAAATACGAAAGCTATAAAATATGCATGAATATGGAAGTTGTGAAACTCAGGTATTAAGGGATATCACATGCTACAAAAGGTATGGAATTACTCTATAATACCTTGTGAGTGGATTAGAACACTTATTTGGCCTTGTGATTGCTTGCGATGAAGAATGCAAAATTTCACCTCTTCTTTGAATATTATGAACTTTGAAAAACCTTATTTTTTCTCCAAGAATTTGTTCCCTTGGCTTGTGTATGTGTTAAGCATATATAGAGGAAAGAATTAGGTCAAAGTTGGGCTTGGACATCATGCAACTTTGGAGAAAGAAATTTTAATGAAAATTATATAATTCTTTTTCTATTTTTGCATAGAATCTTGATTCAATTCTTCCAACCTGTTAGTTGGAGATTTCGTTTGAAGAAAATATTCTTTGAAGAATTAGAGTTCGAAGAAGAATGGTTTCTGATGACCATTTCTGAGAATAAAAATGGCTCCTGATGGCCATGATTCAAGGATGTTGTTTAAGTTGAAGTAAAGATGATGGAAATCGAAGCTGATTCAAGACAAGTTGTCTTTTGGACTTAAGCGTTTTCTCGAAATACGAAGGGTACTGAAGCTTGGCGTGTTTCGTAGCATTCTCGTTTTTGATCACGCTGCCACGTATCGAAAGAGAATTCAGGCGGGAGGATTTGAATTTCGAAATAGTCTGTGTAACCGAACAAGGACAGATGGCGCCCCAGGGATTCGAAGCGTATGCATGTGAGCAACATGGAATTTCGTTAGTGTAGGACCGTTAGGGTCGAAATTAGTATAAATAAGGGTCTTAATATCAGGATCCAGTGTGTTCATTTTGTACAAATCACTCACAAATTGCTCAAGTATCAAGTGTTAAGAGAACGAGTTCGCTGAGAAATGTACATATGACACCACGAATTTAAATACATTTGTATTCATCTTTATGCAAGTATCTTTCCAATATCTTTTATATTTCGTTACATTCCAGCCATTTACATTCTTGCACTTTTATCTTTCGTTTAACTTTATTTCGAAGCATTTACATTCTGCAATTTACGTTCTTGTACTTTAAGTTTCTTGCAAGTTTATATTTACTTCATCTTTCGCCAAAGTTGTATTTACGTGTATAACAAGGCGATTGTCAGTCTTTAAATTTCGTTTATTTATCTCTTATTTCAAAGCCAGACAACTAACAAAATATAAACCAAATAATCACAAACGACAAACTTTTTGACTATGTCCTAGGATCAATCTAGTCGATCCTGCGAGTAACCAAAGTATATTTTTTATAGTTTGGAAGACTAGCGGTTGTTTACCGGAAATCACCGTAAACAAATTGGCACGCCCAGTGGGACCGTGTCAAACAAATTGTCATTAATTTGTTGTTTTATTTTGTCTAGAATATATCAAGACCTTGTATGAACCTTAGGAACAGTAAATTAACCAACAGTGCGCCACCGATTCCTAAACGAAGGTACAACAAGAAAATGGTCAATTCGACCAGTGGAAGGGGAGATCAAGATCCCCCACAAGGGTCAGGAACAGTAGCAGCAAATATTACACATGTTTTGACATCTACATCACAAGAACAGGAAATACCCGTTTCGGGAGGATCTGCCGCTGTAGTTAGTTCCCAAGCCATGCCCGAAAACACATCAGGGCCAACAGGAACGATCCCAATTTCCGGTTCAACCACCATGCCTCATGTGACAGGCACGAACGAGATACCTCATTTCTCGACAAGTCAACTACATTCTCCAAGACCATTTTCATCTGCATTCGATGGTTGGAGGCCTGGAAATCCTTATGGAATGCCGTATTCATATATGGCAGGACCTATGTATACTGCACCTAATGCCACGACATTTTCGCCTAATACGGGTTCGATAGGTCGAAGTGCGCAAAATACAGGCACATCAAGCCAGATGCCTCTCTTAACTACCAGTAGTCAAGCAGCATTTAGGCAAGAAATGGACGCAAGTAACCACGATATGCTAGGTGCTCTTGCTAAAGAAATAGGGTCACTCTTTACCTTATTGGTAGCAAACATGACCAGGACTAACAGGGACAATGTAGAAACCTTCCAAAAAATATCATCACAAATAAATCGAATGGCAGATTTTATGGGAGTTCCACAAACTAACATAAACTACAGGTAGATTTCTCATGAACTAGAAGTAGATTTTGATATAGTTGTGATGCAAAGTTTTCATGAACTACAGGTAGATTTTAGCATAGTTGTAATGCTGAATTTTCATGATTTAGAAGATTTTTGCATAGTTGAATTGTTGGATTTTCATAATTTAAAAAGATATTTTGGTATAGTTGTAATGCCGGATTTTAATGAACTAAAAATAGAAATACGTATAGTTGTAATATTAGATTTTCATAACGTAGAAGTAGATTTTGGTATAGTTGTGATGCTTCGTTTTCATGAAGTAGAAGTAGATTCTGGTATAGTTGTGATGTTGAATTTTTATAAACTAAAAGTAGATTTTGACATAGTTGCAATGCTGAATGTAATACCCCAATCAAAAATATCTAGAATATAAATTGGAATATTAAACGTATTTGACATTGATACATTAATAGCAGTTGAATTCAATGCATAAGATAACACAATGGTGCATTAATAATTATATATCCAAGTACTAAATGTCATAAAGTATTCAAAATAATACATAACAAAATGGAGAATTAAAGTAATCATAATCAAACATAACACATGCTTCACACCATCTTGCCTTTATTGGCAATCTGCTCATCTCTAAAGGAAGGAAGAATATGGGATGAGATAAAAAAATATTAGTGAGTCCTCACTTTAACCATAATTTCACTCTGAGTTTGATTATTTTACTCGTAACATAACATCTGTGTTGATAAGTATTTTATACTATTATCCGGGATATTCATTATTTCAAAATAAAACGCTCATTGACTTATGTACCATTAATTCCAAACAACCATCATGTTAGGGCATATTTTATTTAAAACCAAACTATTATTTGCATAAGTTATATTTCATAGATAGACAAATTATTCCAACAGTCTCTCACTTGATTCATATGCCAATTTGATGTTATCTAAATGAATAATTCATAATCGATGTGGCAAGATAAATATGAATAGTTATCGTTTTATAGGTATTTTAAAATTTATTAATTTGAATACATTGAATGCATATAAATTTTGTAGTTGAATGGTTTTTGATGACTGTCATTAAGTATTTCCATATGTTTTTAATTATTTTCAGGTGATTTTAATTAAGTTTGATTAAGAAATCGAAAGGAAATGTAGAAGTGACAGACTAGGGCAAAAAGGTGAAAAAGAAGAGAATTTTGAAGAAAAGATTTACTTTGCTCCTAGACTTTGCGTAGCCACATTGTGGCGAGCAGTGCAGCACATCGCTACATGATGAGTCTTTTTTTCTGTCACGTATTTAGTGCTATAAATAGAAAAATGAGAAGGAAAAAGGGGGTTGGATGTTTTTGCTGCATACTTTTTATGGCAAAGCAAGTTTTGAAGCACTAGAGTGAAATTTTTCATCTCCGGAAGCCAAATTGTAACTAGAGATTCATGTATTGTCTCTTTATATCCTCAGTTATGATTACTATTTGTATGAGTAGCTAAATTTCTATTGATTATGGCTTGATTGATGAACCTATTAGATCATATGTTTGTGTATTGTCCTATTGACACTTTTGATTAATTCATTAGAGTATTCAGTCAATTTAATGTTCATTGTTATATATGTGTTGACAAATTCATATATCAAACTAAGAAGTGTATAGATTATTGACCATAACTATATGCATTTGATCTAAATTAACTGTTCAACTTAGGAATTGATTAGGAATAAAATATTATAACTTGTGACTTAAGGTTTACATATCGAATAATGCTTGTTTTAACTATCAAGCATGAATAAGAGATTAGGGCGTTGTAGTGTACAATAGTAAGTTATACACCATGGAATTAGGTACAACAACTAAGAAATTACCAAGGAATAATGAGTTAAATAGTCACCGATAAATCAACATAGGGAAAATAGACACAAGCATCGATAGTGATATAAAGGAGATTAGAAGCAAGGGTTAATCGTCTTTAATCTAAATAAATTTCCAACAAGTTTTTATTTCCTCAATTGTTCTTTCAAACCAACTTTAAACAACCCCCATATTTTACTTTCAATGGCACTTTAATTGTATTATTAAGATAAAATAGACCATGTGGATATGAGTTTATATTATTACTTTGATAACATTTAGTACACTTGCTAAATGCCTATCTTGTTTTTGGCGTTATTGTCGTGGATTGTTGAATTATTTCAGCAAAGCAATTTTTGTGCTATATTTTTTATTTTTTTATTTCTATATTTTATTATTAATGTGAGGTTCAAGCTCGACACTTATACCATTGGATACAAAAATTGAGAAGACTACAAGATAAATTCGGAGAGTAGATACAAAAGCACAACAAGCTAAAGAGAAACTAGAAGAAAAAGAAACATTTGTTTCTTCTTATAACTAAAGAAATCAAGAGATATAAGAAATGATAATTCCACTGAGACAAATTATGGGAGACTACTGCAGGAGAACTGTTGTTGGACAAATCTCTTTGGGTTTTCAACCTGCAATCCCTGCTACTTTTGACATTAAGAATTTTTTTCCTTCACGTTTGGTAGATAACTTGTTCGATAGAGAAGCTGTTGGAGATCCTTGGGAACATCTGGATCACTTATATGATACATGTTCAATGTGAAAACCATATGGAGTGACGGATGATCAAATCAAATTAAGGTTGTTTGAATTTTATGTAATAGGCAGAGCTAAAGATTGGTTGTATTGTTTACCTAACAAGACTATTCAAACATAATTTTGTTCCAACAATCTCCCCACTTTTTATGATGACAGACACAAGTATTTAAGAACAATGGTTTTTGATTTAATTAACCAGTTGACTTTAGAGTCTGAGGTTTATAACCTCCCCCTGAGTCTGATAGTCCTAAGGGCGAGGTTTGTAAGCTTCTTTTAAGTTCTATACAGGTTAATTAAATTGATCATTAAAGCACAAAATAATAATTCTTCAAAATTTAAGCAAGAGTTAATCTATTAGATTCAGGAGCATAAATACTTATTATCATATTCCCCTCTTTGTCATCCACAGAAAGAGAAGGAGAATAAGAAAATATTTTGAAGAAAACAAATTAAAATGTTTGGGATTATATCAAATATTGATAAAAAATTAATTAAAACCTTATCCGTTACTTCCCTTTGTCATCAATATAAAAAAAAATTTGAAAAATGTTTGAAAGATGGCTAGAATAGTTGTGAACATAGCATTTGAGAGAAACAAAGGAGTCAAAGATCGGAAGATGTGCTTGAAAGCTAAGAATTTTTATTTCTCCATTGTCCACTGGTGCTCAACAACAAACATTGATTTTTCTTTATCCCAAACTTTCTATATAAGCAGAGTTTCATTACTAGCAAGATCACATTCCTCTTTATTCCAACAAGTTCTTATCATATTAGACAAAATAAGCAAGTTTTCATATAATTAAAAGAGATTTTCCTCTAAGGAGGTCATCAAGGCCATCATTTCCCTAAGAAGGACTCCTCCAAGAATCATAGCAGGATCACTTCCTCTGAAGGTACAATCACATCTGCTGAAGTATCAAGGATTGGAAGGACTGCAGTTTCAAAGATGAAGAAAATCAAGAATACTAAGAATCAAGATAATGAACTTGAATCAGACGCAAATGTTGATCAATCATGTGTCAACTTTATCAGATCTGGTGGTTAAAATAACTACCAAATTTTAAAGCCATAACTTTTTATAGTTCATCTGTTATCTAGAAACCATTTCTTCGTCAATAATAATAATAATTGTTCCTTTACTCTTTTTTTATGATTCACTTGCCACTAACATCTTTTGAGAGAGTCACCAGAGTTGATGGAGAAGTTTTTTTAACCATTTCAGCCAAGTTTTTTAAAATTATTTAAAGCACATAAAAATGATGACTAAGAGGGCACAAAATATGATTATACTTTAGCCAAGAAAATACTCAATAGGAAGAGACCTCGTGTAAGGGGACCTTTCAAATATGTGGCACATAATTGGACAGATGTCAGGACAAGCAGTTGAAAATGCTTTCCATTTAGATGCTATCTTAGATAATTAATCAGATTCAAGGCATCTGAGGATGAGTTTTCCCAGAGTTTACTATTCATCAGAAGCATATTCAGAGCTTTTGATGATAGTTGTTTCATATCATCATTAGTTGTTTCAGAAGCAAACACTTTTCTTTTATAAAATGCATGTTCTGATTCTTTTTAATAAAATCAAATATTTCAATTGCAAAAGGCTTGGTAAATATATTGGCCCATTGATGATCAGTGTCAATAAACTGTATATCTATCACACCCTTATGAACATAATCTCTAATAAAGTGATGTTTTATATCAATGTGTTTGGTTCTAGAATGTTGAATATGATTCTAAGTTAAACAGATAGTAGTGGTATTATCATATAAAATTGGAATACTTCTACCACAAATTTGATAGTCTTCCAACTGATATTTCAACCACAATAGTTGTGTGTAACAACTAGAAGATGAGATATATAATGCCTCTATTGTAGACAAAGCAATAGTTTCTTGTATTTTACTAATCCAAGATATAAGGTTTTCACCTATGAATTGACAACTGCCAATAGTGGATTTTATCTCAATTCTATCCCCAACATAGCCAGTATCATAGAATCAACTAGCTTGTAATCTAAGAATTTCTTATAAACAAGTCCCATATTTTTTTTTGCTCCTTTCATATACCTAAAGATTCTATGAATAGAAGTTAAGTGAGTATCCCTAGGTTTTGATTGGAATCTTGCACACAAACAGAAACTGTATAAAATAGCAGGTCTAGACGTTGTTAAGTAAAGTAAGGATCCAATTATACCTCTATATAACTTCTGATAGATTTTTTGAGCTACTTTCCTCTTTGATTATATTGCAGATAGGATGCATAGGAGTATCCATGATTTTGAAATCTTATAGCGTGAATTTCTTCATAAGCTCTTTTGTGTGCTTTGTTTGATGAACATAGACACCTTCCTTGCTCTAGTTGATTTGAATTCCAAGAAAGAATGACATCTTTGTAAGAACAATATTTTATTCTACATCTAGCCTTATGTTTTAATGACAACATTACATGATATCTTAAAGAACAATTTAGTACTCTAACAGTTTCAGTCTAGTGTGTAGATTTTGCTAACAGGTTCTGACAGTGAAGATAAGGTGTGTGACATCATCAGGTTATGGACTCAACACACTATGACTCTGGAAGAAACCATTGGTGCTTACAAAGACCTAGTCAAGTTCTATAATTCTTCCATAACAATGCTCTGATGAACGTTAATGATAGAACTTCTTATTATGACTCTTGTGGAAGAGCTTTTGGAGACTCCTTTAGATCTGTGATTTTATTGTCAAAATTCTGAAGATTCTGAAGACAAGGTTCTGGAAGAATAAGTTTTAAAGTTCTGAAGACAGAGAAGGATAGAAGATAAGATCAAAATTGGTCTACGTGAGAAAATAGTACGATGTACATATGTTTCCACTACCCAAATAGGGTGATGCAAGGACTATATTGCCATACTATGTTGTTGACCACTCTCTCAATGATCGTTATGGACACAACATTTGGAATTAAGTATTCCAATTATACCCTTCAACAGACTTCTTTTTGGCTATAAAAGGAAGACATGGAAGATTGAAGATAAGAAGAATTCCTGGAACGAAACTTTAGCTGAAAAGCTGCTCATATATCTCTGATATATTCTTTGTAAAATTTTGTAAAAGCAAGGGAACTTTTGTTCCTTAACTTGCAGCAAGTGAGTTTTTGTTCATATACTTGCTATTAACACTATTGTGTTATTTAATTTTATTTAAACTTATGTAATCTACTTTGAAGAGGAAACTATGTAAACACACTCTTTGTAATTCAATTTGTAAGTTAATAGTTCCTTGAGAGACTAGGGTGTAGTCATATTTCTCAAGAAGACATTGATGGGTAGTCTTTATGGTTTGCAACACTGAAATTTGGTATTTGTTATGGTTTTGTAATCAGTGCGATTATAATGTATTAAGTCCTTGTTTGAGAATACAAAATCACCTTGACGAGTGAACAGGATTAACTTCGTTAACAGTGAACCAGGATAAAAATAATTGTGTCATTTATTTGTGTTCTTGTGTTCTTTGTTTTTTACTTGGGAAGAATTTATTTTTAAGCTGAAACTCAATTCAAACCCCCTTTCTTACCTTTCACGCATCTTCAATTGGCATCAGAGCTCTGGTTCTAGAATTCATTCTTTATCGAACACTTAACCATCTTAGATAAAGATCCAAAAAAAATTGTGAAACACAATGGCTATTCCACCACCACCGCCACCAGTTATCAATAAAAGAGATCATTATATCGCCAAACCTCCAATCTTTGATGGAGAAATATTTGATTACTAGAATGAAAGAATAGAGAGTTTTTTCTATGTTATGATGTTGATCTATGGGATATGGTAGTTGATGGATACGTACATCCTATTGATGCTAGTGGAAACAATATCGAAATAAGAAGTATGAAGAGTCAACAAAAGAAAGAGTATAAGAATCATCTTAAATCAAGAACCATTCTGTTGAATGTGAATTCTTAGAGAGAGTATAAAAAGATAACAAATAGAGACACTGCTAAGTCTATATTTGATTATTTGAGAATGACTCATGTGGGTAATGCTCAAGTAAAGGAGACTGAGGCTCTTTCCTTCATTTAGAAGTATAAAGCCTTCAAGATGGAAGACGATGAAACTCTTAAGAAAATGTTCTCTAGGTTTCAAACTCTTGTTGCAATACTAAAGGTTCTGAACAAAGGGTACTCGACTTCATATCACGTGAAGAAGATTATCAAAAGCATGCAAACAAGATGGAGGCCAATAGTAAATGCATTCAAACTTGCCAAAGATCTAAATAACACTTCTTTGGAGGAACTAGATACGTCTTTAAGAAGTTTGGAAATAGAGCTGGAACAAGATAAACCTCATAAGAGAGGTAAATCAGTTTCTCTAAAGTGCACCAGAAATTCAGAAGACTAAAGCTCTTCAAGTTGAAGAGGAGGAAGAATTAGAAGAATATTTTGATGAAAATGAAGATGAGAATCGCTTATTTCTAGAAGGGTCAACCAACTCTGGAAGAGGAAGAAATGCAACAAGTTCAAAGGAGTAAGAAGGATAGGTGGTCGCTTCGAGTCTACATCTAGACTAAAGAAGTCTTGTAGCAACAAATATTCCCCTTGCTACGAGTGCAAAGAGCCAGGTCATTATAGGAACGAGTCTCCTAAGCTCTAGAATGAAAAACCAAAGAAGATAGCATTCAAAGGAAAGAAGAAAAGGTTAATGGCGACATGGGATGATTCTGACTCATCATAAGATGGCTCCGAAGAAAAGCAAGGTAATGTGGCGCTGATGGCCAGTATTAGAGGATCTGATGAGAAGATCCTATCAGAAGCAGAATCAGAATCAGACTCATACGTAGAAGAGGTATTTGTCATACCCTAATTTTTACCCCTAAGATCCCATCTCATGTGCATCTTTGTGTTGCATCAAGATCACAAACTTGGTTATCTCCTAACGTTCTCATCTTTGGGTTTGTCTTTATGGAGATCATCAAGTACCTCTTTGTGTATATTTTACCTTTGTGTTTATATGTTTTATGTTTCACTAACAATAATAAAAATCCAAAAATATGCCTTGTTACTTTGGCCTTGTGTAGGGTTTGATTCAAGAAGATCAAGTGAGGTTTCCTTAATTAGGGTTTTTGAATTGCTTAAGTCAAGAGTTGGTCAACCATTGATTCTCAAGGGCTTATTCATCAAAGATTGACCTATAATATTAGTTATCAAGCTTTGTATAAGTTTCATCAAAGGACAATCAAGTATCAATAATTTAAAGTTCATATGATCATCAATGTGCTTTAAAATGCAAGAAAAGTCCAAAGTTGCAAATGGTTTTACATAAAAAGTCAACTTTTAAAGCTTAAGTTCAAAGATCATAACTTCTTCATTATTCAACATTTTTTGACTTTATCTACATTTCTCTTCACAAGTCAAAGGTGTACTTTGAAAATTTGGACTTAAATTCATGTGTGGCATGCCTATGTTCCAAAGGTCACAACTCCTTCACTTTTTACAATGTGTGAGCGCTTCTTTTTTCCAAATGTCATAAATGATGTCCTCTACAACTTTCATTGATTCAATCTCTAAGTACCTCAAAAGTTGAAGGTTACTTATGTACAAAATTATGTTCATTACATGGTCGACCTAATGCCCGACCTAGTTTTCAGTGGTTTATCTCCAATTTTCAACTCATGTCATTTTCACCTCAAGCATCCATTCAAGTTCGTTCTTTCTGCATTCAATTCCTTTCCATGAGAGGATCATTTGGTAAAAAGAAAATCAAGAAAAAAACTAGTAGATTTCACTTGGTTTGGGTTGAACATGACACCATGAGCTTTGTACCAAGTCGTGACCTGTAATTTGAAAAATCACCAAATCTTCATTTAGATCCACTTTGCACGTGTGCAAACTTGTGTGTGATGATGAAACGTATTTAGTGGTTAGCAAAACGACCTGAGATAAGCCACACATTCCATGCAATTCTTCTCACGTTTGGATCTAGAAATTTCCAAGTTTGATTCACACGATTGAAGAGGAATTTGTGAACGTATGATGAGCTCATTCTCTTCCCTATAAATAGAGGAGTCTTTCCCATTCATTTACAGGCTTAGAGAGCCAAAGAAATTTTGTAACAATCAAGCCCGAAACCTTCAAAAAACCAAAAGTTTAAATCCCTATTTTCCCTTGATTTTAACTCTAAATCTCTGCCAAGAAAGCTTCATCGTCTTCATTTGAAGCTAACTGAAGTATTACAGAAGTTCAATACCTCTTGCAAGTACCTTCACTATTTCAGCGTTTTTGGACTATCTGAGCTTACTTCAAACAAGTATATACGAGTTTCCATTTCACAAAAACTACCCACCGCCCTCTTTTTCTTGTTCTTTTGACTGAAAGCCCTAGCCTAACTACAATTTATTCATTGTGTTCATCATTTAATTTTAATTTGAAGAGCTAGGGTTCTTCACGTTTTCTGAAAAATTCTCTTCACTTAGAACAAATAAATTGTTCATGAGTGAAGAGACATGAATGATGAAGGAGTACGAAGCTTGCTTGATTATTAGCTAAGCTTAAAACTCCAATTTTTGATACCTGCAAAATCAAAGTGGACGGAGATTGAAAATGATGGAAGCGCATCTTTTGGAACCAAAATTCAAGTCCAACCAATCAACGCTCGTCACCTCACCTATATGTTACCAATTTTGTTTTCTTTTTCTTTTTAATTCTTTTTATTTTCTTTTTTCTTTCAAAATTTTTAAAAAATAGCTCTATTAATATTTTTCACTCCAAATTTTTTCTATAATTTTTTAAAAATATTTTCTACTTTATGTGATTTTCTCAAATTTTTAAAATGCTTTTTCATATTTTTTATTATTTTCTCTTTATTTCTTTTTTAATTGATTTCAAACAATTTTAATTTAATCATTTTGAAACCTTTATATGTCCAACTTTTTGGACATTGATATTTAGAGTTTTTATGACCTTCCATATTTTCTTTGTCATTGATTTGATCATTTGATATTTGTTTTAAATTTTCTCTTTAATTTCATTTTAATTACTTTCTTGATTAAATTTTCCATCGATTTTTTATTGGCTGTGAGTCCAACTTAGTGCACAATGATCCTTAAAGTCTCTTTGACTTTCTATAACTTTCTTGATCATTTATTTGATCATTTTATATTTCTTTAAATTTTCCTTTTTAAATCATTTAAAAAACCTTTCAAAAATCTTTTAATGCATTTATTTTGTTTTTTTTATTATTTTAAATTCCGTTTGACTTCTGTTGACTTGGATCATGACTTCAAAGGTTTCATCGATATCAATGGACTTTGGGTGGTACTTTGTTTGCATGAATCTTCATCAATTCAAACCTATCATTAAATGATTATTTAAATCATTTTTGGTACTTTGGGTTAATGATAGGTTTATCACATTGATACACCAAGAGAGGTGATTCTTGATGATAACTAAGATCCATGTTGGGATTCAATTTGGTTCCCTCTCCATCTCCTTCTTTCTTTTGTTTTGATCAAATGGATGATTATGGATTCATCTTGTTCATTTAGGTTTAGATTGATGTTTGATGAACTTTCATCATTTCAAATCTACCTTTCAATGACCATTTGATCACTTGAGGTACTTTGGATTTATGATAAGTTTGTCTCAAGGTATCATGAAGAAACTAATTGAAGTAATGGACCAATCTCCTTGCCTTGTGCTTGATCCCCCGTTTTTTGGTTTTAACTTGTGCTACTTATTTTAGGAGAATGATCTCTATCATTTATCTAACAAGTACGGTACATAAATTTTATTGATCGACCTCATAAATGCTACCTCTATATAAGTACATCTACGATTGCTTTACATAACACTTGAAGGAGTGAAAAACACTTAGAAAGGGGGGGATTGAATAAGGGTTGTTTCTTTTTGGAAAATAAAAATAATGAATACAATTATTTGTATCCTGGTTCGTTTGAACTCAAACTACCTCCAGTCCATCCTCACAGGTGATTTACCTTCACTGAGGATTTAATCCACTAATCAAAAACTGATTACAATGGTTCTCCACTTAGATCAACCTCCAAGTCTTCTTGAGTCTACAGATCACAACTTGATCACTCAAGGAAATTTCTTTTACAAAGATATAATCAAAAATACAGAGATAATAATGCTTCTAAAAAGTTGTAATCACTAAGTGATTTTTCTCTTAAGCTTATGATCTAGAACTCACTAAATATACAAGAGTATGTGAGCTTGAAGATGAAGATGCTTGATATCTTCTATAACTTTGCGTGAAAGAATGTTATGCGTTATATGTTATAACCTTTCTCTTGGGCAGAACAGATCCTTTTATAGGTGTTGAGAATGTGACCGTTGAACATTTCTGCATTTAATGCTTTGCGTGTACAGTACATACTGCATTTAATGTTACATTCTTTTGTCAACTACCTCGAGCCTTGCTTCAACTACTTTTTTTGACTATGCCTTTTGTAGCCATGCTTCTAACGTTCCTTTTGTCAGACAGACAGACTGGCCTATTTAGCTTTTCATCATTTACTTTCTTCTGGAATCAGACTTTGTGATTTGCTTTGTTCATCAGAGTTTCCAGCGTTTGGTGCAAGTCAGAACTTCAGCGCTTCAGACTATGGAAGTTCCTTTGAGCGTAATACTTTTAGAGCTTCAGAGCTTGCTTCTAATAGCCATGTTCTGACAACTTCAAGACCATGTTCTGATGTCTTCAAGACCATGTTCTAATGTAGCCATCCAGAACATCTGGGTCAGAGCATCTGAAGGATAAGATATTGCATACTCTTTTACACTTTTCCTGAAATGGAAAACGTAATTTATTAGAGTACCACATTGTCTTATACAAAGTTCATTTTTAATGTTATCATCAAAACTAGAAAATATGATCAGAACATTTCATGTTTTAACAACACTAAATTTGTCCCGAATCAGATCATTAATTCTAACTTTGATACTAATATTATTATTGTGCAAACTTTACTTTAATGCACTTTAAATATAAAATGATTATCATTCATGTCATTTACATTCCTTGCACTTTATTTTCTTGAAATTTATCTTTATGTCTTTTTCATTTTCCCCGTAGGCTTTTATTATCTTTTTAAAGATATTAATAAAGGCAAAACCCTAAAAATCTTTAATGTGTTCTAGAGGACTATTGGATAATATCATATGCTTGGATATTTTAGACTATTGGACTTAGATCTAAGATTTATATCTCATGCTTATAGTGGTTCCTCGGATACCTTAAGCTTCCTTTGATACCTTAAGTTTCATCTGATACACCATAGTTCATCTAAGACACCTTGGTTCATCTGATACATTGGGACTCATCTGAGGCATTATGATTCATATGATACATGTTATTCCATTTGATACTTTGATATTCATATGATGTTTGTATTTCATCTAAGACTTTGATTGATCATCTAATGCTTTGAGTTTATCTGATGCTTTGTATTTTCATGTGCTTATAGATTTTCATGTACTTTACTTTTCCTTATCTGGTTTTACAAACAATCTAGTTTTAGGATAAAACTAATTTTCAAAAGGTTCCCATGGAATAATACTTCCAAAACTTCCAAAAAATTTGCTTGTCGCTTTACTGTGTTAGCATTGTTTCAAAAAATCGTGGTGAAATTATTTTATGCAAAATTAAAACATAACAATTTCTTTTATAACGTTCATAACACATGCCCTAGCGAACCAAACTACAGTGATAGTGAAATGTTCATTCATTTCTTGGAACTTCCAATCATTATTATCTTCACTCATTTCTTGGAACGTCCAATCTTCACCATATTCATTGATATCTTGGTCTCTTCCTCCTCTTCGAAGTACAATATGCTACCTTTATGTGTTCATTATTCATTTATTGGTCTCTCACTCGTACTATGATGAGGTTTTCCTTTATGAATTGTGTTTTTTTTGTTTTATTGCAATTTGATTACTTTGTTTTTTTGGTTTTATTCGAATTTTATGATGTTTTTATTGTTATAAGGCTATGTGATGTTGTCATGTGTGTTGCTCTCGCACTGTGATGCTTTTGTTGTTATAAGGCTATGTTTTTGTTTTCATTTTGTTATTATAAATCTATTGCAAATGAAAAAAGAAATGTTATTTTTGTTTTCCGAATTTGCTATGAAATGTAGTTGGATGAAAGCTAGCAAATTAGGTTCGGTGTATGAGAAAGGAGATCTTGAATTCCTTGAATTCGCAAAACAAAATCTTCCCAGCAATAATGGTCTCTTTTATTGTCCTTGGGTTAATTTCAGAAATATAAAAAAGAGGTTCAAAGAAAGAAATATTATATCACCTATGTTGTGATTAATTATGTAAAAGTTGTATAACATGGACGTGGCATGGAGAAGTGGATAAAGGTCAAAATGCAATGTCACAAATGCATGAAGTTGCTGAAGATATAGATGATCGACTAGACGATATGATATATGATATGGGAGAATGGTCTTTTGTGAAAGCATCTATTTATGATACTTTATGTAGTGATAAGGATGCGCCATTATATAAGGGGTGCACTAATTTTACACCATTGCCTCTGTTGTAATAATTATTTAATTTGAAGGTAAAAAGTTGGTGGTCGGATAAAAATTTCACAGAATTTCTCGATTTGTTGAAATAAATGCTATTAGAAGATAAAAAATTGTCGGATCGTTGTTATGAGGCCAATAAGATATTGTGTCCAATAGGTATGGAGTATATAAAAATACGTGCAGTTCCTAATGATTGCACATTATAGAGGAAAGAGTATGAAAGTTTGGATCAATGTCCGGAACATGGTGATCTGCACTACAAGTTGAAGGACAAAAATGGTGATAATGACAATGTAGAAAGAAGCGTCCTCCTGCTAAAGCGTTATACACAAAGTGTCATACAAGTTGAAGGACAAAAATGGTGATAATGACAATGTAGTACTTGCCAATAATTTCATGATTCAAGAGAATTTTTGCTAATACGAATCACGCAAAGAGTATTAGATGGCATGTAGATAAAATAAAATGTGATGGAAACATTTTTCATGTAGCTGATTCTTTGCAATGGAAGAAAATTGTTTCGTTGTTTCTGGATTTCGACCTTGAGCAAATAAACTTTAGGGTTGGGATTGCCGCTGATGGAATGAACCTCTATGGTAATTTGAGTACTAACCATAATCCGTGGCTTGTTTTCTCACGATTTACAACCTATCTCATTGGTTCTGCATGAAGCGTGGGTATATGTTGTAAGTATGATGATTTTTAGACCAAAACAACATGGAAACGACATAGATGTTTATCTAAGTCCATTAATTAAAGATTTAAGACTTTTGTGGGAGGAAAGCATTAACGTTGATGATGCATATTTTGGTAAAAAAAAAAAAACTTAGGATGCGTGCAATGTTATTTTGCACAATCAATGACTTTCTTACATATGGTAATTTGGATGGATACAATGTCAAAGGATATAAAGCGTGTCTTATATGTGAATTTAATACATGTTTTCACCAACTTGAGTTTGGAAAAAAAGACCATTTACCTTGGGAATCGGAAATTTCTAAAATTCAATCATCCTTATTTTAGATTGCAAAAGGCTTTTAACTGAGAGCAGGAGTTTGAAATCACTCATAAACATTTAACAGGCGATGACGTTTATCAATGGTAAGAACAAATTAATTTTGTCTTCAGAAAGAATAAAAAATGTCTCGTAAAGAGAAATATTTGGAAAAAGAGATCGGTGTTCTTTGATCTTTCATATTGGTCTAGCCTCGGTGTAAGACATTGTCTTGATGTGATGAATGTGGAGAAAAATGTGTGTGATAATTTAATAGCAACACTTCTAAACATTTCAGTCAAGACTAAAGATAGTGAGAATTCTCATTTAGATATGGTGCAAATGGGTATACGACAACAGTTAACTCTAGAAGAAAGAGGAAAAAGAACTTATTTGTCTCCGACATGTCACACTCTATCTAAAAAAGAAAATAAAAGTTAATGTGAGTGTTTGCATGGAATCAAAGTTTCTTAAGGTTACTCATCAAACATCAAGAAACGTGTATCAATGAAAG
This sequence comes from Vicia villosa, assembly GCF_029867415.1. Lineage (NCBI taxonomy): Eukaryota > Viridiplantae > Streptophyta > Magnoliopsida > Fabales > Fabaceae > Vicia > Vicia villosa. The sequence goes on along the minus strand of NW_026705992.1, from coordinate 179,175 downwards.
ATCTCAAGTTAATTGCTCTAAAATCTCATGATTGTCATGTCTTAATGCAATAACTTCTATCAGTGGCTATCTGTGGCATCCTTCTATATGGTAAAATTAACAAGTCTCTTTTATTCTTTAATCTCAATTTATGATAAGGTTATTTACTAACAAGTATTATTATTTGAAATTATAGATGTTTCAAGTCAAAACGCCAAGAGACGAGATACCAAGACACCAAGATACTATTATTTGATGTTATGATGTATAGGTTGTAGGTTGTTTTGTGTCATTATAGTTTTGATGTAATATATAATTTTTGGTTCTTAATGCAATTTTGGTTTTGATGTAATATAATTTTTGGTCTGATATGATTCACAAATGGCTTTATTGCTGCTTTTTTTTCTAATGTAATATTTCTGGTATGATACGATTCAGAAAAATTTAGGTTAAAAAATTGGGAATTATGTAAAATAAGAAAATATATATTTAAAAAAAAAAAAACAACTCCACAATGGTTGTTATAAGTAGAGCGTTATCCAGAATAATAAACGACAAAAATGACATTGTAGAGTATCAAACCCAAGACCTTTAAATAATTTCACAACGATTAATGAATAAAATTGTGGTTATAGGTAGCACGTTTTCCATTTATACAACGGGCAATGGACCGTGGTTGTAAACAACAAACTTACAATCACACCCTACGTCAAAACGGTCGATCAACTGTGATGGTAACCCTTTCACAACCTTTGTTATATGTTTTTTTCGTAGTAGTGCGCTCAACTTGAATTCGATGGTTTACACTCCCTTGTATTTCTCTATCATTTTTTATTAAGGACCAAATATATTTAAACTGTGTGACTTGAGAGATGATATGATCTCTAAATTTCACTTCTAGGTTAGAAACGATTCTTCTTTTGTTGAACTTGCATTCAATATACTTCACCTTACTTCTGCTTAGGCAAAAACCATGTGTTTCTAAACTCATCTCCAAGTCCCCGACCTCTCATTTAAATCTTTGTTCAACTCTCTTAGTATAACTATATAATATGTTTTTCAGTGCTAGCTCTTAGACGTGTTATTGAGAACACCCAAAATTAAGATAAAAAGATAGGGGACTAAGAATTGAATCTTAATGTAAACATATTTTAATGAAGAACCCTATGTGTATGCATACTAGTCGATACTGATTTATACATATTTTAGATAACTTAAATATATGCAATTCTAAATAAATATATAAAATATATTTATTGTTATTATAGTTTATTTTACTTTTTTAATTAAGATAAAAATTTATTTATATTTTAACAATTTAAATTTATTAGTATACTTTGTCTTTTTTGTTTATATTTAAATGTATAATTATAAATTAGAATGAAATATGATATATATTAAGATTCTTGTAAAATATTAAATTAGATACAACTTAGTTATTTGAAAAAAATACAGTTAAATTGTTAATTTTAATTTTTGTTTAAAAGTACTTTACCCTAAAAAATGACATGGTCGCATATTACAATTTAGAGTTGTAGCTAATTAAAAAAACAATTTAGAGTTGTAAAGAGATTTCTTTTAGTATTTTTTATTCTTTAAAACTTGGGATTCAATTCTACTAAAACTAATTTAAAGATCATAGTCCACTCATGGAACTCAATTATAGCAGAATTTTGCTAAATATAAACTATCAATGTAAACTCATAGTCTTCACATTTCTAAATAGTCTTCACATTTCTAATCAATGTAAACTTTTTTTATACTTAGACATGACAACCAAGTAAGTCGAAAGACAGTTTTTACCTCCCTCAAATCCAAATTTTCAAACAATCTCCGTTTCCCGCCTCAATCCTTAATGAACATGGAGAATTATATTACAAACTTACCTCAAACTAATTCAGATTGGGTTCAGATATCTCCACCCCCCATCACCATCTATTTAGTAAAATCAATTCTTTAAAAATATTTATTTTTTACAAAATCAAATTACATTATAAATAATAAAATAAAACAATTTTAAAAAATTTCATATATTCATTTCAAATATTTTAAATAATAAATACAAATCAAAATATATAAATATTGATCACATGTTTAATATTTTAAATTATCAAAGCTAAATAATAAAATACATAATAAAATAAACGAGATGGATTCGGAGGAGGATTTAAGATGGGTAGTAGTGTGCTGGATACCCAACTCATTATCATATTTTATAATTGCAAAAAACCCAAACACAATCAATCATATTCATAATGACAGTCAGGTGAATATTAACACAAAAAATCACACAGCACTATAATTAACCACAACCGATATTTGAAAGAAATACCACAAGAACTGTAGTACAATTAACAATAGGCACTGAGAAGATAGAAACCAAGTCATCATGAACAGATCCATTCTTACTAAACCCATGTTTCCAATTCACCCCAGATTTACTTTGTAGCATAACATAAGACAGTGCCAACAATTCTAGGGAGAGAATGAAAACATGTGTATTATATATATACACATTTAAAACAACAAAGCTCTTAGTTAGCACTACTACAACTTGGATGAAACCTAAATCAAATCCTTAGAAAGAAGCATCCAGCATGTGTTCAAGTGAAAGGTAATCCTCTTACATGTATTCCCAAAGGGGTTCCCTTCATTCTGCGATTGAAACCATCACGCCCTTTATAGAATACAATAGGACGGAATTTGTGGCTATTGCTTCGGAATACTTTTTGACAGAAAATTCTCTCCAACTTATCTCTTCCCTGCCAAAAATAAACAAGAGCTATTTTGAGAAAATTGAGGTGAGATAATGTTGGAAAACTTAAACCAAGTAGTGTTCCTTTCAAAAGGGTTTTAAATATATTGTTGATGCGGTAGTATCCGGAATCACCTAAAAGCTACTCAATATTGTTGATGCGGTAGTATCCTGAACCATCTAAAAGCTACTCGATATTGATGTGACAGTCTCCACAATCATATTAGACTCTAAATGTAATGAGATTTAAAATCCATGTGTGACCATATTATGAACTTTGGTCAAACAATTTGGCCCATATTTGTTTAGATATTTTCATCAAAAAATCAATAACTCAAAACTCTAAAATCAAAAATCAACACTACACCGACCACATTACACGTCACAACAATCGTAATGACAGCAATCGATTTACCTACGAGCATTCTGGACCGCAATTTTAAACCATAGTTAATTTGAATTCACTTACTAACATAAATTTTATGATACCAAAACTACGGTTAATAACATTTTTTTAAAACTTATTTAAACTTATAATTATAAAAAAAATATATTAAATTTTTTATAATAAAAATAGTTTATGCAAATTTATTGATAAACATTTTGTGCTATAAAAACAAACTCTAAAAATGAAAAACAAAAAGTAATTCAAACAAGATCTCGAGAGAATAAAAGGAATAGTAACGAACATACTTGAACATGAGCTGCATTAATTTCACAGATCTTCCGATTCTCTGTCACACTCCACTCAAATCCTTGAAACTGTTTGTAAAACTTAAATGCAGCAGAAGGTGATGTAAAGTTCACAAACGCATATCCCAAATTCGACATTCTTCTCTCCATCGCATGCTTCCTAAAATAAACCAAACATAACAATAAATCAACACTATCAACATTAATAAAAAAAACGAACATGTTCTAGAATGTTCTTTACCTGTAATCCATCGGTAAGTATAGAAAATCAAACTTGGACCAATCAGCAGGATCATCAACGGACTTGTTGATCTCATAGCAATGTTCATCAAGAACATGCAACAAATCGCCGAACCTTAATTGGTTGGGGATGTGCCGAATCATTACAGTGGTAATGCGTGATGCTTGAGCTTCATCAATGGTGTTGGGAAACTGAGTAACGTTTGCACGACGACGAGAGGTTTTCTTGGTTAGTTTTGGTACATAAACTCTAGATTGAGTTTTAGGTGTTGCTACAATGTTGTGTTGGGGATAGAAGGGTTGAGCGTTTGGATTGAGGTTAGAAGCGTGTGGTTGCATTGTGATGGGATAGGGAATGGGAAGGGTTTTGGTGAAATAGTGGTGTTGGTGGAGATAGAGGAAGATTACGGGAGGGTTTGGAGTCATTATGGGTTTGGAGGGAGAGAAAGTGAGGAGGCAAAAGGTGATGAATGATGATAGAAGGATCAGTGTGTTAGGCGTGTGATGGGATGGTTTAGGGATTGGAGGATATCAAGTAATGATGATTATGAATAAACACGGCATACAAGAATGATACAAGAATGATACTCTAAACTCAACCATTTTTATTGCTCATGCTATGCTCTATGCTAATAGTGTTTTGGTTAGCCGTATCCTTTTTTTTGTTATGGCAATGCTATTTGACACAAGTTAAAAAACTTATTTATAAAATGTTTGTATTTAAAAAAATAATTCAAATATTAATTTTATATTTTTATTTAAATTAATGTACAATTTTCAAGACAACATTTTTTTATTTTTTTATTTAGTTTTTAACCTTAGAATACAAGTAAACATCTTTTTTATTATAGTCTGATTTATTAAAGCAATGTGTGGTTTTTAAGAAAATAATTAGATTTATTGGTTTTGATAATAAAATTAATATCAATTACTAGAATACCCATATTAAATGAAAGTAATAAATAGGAGTACATTAATGAAAAAATAATAATAATTGATCGATGCATTAATATTGTAAATGAACAATAAGATAGAAAAAAAATACATAAATAAAACACTTTTTATGAGAGAAAAAAACACATAGACTTTGTATACTTATTTATTGAGGCGGAAAAAATTAATTTTGAATAATTTTATAAAGTTGATAGTAAATAAAATGTTTTTAGGTTAATGAAATTTATTTATAGGTACGAGTTCGTTATTTTACCCATATGTCATCTTTTGAAACACTAAATACCAATATGCCATACTATGAAAATAAATTTTCAAAGTGCCCCTTCCCTTTTTAGTTGAGGTTCATCCATACAATGGATGATCCTATGAAAAAAAATTTCCTTAGAATTCGGCCAAAGTTTGGCCGACCCTATGAAGGCCTTTTTTTTTTTTTAAATTATAATAAATAATATTTTGATTAATAATTATTATTTATTAATTGTTTTAATTAACAATTGAATTTAATATAATTTTTAATTATTATTTTAAGATTTATTTATTTATAAAATTTTAATTTTATTATTGTTTTTAATAAATTAATAAGATATATTTATTAAATGAATTAATATAATATAATATGGTCGGTGCTTCAATGGCCGATCCGTTGAAACGAGTATACCAAAATGACATAGCATGGACGAGCGCATGAAGAAGATGCGTGCATGCGTAGGCTCGGTCAATGGATGGTCGAGCGCATATATGCGTAGGCTCGGCATATGTTTTACTCATTTGTACTCACATTAGTTACAATCAAAATCTTCTTTTAAATCTTGAAGATGTCTTCAGGCACATTTCCAACGTTTCCAATTATGAAGAAAGATGCAACACTATTTTTTCGAAAACAAAGCCTCTGTTGTTGATCAAACTCTGGAACACGCAGACATTCGAGCATCTTCAGAGGCACTTGATCCTCTAGCTATACGGAAACATTCTCGACGGTGAAAAGATAAGGAGAATTGACAGGCAAGTTACGGTGTCCGACCCAAATGGAGTAACTCGTTCCTAGAAACCCGTGAAAAATGACGTTGGTGTCCTTATGATGATGTTATGACCAGATGATATTGTCTTGTTGGTTGTAATCTCTTAGTTATGTTTTATTTATTTTATGTGTTGTTGTTTTATTTAATTTGTGGCTGTCTTTATTTTGTTCTCCTCAAATGTTGTTATTTTTAATTGAAATGAAAGCTGAATTAAAAAAACATTATATTACATTAATAAAGTCAGTTGAAGTAAACATTATGGCCTATTAGACGGGCCTGCAACATTTGGACATTTACTCTGGATATGGCTTACTTCACGACAAATCCCACACATTCTCTTTTCCTTTTCCAAGTCGTCCATTTCTGTTTTAATCCTGGTACTATTTGGCGTCCTCTTTTCTTCCTCTGCATATTCTCGTCATGACAAATAGTAACTCCTCTATATTGCGGCCAGTTTTCTTGATGTGGAAGTGTCAGGAAGCTTTCCTGTTTTAAAAACACTGTGAATCTTGAACACGTCTGGTATGTGAATGGTGTAGTCTTGGTGCATACTTGCACATGCTGCGATAACATTAGAGCAAGGCAAATGAAACGCCTGAAATTTTCCACAATCACATACCGGCTTCCTCAGAACAACGCTGAAAGTACCTAATGGTCGACCATCGCTTTGGTTTATTTTTTCGACCACCATAAAATAGAATCTCTCTCGGTCGAACTGCATGACATTATGACTGCTTGCTTTATTGAATTCTTCAGCCATTCCCTTGATGTAATTATTTGTAAAAGTTTGACCGAATGCCAAGATCTTTGTTCAGTCATGGTCGCGTTTACCAAATAACGCTCCCAGACGAAAAAATGTAGCCTTTACCAAATAAGTTATTGGAAGGTTTTGGGTTCCCGTTAGCACAGAGTTCATAGCTTCGCCCAGGTTAGTCGTCATATGTTCCCAGAGTTGTCCTCTGTCAAACGCCCTTGCCACTTCTCCTGGGGAATGTTTTTTATCCACTCTAATGCATCTCTATTTTCCCTTCAAATTTCGCCTCTGTAGTAGATATAGGTCGACTCCGTCAATGCATACCCTGTAATAAAACATGTTTTGTTCAACGTAGGAATATCAATAAATAGTTGTGTTAGGTATAAAAGTAGATTATTATCCATGTTGACCAATTTATTATGTAGTTCTTTGTCTCTTATCGCACACACGAAGTTTTGCGTGATGTGCCTGATGCAATAGACATGTGAAGACAGAGGGTCTTGCCAACCATTTTCAAGATCATCATAGGCACTTTTAATCGATGGATGTATGTCTGAAATTAGGCACAAATTGGCTTGGGGTGAGACGTACTTTCTCAGGTTCCAAAGAAAGAAACTCCATGCATCCTTGGTTTCACCCTCAACAATTGCGAATGCGATTGGAAAAATGTTACAATTCCCATGCTGTGCCACCGCCATCAAAAGGTCCCTCTATACCTTCCATACAACCATGTTCCGTCGACTTGCAAAATAGGCTTGCAATAAGCAAAACCATGGATACACGGTTGAAACGCCCAAATTAGACGGTGGAAGATCATCCTATCACCCAAACGGCTCCCTTCGCTTGAAAATGAAGGTAATGTTTGCAGATCTATGATCGTACTAGGAAGATAAGTTTTCATCATCAACAACCATTGTGAAAGGTCATTGTAAGAAGTCTTCCAGTTTCCATAAAGGGATTCTATGCAAAAAAATAGGGGATCAAAATCGGAAAAAAACTAAAATAGGGGGACCAAAGTTACAATTAAGCCACAAATAAAATAACTCAAAAAATGATTTATGGAACAAATAAATGATTTAATCAATAATCATATTTTAGACTATTAAAATACTTCAAAAGGAGGAAAATCTAATTTAGAAAAAGAACTCTTACAACTACTATATGTATTGTTGTGAATTACGACAGAATTCGATATCAATTTGTGAGGCAAAGAATAATAGCAACCAAAATAAATGGTCTACAGCAATAATAATTCGTACACCGATAATATAACAGAATAAGGCGAGAAAAAGAAAATTTGTTTATCCAATTCGATCAAACTATCTACTATGGGGGAGAGAGCAGCTCTCCAATTCACTATATTCAGAAAGTTGTTACAAGAGATTACAGATGAGTTACAAGAAAATAGCCTTCGTAGTTTCCAAAGAACAAACCCTATTTTCTACCCAAGTGTTTCCCAACCTCTCCAACTCTCAATATAAGAATCACTCAAACCCAAGGTGTTAGAAGTATTTCTCAATCCCCGAAGATAACTCAAAAGGTTTCCCAAAAACCTTTGTCTTTCTAAGTTTTCTCTTGGAATTCCCTAAACCCTTATTTCTTCCTTTTTCTCTAAAGCTCTACAATTTTCACATTATAATAAAAGAAGAGTTACATATTTATAATAGTCAAAATCCAACAAATCCATAACAAATCCCAAAAAATAACTCCTTAATTATTAGAATAAAAGATATTATTATGATCTTATAATATCTCTCAAATATTATATATATCTTATAATATCTCTTAGTCTATTTTATATATATATATATATATATATATATATATATATATATATATATTATAATATCTTTAGAAATATTATAAATATATATCTTATAATATCTTTTTATATTAATTTATATGATCTTCAAATTAATATAAATGGATCAATGAACCGAACCGATCGAAACCGATACTCGTAAATTGTTCTAACCAAATTACTTTTTGCCTTTTGACAATCTCAAAGTATGTTTTCTTTCTCTTCGTCAACAAAAGTTTTAAGGCATACTTCAACAATCTTCACCTTGACTTTAGACCGTGTTGATACCAATTTAACCATCAACAACATTGCTACTCTCTACCAGGTTGAAACTCTAATCAATAACCTTGATCAAATTTAAACAATTCTTGAATCTTGATCTCACCACTTGCATCCACTTGTTTCCGATTACTCTTTTCTTCCTATGTAATTTAACATAAGAGATCCATATTTATAATAGTCAAAATCCAACAAATCCATAATAAATCCCAAAAATATATCTCCTTAATTATTAGAATAAAATATATCATTATAATCTTATAATATCTCTTAGACTATTATAAATATATATCTTATAATATCTTTAGGAATATTATAAATATATATCTTATAATATCTTTTTATATTAATTTATATGATCTTCAAATTAATATAAAATATTCTAGCATTAATGAATGGATCAACGAACCGAACAGATCGAAACCGATACTCGTAAATTGTTCGTACCACATTAATTTTTGGCTTTTTGATTTTTGACAATCTCAAAATATGTTTTCTTTCTTTTCTTCAACAAAGGTTATAAGACATACTTCAACGATTTCCACCTTAACTTTAAATCGTGTTGATACCAATTTAACCATCAACAACATTGCTGCTATCTACCAAGTTGAAACTCTAATCGATAACCTTGATCAAATTTAAACAACCCTTGAATCTTGATCTCGCCACTTGCATCCACTTATTTTCAATTACCCTTTTCTTCCTAGATAATTTAACATAAGAGACACAAATTTATAATAGACAAAATCCAACAAATCCATAACAAATCCCAAAAAATATCTCCTTAATTATTAGAATAAAAGATATTAATATAATCTTATAATATGTCTCAAATATTATAAATATCATATAATATCTCTTAGACTATTATAAATATATATCTTATAATACCTTTAGGAATATTATAAATATATATCTTATAATATCTTTTTATATTAATTTATATGATCTTAAATTAATATAAAATATTCTAACATTAATGAATGGATCAACGAATCGAACAAATCGAAATCGATACTTGTAAATCGTTAGTACCATATTACTTTTTGGCTTTTTGATTTTTGACAATCTCAAAATATGTTTTCTTTCTTTTCTTCAACAAAGGTTATAAGACATACTTCAACGATCTCCACCTTAACTTTAAACCGTGTTGATACCAATTTAACCATCAACAACATTGCTGCTATCTACCAGGTTGAAACTCTAATCAATAACCTTGATCAAATTTAAACAACCATTGAATCTTGATCTCGCCACTTACATCCACTTGTTTTCAATTACCATTTTCTTCCTAAATTATTTAACATAAGAGATACATATTTATAATAGGCGAAATCCAACAAAGCCCAAAAAATATCTCCTTAATTATTAGAATAGAATATATTTTTATAATCTTATAATATCTCTCAAATATTATAAATATCATATAATATCTCTTAGACTATTATAAATATATATTTTATAATATCTTCTAGAATATTATAAATATATATCTTATAATATCTTTTAGAATATGATGAATATCTTATAATATCTTTTTATATTAACTTATATGATCTCTAAATTAATATAAAATATTCTAACATTAATGAATGGATCATTGAACCGAACCGACTGAATGCGATATCTGTAAATCGCTCGGACCAGATTATTTTTCGGCTTTCTGAATTTTGCAATCTTGAAATATGTTTTCTTTCTCTTCGTCAACAAAGATTTTAAGGCATACTTCAACATGTATTAATCAATTAATAGTGTTTTTAATCGATCAAAAAAGTTTTTCTACTTGCTTTAATCGATTGGACCAACTTCTTAATCGATTAGAAAATGAGCTAGCTTTCCTAATTGATTATAAACACTTCTTAATCAATACCATACATGCCTTGATAGGTTTTTAAGAAAATCAAACAGGGTTTTAAAATATTTAGTGTGTGATTGCTTTAGGTTTTTTTTTTTGGAGTTTGAAGGGAAAGGAAATGGAATGCTTTAAAAAATAAGAAGTATTGTCTTTGTTGAATCAACGATCTTCTCAAATACATTTGTATCCACACACTGATAGATATAGAACAACGCCTCTTCCTCAGTTATGATTGCGCGTTTCTTTGTGCTTCAATTGCATCTGCTGTAACCGGCGTGAATCATCCACCGATTCCAGTTATTTCCAACAAATACTGGAAGTTTTGTGTTCAAGCTGTCATTTCCTTCGTTCATCTTCGTTCTTGTGCAAATTCACTTAGATTTCACCAACACTTGTGTTTTCTAATCTCGCATAATCAAGAATGTGATTCTGTTCCTATTTCGATCGTAAATTCAACGCGAATTCAAGAAACGAAATCAATCGCATACGTCTCATGTACACTCGTGTTGCCATGTGAATCTAATCAGATCTCTAGATACTAATTATTGGCGCACAAGATTGAAAATGAAGATGGAAGAAGAGAGAAAAATTGTGTAACTAACTTTCTAACCGAAAAATTCAGTTACAATTCAGTTACACTCTCTCAAAATGAATTCACTGCTAAACTGAAACTGAAAGTTCAGTATTTATACTACAAAACTTAAGTGCAATTCAAATTAAATTGAAATACAAATCTAAAATGTATTGAATTTGAATTACACTTCAACAAATTATAGTCTCAACAATGTCGTGGAAAAATACATACGTGGTTAAGGAAAAAGACCGATTCTCGATGACAAGTAAGGTCATCTTGAATCAAACTTTCATATTTTATCATAGAATAAGAAAGTCGGGCAAAACATATTCATAACGATTAAAGAGAGCATTATTATTAACTCAAGTGTGAAATATCCACCATAAAAATATGGGTGATGAACCGTCGAACTAAAGATATTAAAACTGCTTCGGAAGAAAAAAAAACATTCTGATAAAAAATATGAAGGCTCAAGCTATAAATACTCAATTGAAAAAGAAGTCTATAAATATAAGGTATTTTTAAATTACCAATACATTTATTTATTTTTTAAAAATAAACTTAAAATTAATACACAAAATTTTGAAACACACTTAAAGAGAGAATTCTAAGTTAAAGAGTAATTTTTCCACGTGTTTCCTTATTTTTGGATTGATAAAAAAAAAGGTAAAGAGTAATTTTTTACATTTTTGTTTTGGACAATTTATGGACATTGATTTGAATTGAGTTTAGACACTCAAATCGGTCGAATTAAGGGCCCGTTTGTTTTGGATTTTTTTAAAAATGATTTTTATAGTGTTATCAAATTTTGCGAAAAAAATTTTTACAAAAAAATTTTTTATAAAAGCTTCAAATGAAAAATCTGTTTGAATAGTTATTCTTAAAATGTGATTTTAGGTATTTCACCTATTTATGGGGAAAAAATTTGGATATCAAAATTTCAAAAAATCACTTAATTTTGAAGCTATTTCAAATAGATTTTCATAAAAATCATTTTTGAAATACAACTTTTTGAAAAAATTATGATTTTGACTAAGTTTTGGTCTTCAATTATGTATGTTTATGTTATAGGATGTCAAATTAAGTGTTTCATTTCTAAAAAAACGAATATAAAAAAACTTGTAATATTTTGAAAAACGGTTTTAGAAAATCTATTTTCAAAAATACAAAGAAAAAATCCATTTTTTTAAAGTTGAAACAAACTGGCCCTAAGAATTAAAAGGGTCATTTGGTTTGATTGTTAAGTCAAGTATGCTATTGAATCAGAGTGAATCGATTAAAATCGGTCAAAATCATTGAACCAACGATTTTAAAAATCAGCCGATCAAATGCATGTTTTTTTCTTCAAATAAAACGACGTCGTTTTGATAATTAAAAAAATTAAACTAAAATATAATTAAATTTTATCAAAATTTATTTGCAACCATGTTCTCTAGTTTGCAATTAGACTTGATTCAAAATTTATTTAAATTTATATTTTATATCATTTTATTGTGTCAATTATATTTGAAATTTAAATTTAAAGAATAAACATGTGAAAATGAAATTACGATATTTTGAAAATTTGAAATTTTATAGGTGTCATGATATTTCTTAGAGACGTATCATTCGATTCGACAAATTTAATAAATATGTAATTTTAGAGATTCTTAGATATAATTCTTTAGGTGTATTTTTTATTATTTTCCAATTAAAATATGACAAGTGTGTAATTTTCTCTAAAGAAAATTTTCTACTATTTTCTTCTATAATTTTTTTTTATAAAAACTAATTTATTTAATCAAATTATTTAGTTTAATTTGATTTAGTTTTTAAAACATTGAGTTTAGGTTTTATATACTGTTAAACCAAAGAAACAAATATAGATGTACAAAGAGAGAGGAAAATGCTTCATAAAGCGACAATGTTTGTCCACTTTGGCCAAAAGTGTCTATCTCAGATAAACAATACTAGTGCAATCCTCCTCCTAGCTAAACCAAAGTGGCTCGTTTCAAGAAAAAAGCGGCAAACAGTGGCAGAGTCAACAACACACGCTGGCAGAGAGAAGAAGATTGTAACAGAAGTAGCATTAAATTTGCGTCTTTTCATTTTTCAGATTACTATCATTACATTAGATATTCACAATCCCTAAATTGTTAGCCAAAATGAACACACACGCATACTTCCGTCAGAAAATTGTGGCGTTTTACCTGCTACAATAGCCAAATATCACCATTCTAGTACAGTAGTATCTTTTTAATATTTTACATTATCAACCAATAATAATCATGTATTTAATTAAAATATAATTTACCAATAATAATTATGTATTTAATTAAAACATAATTTTAATTTAAAAAATTAATATGTAAGGATTTTGATTGATTGTATGTGGAAAGTTAGTTTACATTGTCAATGCACTACTTTTAAACTCTATTTGAAATGGTTATATTTATAAATTGTTATATTTTGATTTAATGTACAATCATAGTTAGATTTACTATAATATTCTTTGTTATAGATCAATTATTAACCTTAAATGTTTTTGAATTAAATCAAGAATATTTAGTAATATAAGTATTAATTAGTTTAAAAATTATTGACTTTTGCTTATAATAGCGATCAAGATTTAAGAATTTTTTTTGTTAAAGTGACCATTAACACGCTTACAAACTTTTATTACAATTCTAATTACTTGTTTTAATGGACAAATAGATAACTCACACGACAATTTCAAAGTAGTTAATGAGTTAAAATTATAATATGCACATGATTAAAACTATTTTTTCCCGGCTTATAATAAGTGATTTATTAGAGATATGCACAATTCTTAAAGAAATGTTTAGATGTGTTAATTTTAAAGATAAAATTACTATAATTTACTAAAATTTTCTTATTAATTGTAGTTGGTGGAGTAGTTGAATAGAGTGTGTGGTGATATATTTGCGAAGGATCCACCATGTGCGGAGAGATTATGCCGCCAATAAGGGGCGACATCATTCTACTGCCCACAATGGGGACAACCTCACCTTAAACACTCCCCACTTGTCCAATTTAAGAAAACGTGGAAATGTCATGTCTTGGCTAGAGAGAATCCAAAGTCAAGAGATTAAACCACGTCTTCCTAGGAATATATGGATTAAACGATCCACTACCATGATATGGTGAACGGTTGTCATTCTTGAGAAATCCTAACTACAGGCTCATTGGCCTCTATAAATACCTTATCTCTAGAATGAGGATGGACAATTAAGGGCCTATTTGTTTTGGTTTTTTTTAAATGATTTTTATATTGTTACATAATTTTGTAAAAAAAAAAATGCTATAAGCTCATATGATAATTTAGACCCGTTTGGTAACGGTCTTTTCATCATGAGCTTATACCTTATTTTACTAGCTTATAGCTTATTTTTTAGACGCTATTTTAAATAGCGTTTTAGCTTATGTCTTATAGCTTATTATTTTTTCTTCCTTTTTTATCCTTATTATTTTAATTAAAATTCATTTTTAACCCTTATAATTTATTTTAATTTAAAATAAAATAATTATACATTAAATATCTTTTATGTCATTTTACATTTATAAGTTAATTAAACCGCTAATTTTACCAAACACATCAATGAGCTTATAAGCTATCAGTCTCAACCATCCGCTATAAGCTATAAGTCATCAGTCATCAGCCATCAGTCATCAGCTATAAGCTATCAGCTACCTTATCAGTCAATCGCTATTTTTACCAAACAGACCCAAAAGCTTCAAATGAAAATTTTGTTTGAATAGTTATACTTAAAATGTAATTTTAGGTATTTCATCTATTTATGGGAAAAATATTTGAATTTCAAAATATCACTTAATTTTGAAGCTATTTCAAATAGATTTTCATAAAAATCATTTTTGAAATATAACTTTTAAAAAAATTGCGATTTTGACTAAGTTTTGGTCTTCAATAATGTGTGTTTATGTTATAGGATGTCAAAATTAGTGTTTCATTTTAGAAAAAACTAATATAAAAACTTGTAATATTTTTAAAAACAATTTTGGAAAATCTATCTTAAAAAATACAAAGAAAAAAATCCATTTTTTTAAATCTGAAACAAACAGGCCCTAAAAATACACATGTTATAACCCAGAAACACAGAGTTTCTCACCTCACGTGAGCTTGCTCTCTCACTGAAATCACCTCGAAACAAGGTCTCTCACCATTATGTGTTGCACCCCAATTTTTGACCTCTGAGATCCCATCATTTTCTAAGTGTTATGATCATTATCATGATGCATATTTTTATTTACTAACAAAAAAAAAGAAAAAAAGTTTGTTGCTTGTGTGTTAAAAAGACAGGAGACTGAGCAAGAGAAAGCTGAAGAAATCAGGGTTTTGAGACCCACAAGAGGTTCAACATTATTTCAAGATTCAAAGGTTCCTTCAATCAATATTCAAGTCCAAGCATGGCTCGATTCAAGACAGACAACTCTCAAGATCGCCAGAAGCGCCAAATTAGGGTTTTGACCTAATTTCACCAGAAGGTTGACTTTTAATCAGGAGATGATTCCAAGACTCAAATTATGATTCAAAGGCCTTCAAATCAACATTATAGTCCATTCATGTCATTCAATTGAGGAGAAGACCTTGATTCATTGAAAGATCGCAAAACTGCAGTTCATCTGAAAAAAGTCAATTGCAGTCAAAAATCAAGATTTTTGGTCAACATCAATCATTTGAAGTAATATTCACTATTTGATCAAGGATTAATCATAATTCATCAAGAAAAGTTCAGAAATCAACAAAACTCAAAATTGCAAAATTAGAGTTTTTTTACCTAAAAGTCAACTGAACTTTGACCAGCCATAACTCTCTCATAATTTATCAGAAAAATTCCAACCAAAGCTTATTCTCAAGGAAATTCAATTATCTACAACTTTGATGTTGGGTCCAAGGTCAAGAAATGATTCCGCATAAGAGATATAAGCCAAAACATTACAGGTCATTTTGAAAGTCAACGAAAAGTAGTTTTTTGTCAAAGCCCATATCATCAAGATAAGTTCTCCAAATGCAAAAAATCTTCCAAAGTGGCTTGTAGAGGACATCTTGGGCTTTCCAAAAAGTACAAGAACACTTTCATAGGATCAAAATTGAGGGAGATATGCCTTGATGAAGTTCACCTTTTTTTGGAAAATGCATGAAAAAAGTAATGACCAAAACTTGATTTTTTTCAAAAAAGGCCAATTCTTTTGTGATTCAATTTTGATTCTCATATGTTTAAAGACATTCACAATCTATCCATGGTTCATGATATTTTATTTCATTTTTTGATTAAATTTTATTCATTTAAAATTTAATTAAAGTGAGATAATTCAAAGATATTATCAAAGATTCTCATGTGATGCAAGCAATGACATATTCCAAGCATCTAAGATAATATTGCAAGATTGGAGAGAATAATACTTGAGTTTTTTAACCATGGTTAAGAAATGCACTCATTGAAAATATTCCATTATCATATTTTTTCCACAAAATCAATCATGACAATTTCCACTTGCAAGGCTTTATGATCATATCTTATTGCCTATAAATAGAGCTTCATTTTCTTCATTCAAGGAGGGAGCCAAAAAAAAGGAGGACCATCAAGAAGAAGAAGAACAACAACAACAACAAACACAAAAAAGCCATAGCTTAAGAACTTTATATTTTCCAAAAGTTTCAATAAACTTGTAAAATTCAAGGCTCATTCAAATAGCCACTTTCAATCAATTTCAATCACTCTATTCCACTCTTGGGACATCATAGAGTAAGCATCATGTAGCCTATAACATGTAGTAGTGTTAGGAGTTCATGAATCAAAAACTCCATATTTATGCATATTTCAAATTTTATCATATTTTTATTATTGCTAAAAAATATATTTTAATTTCAGTTTTAAGTTGATAAAATGTTTATTTAATTTTAACATAAAAATATTTTATTTTTCTTCATAATTAATTTATTTTTCTTAATTAATTAGTAATTATGTAAATATTGCTTTTTAATTAATTCAACCAATCAAAAAATTCCAAAAAATATTTTCCTTTTAAATTTAGGTTTATATTTTTATAATCTAATATTTGACATAAAAATATTTTATTTTTATTTATAATTAATTTATTTTGCTTAATTAATTAGTAATTATGTATATATTTGCCTTTTAACTATTTCTAACCTATCAAAAAATTCCAAAAAAATAATTTCTTTTGTTAAATTAGGTTTATATATTATATACTAATTTTATACATAATTAGATTTATTTTTTTCATTAAGTTTAATTATTTGTATAATTATTTGTTTAATTAGCTTGTTAATTAACCTAAAATCAATTCCAAAAAATCACAAAAAAAATTAATTAGGTTTAATTTGTTTTATATTTATTTTTGTATATTATTTGATATTATTTCTTATCTTTTTCTTTGTCCCAAATCGGAATAAAAGATCAAATATGGCAGAGATTGTATGCAGTTGATTTAAGACTTTTGGAAATTTATCGTGTAGTCGCTATGATTCTATCAAGCTTCTGATAAATTTTCATGAACTTTAAATCCGAGATCATCATTCACTCACCATCAATCTTCACTAACATCGTGGATATACTTGACTAGCTTCAAGATGATTCGCGTGCTAACATACTAACAATTGACTTTTATTTCCGCATTTTATTATATTGTTCTTTATATTTCTTGCTTTATGCTTTATTTTATTATTTATCATATTTATGTTTCTGTTATTTTCTCTTTGTCCATTTGGACGTATTATTTATGTTTATGTTATTTTCTCTTTGTCCATTTGGACATATTATTTATGTTTCTGTTATTTTCTCTTTGTTCATTTGGACGTATTATTTATGTTTCTGTTATTTTCTCTTTGTCCATTTGGACATATTATTTATGTTTCTGTTATTTTCTCTTTGTCCATTTGGACGTATTATTTATGTTTCTATTATTTTCTCTTTGTCCATTTGGACATATTATTTATGTTTCTGCTATTTTCTCTTTGTCCATTTGGACATATTATTTATGTTTCTGCTATTTTCTTATTGTCCATTTTGCTAACGCACAGGAAATATCTTATAAATTGAGGACAGATAACTCCTAAATTGCTTGCTCAAACAAATCCATTTCAATTGGGCCTCTCCCCGAATATAAGCCCCAACACCTTCATTTTCAAACAACGTATTTTCAAAACTTCTCATCTATTTTCAAAAACTTTCATCTGGTATTTGAAGGGCATTATTCCCGATGAAACTCTTCATATACCTATGTGACTTAGTGTCCATCTTCACTTCTTCTATTTGCAAATCAATTTCAAAACGGTTTTCAACCAAACTTTCAATCACTGTTTTCACAAAACAAATTTCAAAAGATAAAACTTTGTAAGCATCCGCCAAGGATCATTACAAGGTTTTTTCAAATCAAAAGTTCAAATACTTTTCATACCTCGTTGTTAAAACAACTTCAAAAAAAAAGATATTTGTATACATCCGCCAAGGATTATTACAAAGTCAAAACATTATCCAACACACACCCCACACTTGTTTTCAAGCAAACAAAATCAAACAAAGGCAAAAAGTGATCTAAGAAAAATTAAGAGCCCATGGATAACCATGGATACAAAGGGTGCTTAAAACCTTCCCTTTGTATAACCAACCCCCCGAACCCAAAATCTGTCAAAAGGTCTTTCCTGTTTTTTTATGCCTTTCCTATTTGGATAAAATAAAAGTCGGTGGCGACTCTTGCAAAAAAAAAAATCCGCAAACAAACATTTTTTTCGTATGCGGAAATCAAAAAAAAAAGAGTGAAGTAGTCAGCTCGCCTCAAAAAACCGAGTTTACACTATGAACTAGCCTTAAAACCAACGAAAATCCTTAAAATCTTATGGCACCTGTACCAGCATAAGGGACTACACATATGTATTTTTAGCAAGTACAAAGTGAAAGTTATTAAATAAGAGTATAAAAGTGAAAATAATAAATATTATATTGATATTATAAAAAATATTTATTTTGAAAAAAATTACAAGTGAGACACGATAAACCCAAAATCTTAATAAATAGCAACTCCAAATAAAAATATAAATAACACATGACTCCCATTTTACTAAAATATGACGACCCACACACCTTGAATGGACAAACCTTGCTATAATACTAATAATGTGACGGCATAAACCCAAAATCTTAATAAATATGAAATTTTAAAGTTGTAAAAAAAAATTTATAAGCAAGATTCACTAAATACCGAGTACTAGGGGTACTCGAACCCGCTTACAAAAAACGAGAACAAATCTCGAAAATAAAATTTCCCACCAATTGAAACTTATCCGAGGCTTCCCACCGGATTTTTACAAAAATCATAAAAGTTACATTTGGATAAAGAAATATTACTTAGGCAAAACCACTTCCAAACCTTCAACTTAATATCCCACCCCAAATCAGAGCAACTCGGTTTAATTCCGTTGAAAACTATGTCATGTCTATGTCTCCAAGCACACCAAACCACCGTTAACCAAATACCCGTCGACTTGTATTTCTGTATCCCCACCTTGCTACATTCCTATTTCCAGCAAGACAAGCTACCAGAAATATCTGTTCATTGCATTCCTAACCAACTACTAACCTCCTGCCAAACTAAATTTATGAAACCGCAGCCAAAGAACAGATGGAATAAATCTCCTCCTTCCTCCGTACACAACACACAACTAATATTCACATTTACGCCTCGATATACCAACGCCATTTTAGAAGGTGATCTATCCATTATACATCTCCACCCGAAGGCCTTAGTTCTAAAAGGGACTTTCGACTTCCAAACTTCCTGCAGGCTCTCCTTGATCAAAGCCGAAACTGTCGGAAATTGACGAAGACCAAAAAGCTCCTTATAACCGCTCCTAGTTGTATAACCGTCCTGTTTATCCTGCATCCAAACAATAGAATCCGATTCACACAGAGAAGGTTTAACATTCTGCAGCAAATTCCGTAACAACAGCAATTCTTGCTGCATAACCTGAATGGTGGGATCGATTCCAAAATTACCCCACCCCCATCCAGAAGAACTCCACGTGCCCATGCTGTCTACAAAGTCTCCCTTCTCCGAACTGGCAGTGTAAAGGGAAGGAAAAAAGCACCATCAAAACACCTTTCGGCCTCCATTTCGCACTCCAGGAAAGAATTAGCTTTCCATTACCCAAACAAAACTCACAGTTTACTGTCAAAACCGGAGAAGAAAACTTAGATTCTATGTTCAACAAATACGCCCACCATTTGGACCTGGATTGAGCCTTCTGCCTAACTCCTACAGAAAGCGCATTAGAGCCCCGTAAAATCTGCCAAGACCATTTAAACAGAAGCGCGGCATTAAACTCCTTTAAACTCTTGAACCCCAATCCACCATTCTCTTTCGGTAAACATAACGAGTCCCACCTAAACCAGTTTATTTTCCTCTTACCGTCGATGTTGCCCCACAGAAAATTGTTCTGAACCTTCTCTATCTCTTTATAAACACTAGACGGCGCCTTAAAGAAAGACAACTGAAATATAGAGAGGCTAGAAAGAACCGTTCTTACCATCGTAATCCTGCCTCCTAACGACAACATCCTCCCTTTCCATCTGCTCAATCCCGCCCTTAATTTCTGCAACAACGGCTCCCACCATTTAACTGAATTATGATTAGCACCAATATGAAATCCAAGAAAATGAAAAGGCATATTTTCTATGTTACAGTTCAGAAAATTAGCTGCAGCATTCATAAAATGGACACTTAAGTTAATGCCTATTATCCTACTCTTATGAAAGTTTACCCCCAGCCCCGAGACTACCTCGAAACCTCTCAACACAGTCTTAAGCGCCCACACCTGTTGCCAATTACCGTTACCAACCAGAAGAGTGTTGTCATCAAACTGAAGTATGTTGATATCACAATTCCCTGCAAAATTAAAGCAGAAAACACGTCCAGTTCGACCACCTTCTTGACCAACGCGCTTAAGCCTTCCCCAATGATAACAAATAAAAACGGAGAAAGAGGATCTCCCTGCCTGAGCCCTCTCCCAACCTTAAAATCTTTTGTCGGGCTGCCGTTAACCAAGATCGACATCCAACTGTTACAAATTAAAGCTTCCATCCACTTAATCCATACCTGCCCAAAGCCCATTCTCCTTATCATGTAAATAAGAAAACCCCAGTTAACTTTGTCGTACGATTTTTCGAAATCCACCTTAAATATCAAGCACCCATTCTTTTCCTTTATTGCATAGTCCACGACCTCGTTCGCTACTAACACACCATCTAAAAGATTCCTGCCAGGAACAAAAGCACTATGCGATTCCGATATTATAGAAACTAAGACCCTCTTCAGCCTAGCAGCCAAATTTTGGACAATAATTTATAGATACAGCCCACCAAGCATATTGTCCTAAAATCGTCAAGGCTCCTTGGACACTCCTTCTTTGGAATTAAAGTTATGAAAGAGGATACAATAGCCTTCGAAAGAGCACCCTGAGCATAAAAGTAATTAAAACATAAAATGAAATCGTCCTTCATAAAGTCCCAGCACTTTCTAATGAAGAAAAAAGAATAGCCGTACGGCCCCGGACTCCTATTCCCATCACTGCCCCAAACAGCCCATTTGATCTCCTCCTCTGAGAATTGAACTTACAAAGCACACTTATCAGCTGAAGAAATGGACTTGAACTGGATACCTTCTAGCCAAGGATGCATCGAGTTAGCCTCCTCAAACTTTGC
Source organism: Vicia villosa (assembly GCF_029867415.1). Classification (NCBI taxonomy): domain Eukaryota; kingdom Viridiplantae; phylum Streptophyta; class Magnoliopsida; order Fabales; family Fabaceae; genus Vicia; species Vicia villosa. Next base: position 157,533 of record NW_026705992.1, on the reverse strand, counting down.
TTCAAAATGCCTCCTAATTTCCTCCTTCACCTTCTCCACCTTCTCCACCTTCCCTCTTTCAGTTGTTATTCTGCCAATAAAATTCCTCCTTCGTCTTGATTTCAAAACAGAATGGAAGTACTTGTTGTTCATGTCGCCTTCTCTATCCCATCTAGCTCTGGATTTTTGCAAAAGCATGTTCTCCTTCACCCTCATATTCAACCACATTTTCCTAGAAACTTCACTCCTAACTTTAACCAATCCATCAACCTCATCCTCCTTACAGCTTTTAAGCAAATCATCCGGAACATTAATCCGCTTTACGCCATCTTCAATAAGAAGATCAAATCTACCAAACACGTCTTCATTCCACCTCCTCGGACTTGCCTTCAACAAGCGAATCTTTTCTTTCAGAACATAGTCCCCTCTACCTTCGATCTTCATCTTCCTCCACTCTTTTTCAACAAACGGTAAAAAATCCTTGTCATCGAACCAAGAATTGTTCACCAATGAAAGGTTTAGCACCCCCGTTTGCTTTGTTAGAAACTGTCCAAATCGGGCAGTGATCAGATATGCTAAGATGCCCAATCTTCTGACTCACCAAACCCAATCTATCAACCAAAGACTCATCCACCAAAAAACGGTCCAGCCTGCTCATCGAAAACCCATCGCCACTGAACCAGCTGAAGCAATTGCCTAAACAAGGAAGATCAATAAGCAAGCTATCTTCTATGAAAGAAGAAAATAACCTGCGCTCCGAGTTCCTTGCCACGATACATCCTTTCCTCTCACTTCTATTCTTGGTAGAATTGAAATCCCCGCCCACTAGCCATTCCCCATTAGAAAATTTATCTCTTAACCCTATAATTTCCTTCCACAAATCTTTCCTTCCTTGTATAGAACAGGGAGAGTAAATGTTTACAATGTAAATAGTGCTTCCCTTCCAATTCAGTTTGGTTCCTAGATACCCAATTCCTCTAAAACTAAGAATCGCCGACATAAAATATTCCTTCCAAAGAGTAATTAAGCCTCCTGATCTACCTTCAGATGCCGAAAAAGACCACCCAATACTTTCCTTCTGCCACAGACTCCCTGCCACTTCTATACCGACTTCTTTCAACTTCAATTCTTGAATCAAGAAAATATCTGCTTTGCCTTGAATAATAATATTACTAATACTCTTCCTCTTAATAAGACTACCTCCTCCCCTGATATTCATAGATCCTATTATCATTGAAAACCATTTAGACACTCCTCCTTCCCCTGCTGTCTGACTCTATCCAAGCCTTCCAATTCCTCTATCTTTTTAACATAGTCCCTTTCTTCCCCATTGAAAGCTACACCTAGGTTAGAAATAGCAGACCATATTTTTGAACCCACATTAGATCCCATATTCTCCTGAAATCTAAGATTACATTGCATCATGTCAGCATCGAAGATATTACCACCACACGGAATAGCCCCTGCAGAATAGCCATCTGTTTCTCCAGAAAAGGAATTCCTAGTAAGAGAAATAGAGTTCTCCTTTTCTTTAAGTCTGCCTCCAACTCTCCCTTCTCTTCTAATCCAAAGGATGAAATAGTATCTGAGCTTTCTCTCAAAATTCTCTTCTTGGGCCTTATTTTCTTTTTGGGTTTAGGCCCACCTTTTTCATAAATACTCCTAACCTTCATAGCCCTTTTGCTAACTGAAACGCCCTCTTGAAATCCAGATAAAGATTTAAAGAATGTGTCCACAGAATAGCTTTGCGCTTTTTCAATCACTTCCGGGAAAAGAAAAGTACCGGAGGGGTGTTCATGAGTATCAGTCATCATGCAAACCAAACAACAAAACCAACCGAACATTTATATTAATCCAATCCAACCATGAACATGATTCTTTGAAATATTGATGACACTCATATTGTTGCAGAACAATGTCATGACATCTTATTTGACATTATACTTTTTTAGTATTTGTTTCATCCATAACAATTGAATGCAACTTCTAGCAGCAATATATCCAACTTCAGCTGTGGATAAAAAGATATAATTTTGCTTCTTCTTGAACCAGAAAATCAAAATATCAGATTATTGTCAAGAAAGAAACATCCACCTAAACCCAAATGAAGGATGCATCTCAAAGGCTTGCTAAGATGGATGTTTACGAGAAGAGTTGGAACATTTTATGGTGAGGTTTCAAACCAAGCAGTCACCATACTGCAACGTTTCCAATTGATCAAAAGGTAATTAAAATATTATTTGAAAGCTTTTTTATTTAACCTTTTTACTAAGTGTGCAAAAGGGACCGGTACAACACATTCATCTACTGAAGAGGCAATTATTTAGTTTGATAAAGAGACAAACACAATAAATTGATATTTCTAATTAATGAAAAAGATGTAATTGTTTTCAGCATTTCATAAACTTTATGCACAATAACCAAACAAGTTATATTTTATTTTTTCATGCAAAAGGAAAATAAATGGTGAAAACTCTGAAGTTTGTTTATGCTTTGGTTTTCTATATTTCTCTAGTTTTTGTTGCAAAGGAAGTTGATTGTAAGCCATTTCTTACTCTGAAATTTTGTTATTTATTCGATACTTTGTACACAATATTTTATCTCGTTTAAGTAACAATATTTTATTTATTTTTCATTGCAGCACGTGTTATTAAATGTCAAACTGATGATGATTGTCCACGATTTTTCCATTTTTATCCTTTAGTATATGTTTGTATTAAGAATGAATGTAGATTTGTAACAGAGTGAATTTATTGTGTATGAGAAATAGACTAAGAGAGAATTCCATTAATTTGTATTCAATTATATTTTTTATTGGTTTTTTTAATTTTTATTTTCATTTACCTTGAAATCATGAACTTATATTCTAAAATGTGAGGAATGAAATTAAATACTACACAGTCATTTATTCTTCAGCAATGTATTCTTCTTCTTTTATATATATATATATATATATATATATATATATATATATATATATATATATATATATATATATATATATATATATATATATATATATATATATATAACTTTACTTTTTAGACATGTATTTCTGAAATGTATATTATTCATTTAAAATAATGTGAGTGTGTGTACACTTCAAAGAATGTGTTGAAAGATAATTATCTTTAGACTATAGTTTAAGTTTTTTTTTTTTTTCATCTTTTTTTCTTAATTTGATAGTTTATCTTAACATTGTACCACTCATCTTTAGATTATATAGTTGATGTGCTATTATATTTGTGACATGAATGACATATATTTTTATCATTCCTTTTCTATTTCAGTATTCATTGTCTCTAATAGTTACGCCGCTACCAACACTCTCAGAGGTAAAGTTTATATTAGAAAATTTCTTTAGCCACCTCCCTATGGGGGTCACTCTCAGCGAAAATTCCAAAATACCCCTGCTTCGGAAATGAACTTCCGAAGCGCTTTTTTTTTAAAAAAATTTCCATAATTCGGAAGTGCATCTCCGAAAACACCTCATGGGGGTGTCTTCGGAGATGAACTTCCGAAAACACCTCATGGGGGGTGAATTCGGAAGTTCATTTCCGAATTATGCAGAAACTGTGTTTTTTTTTAATGTTTTATCTAAAACAGTCTCGCATTTTAATTAAACGTAAACGCCAAATAAAATAAGCAATAGATAAACTGAAAATACTAATATGATAAATAAAAAAAATACTAATCCGATGAAAATAATATATACAAACCGAAACAAATAAAAATAGTGTGCTAAAGATACAATCCGAAAACAAAAAACAAATAAACCCGACCACTACTGGGTGTGCCTAACCCTCTCACCCTGGGCCCTCCTCTGCCGCCTGTACCCCGCCGCACGGCCCGCATCAGTGACGATCATCTCCATCACGGCGACTGCATCTGGACCGCCCTGTTGAACGACACCTCGATCCAACGCGTCCCGCCCAAGCATCTCTATCCGCTGGCAGATCGGCAGGAGATCAATGTGTCATACCCCAATTTTTGACCTAAGATACCACCTCATATCATTTGCATATGCATCATTTGCATCTCTAACAAATTGCATAGCTTGTGTTTGCTACTTGTGACTCAGCAGGATTTAATCAGGAAATCACTCATCAGTGCAAATAACAATCAATTAGGGTTTTGTTCTCCCTTCATCTCAAATGAATCATCTTCATCAATAATCAACATTTGGTCCTCAGAGATTCATTTCAACAAGCTCAACAGCTTTGAGTCGACTGAATTAGGGTTTTAACTGAAGACAGCATACTCTTGACTTTTGCTCAGAATTTGACCTAATGGCTTGGGACATGATATCAAGACCTCAAGTGCATCATTTTGACCTAATCCATTGGCTCAGAACATCTCTTACACAAAGATTGATCAGACAAATCCTCAGAATTAGGGTTTTGAACTATCAGGGACTGAAATCAGGGATCACATTTGAGAAACCCTAAAAATCCCCAGGAAGTCAATCAAAGGTTTCAATCATCCTCAAATAATCCCTATGACAATATACAATGGAAATTGTATCTCAATTCAAGACCTACAGTCATCAATTTCATCTGGTCGACAATTAGGGTTTTTTGACCTAATTCACTGAACAACTGCCTTTTTAATCAGGACATGGTGGCATAACTCAAACCATGGCTCAATATCCTCTAATGCTTCAATATGATCCATTCATACCATTCATATGGTGAGGATAGCCTGTTTCATTTGAAATCTCCAGAAATGCGATTCGTTTGAAAAAGTCAACTGTACAAGAACACCTTTGACTTTTGGGGAATTTTGGTCAACCATGACTTTTGAAGTTTTGAATCATCAATATATGATATATGAAGTCATTTGATCAAGAAAAATCAAGAAAATCAATCAAGAATCAAAAAGTCAAAAGTTTGACTTTCATACTTAGAAAATTTTTCTAAGTGTTTTTCATGGTTTTTTCCAAACTTTGAAAGGGAATTTCTCAAAATTTCACCTACAAACTGAAAAAACTTCCAACATGAAAGTTGTAGATTTTGATCCAATAAACAACTTTGACACATATAAATTTTTTCCATAAGATCAACCATTTAAGAGATATGGTGCTTCAAAGTTGGTACTTTTTGAAAAACTTCACTTGAAATCTCATTTTTCTCAAAGTTCATGGATCTTTTTCACCCATTTCCTTAAAGGTCTTGAAGAAACTTTCAACTAGGGTTTTGAAGTATGCAACATGAGCTTTCCAAAATGTCCAAGAGCATGAAAAAATATGGAGTGTAGCTATGGTTTTGAATTATGCATTTAGTGATCATTTTCACTTGAATTTTCACCATTTTTCACTAAGTTTCAAGACTACATGACCTATAATTCAAGTGATGACACACCAAAGCAATGATTGAGAGATATTTTCTGGTTTAAGATCAGATAGGAAAGAGATAAGAAGCTTGGCCAAAATAACCATGGTTTAGTTACTTTAACCATTTGCATTTAATGTGAAAGATTCCATTTTATCTCTTAAGCCAAATCATCATTCTTGAAGCAACTTGCAAGAGCTCTTCATTCAGAATCCTTGGCCTATAAATAGAGGTCATTTCCACTCTTCAATTCACACCAAAACCTCACAAAGCATAGGTTTTCTCTTTCTTTCTTGAATTGCAAGTTTCATGTTTCAAAGTGAGGTAGAAATCCCAACCTCCAAATCCTTGAAGCTATGGCCAAAGTGATGATTCTAGCAAACCATAAACATCATATGGGATGTGTTTGAATCACTCATGCACCCAAAAACACCTCAAATCTCAGAATCACTACCTCACCTCCATATGAACACATAATGAGCCTTATCATGCCAATTTTCATTCTAGCTCATTTCTGTCCAAGTTAAACATCCAAACACATTCCATATACCATATATGAGCTATCCCAACCATCATCCATGATCTGAAACACCTCCATCTTCAAATTCGATTCACTCTTGAAGCTTATGCAGGTCGGGTACCATGGCTATGCTCAGATGAATTCAGATGGTTCCAAGCATCCAGACACCTTCCATAAGGTCCATTGAAGCTATCCAGATCATCAAACAACTTCTGTAACACCTCTATTGCAGAATTCAATTCTCAGTTTGGCCGTTTTTGAAGGTAAGTCACTTGAACTTCAAACTCTACTCTCCACGCATCATAAATGAAATATGAACATACCATCTCATTTCTGCACACATGAGGATCATTAACCCTCAATCAATTGCATCATAACTTGCACATACATCATTTCACGATCAAATTCAGTTTTAGGGTTCTTCGTGTTCATCAGAAAATTGATAGCCTTAGAGTAAAAATAAATGAAATTAAAGGTCATCATCATGTTCGTCGTGAAAAACCAAGTGGAATAGACCCTTTACCTGATCAAAACAACACAGATTTGATGAAATTCAAAATTCAGTTAGGGTTGTGTTCTTGGCGCGTTTTTGGTTTGGAAATTTCAAATATTTGTTTGAAAATATAATTGAATGGAAGCGTATCATAAACAAGCTGCACGCGCAGCTCAGTTGGTTGTTGTTTTGAGTAGTGAACCTCAGGGCGTGGGTTCAAGCCCTAGTGAAGACAAAACCTTATTTTTTGACACTATTTTTCTCTATTTTCTTCACAACTTCACCAATTAATTTAACCCATCAAAATAACTTATTTTTTCTTCATTTTTTAAACACTTCTTATTTAATATACATATTTTGACAATATCAAAAAAAATCACAAAAATATATTTGTTTAATACATTTTTAATTAAGTTTAAAATAACATATTTTAAGTGTTTTTTAATACTTTTAAATATTGTTTCTCACTTGATTTCTCAAACTTAATCACTTGTAAATATTTTTTGAGCAAACCCTAATCATCTAAGTGTCATTTGAAGACAATCTTTTTGTTTATCTTGATTAAATTAACTTCTTTCAAAATTCAAATCGTTTTAAAACGAGCGATCGCGGTTCTTTTCAAAAACAATGAACCATTTCTTTTTGAAACTATTGATTAAATCTTTTTAATTGATCAATTGATTTTCAAAACGATGTGGGGCCTCTAGAATATTAGAGAGTATAAGACCCACTCTTTTTCCTTTTTACAGTTTTTCTTTGTACAGAAAACTCTTTCAAAACAATACTTTTCAAAACAATCTTCAAACAATCTTTCAAAAGCGAAACCTCGCGTCTGTAAATAAAACAGTCAACCATGTTTTGTGAATAAAACACGGGCCTCCACGTAGGTATAAGTCCCAAGCCCCTTTGTACATACCCACTCTAGTACATGAAATTAGGTATTTCATTGTACGCCTTTTGTACATAGCTCAATCTATTTGTTTTAACTTTAATAACAAACCAAAAATGAAGGTTTCTTTAAATCTTCCCAAAAAATATACCATGGGCCTCCATGTAGGTATAAGTCCCGAGCCCCTTTGTAAATACCTGTTTACATAGCTGTTGAATAAATTCAAACGGACTTCTCCCCGAGTGTGAGTCCCGAGCCCTGTGTATACAAATGGATCATGCTTACAGGTATATTTCCTTCATAAACTCCATTATATACACACACTTTATCATATATGTATAACTGTCCATATTTGTTCATACTTGTTCATACTTGTGATTGTGTTATATATGCTTGTTCAACTTAGTACAACACTAGGTTCCCCATAGCCTCCTATTGGGCTTCGTGCAAAGAATCTCCCCTAGTTTAGGTTAGGACATAGAGTATGGTTTCCCGGTGAAATCGCTCTAAGAGCTCAGACCAACTATACCATGCCTCCCCTTGGGCTTTGTACAAACGAGTGACCCTCCCATAGCCTCCTCTTGGGCTTACAATGTAAGGACCCTGGATTGTCCCTCCCATAGCCTCCTCTTGGGCTTACAATGCAAGGACCCTCGGATAGCCTCCTCTTGGGCTTCGTACAAGGACCCACGGGCTTCTTATAAGCATCCCCAATATCCAAATCAAAATACCCTAGGAGATTAGACATTTTTCATCTCTATGCTAGGAGTATCTCTTTTATATCATCACAAACAATCAATCAATCAAACTTTTTTGCCACAAGGCTGGCTAATCAATCAAATTTCTTTTTGCCACAAGGCTGGCTAATCAATCAAACTGTTTTACCACCGTACTGGATGATTAATCAAAGTTTTTGTCACAAGGCTGACTTCATTGAAACTTTTGCCACAAGGCTGGCTGATTAATCAAAGTTTTTGTCACAAGGCTGACTTCATTGAAACTTTTGCCACAAGGCTGGTTAAACAAACAAAAACATCTTTATCATTCTAAGCACCCTAAGTGGCATGGCCCCGGGCTTATAATGAAAAGATTTTCAAACAAAAAACAAACAGATGTATGTGATGATATAGATTAGATACATCTAGCATTTAGACGACATTTGTCTATTTTCCTTTGCTTCCACTAGCATAAGTGGGAACTACGATTGCTCTGACTTTCTCAACATCCCTTTGAGAATACGTAGGCACAAGGTCGATCCTTGGCGAGCAAAACAAAACACAAAAACTATTCAAACCTTAGCACCCGTAGACCCCGAGCTACAAATGCTCTGATTCCCTCTAGGGGATATGTATGCAGAGGATCGCGATGATCTTTGCGAGCATAATCAAACAAACACCTTAGGTCCCACCTCTTTCTCACAAGAACCTCCACCATAACAAGAATGGAATAAACAAAACAAAGAAACCTATAGAGTACTATAGATACGTTGGGTGCTAATACCTTCCCTTCGTATAACCAACCCTCTTACCCAAGATCTCTCCCCCACTTTTAAGGTTATTGCAACTTTTTTCCTTTTCCTCTTTTGGAAACAATAAAAAGTTTGGTCCGTACAAAAGAAAAATCATTTTTTGAGCACTCGAGCCCAAAGAAGGCATCAAGTGTCTCATCCCAAAAAAGACAACGATTTTTCCCCGCGACAGAAAAATGGCGACTTCACTGGGGACCATCTTTTTATTATTTCCAAAGAAAGGGTTATTTCTATTTGTTTTGTTTTTATTTACATGTTTGGTTCTTTGGTTTCGTTACATCTGTGGTTCTGTTACAAGTGATACATTATGGACAAATCCTAACCCGGATTAAGTACACATAAGAAATTAGGTGGAGGGTATAGTCATGTGCAGGCGCACGTGAGAATCCTTCCGCTCAGTGGAGGTTCCTTGTTTGTAATATATGTTTAGCGAGTTAATTGCGAAGACATTGTTGCTTTCATTGAACTGTAGAAGCTGAGAGACCGTAGAACCCCAACCCATCCTGGCCTTATTAGGTTGTGGTGCAGAAACTATTCAGGTGAAGACTTGGATTAGTTGTCATGCGGAGAACCACACTCAGACGAGTTTTTCTTGAGAATATTGCTGGCTCATGAGTTTAATTGTGGAAAGCCGGTAATATCCGAAAGAAAAATGTAGACTCTGACGTATCAGTAGAACATGTTTTGCAGGTGATTAACTAGAACTATCCCATATTTGGTTCTCTGACCTCATGCTCGTGACGCTGGACCTTTGAACCTGTGTGTACCATGTTTGTGTTGCCATGTCTGTATTACCATGTATGTGTTACCATGTTTGAACTACCATGTTTGCCTTACCATGTTTGAATATGTGGCATCCATGCATCCATGCATTCATACATCCATAAAAAAATAAAAAATCTTTTTCCATAAAAACATGATTTTTTTTCCAAACAATTAGAGAATTTCCTTTGCAAACATTATAGGATTAGGTTATGGAGTGGGTAAAAAGGCATACCAAGAGGTACGGTTTCAAAGAGCCTAATGTGGAAAGACTGAAAGAGTTAGCGTCTTTTGTACAAGATCCTTCTGATTTTAGGAAAAGCCATGGAAAGCTTTTGCCTATTTTGAACACTCATGTTGATGAAGGGCTTCTCAAAACTCTGGTTCAGTTTTATGATCCCGTCTACCGGTGTTTTACCTTTCCAGACTATCAGTTGGTACCAACCTTGGAAGAATATGCCGATCTTTTGGGTATTCCTGTGTCTGACAAAATACCCTTCAATGGTTTGGAAGCCATTCCTAAATCACCAGTCATTGCAACAGGTACCCACTTGAAGAAATCTGAAGTAGAGAGTAATTGGACTACCAAAGGAAACCTTCCAGGTTTGCCTTCACAGTTTCTAATAAAGAAAGCCTTTGATTTTATCGAAACTGGTAGCATGATAGCTTTTGAAGCTGTACTAGCCTTGCTCATCTATGGGTTGGTTTTGTTTCCCAATATCGACGACTTTGTTGATATCAATGCCATAAAGGTCTTTTTGAATGGAAATCCCGTTCCGACTCTGCTTGGTGACATGTATTTCTCTGTCCATCATAGGAATCACCAAGGTGGTGGAATTATTGTATGTTGTGCACCTCTATTGTTTAAATGGATTGTTTCGCACTTACCTAAGTCTCCCATTTTCACGGAAAACCAAGAAGGTTTACGTTGGTCTCAAAGACTTATGTCTCTTACTAATAATGATATTCAGTGGTATACCTTGGCTCGCTGCGGTACAGAAACCATTGAAAGTTGTGGAGAATTCGCCAACGTACCCCTCATTGGTACACAAGGAGGAATTAACTACAATCCAGTCCTAGCCCGACGACAACTCGGGTATGCAAATTCAACTAAACCCATTGGACCTACAGTGGAAAGTTACTTTTATCAGGAAGGAAATGATCCCCAGGGGTTGAAAACAAAAATGGTGAAAGCCTGGTACGACATCCGATGGAAAGAAAAAAGTGAGATAAAGAACTGTATCGCTACGAACGCCTACATCTGTTGGGTAAAGAAAAGAGCAAGGGAGTTCCAAATGCCTTATGATTATGAGAAACCCATGTTCCCTGTGGTGCCTCAACGACCCAACATTCCCGCTATGGAGGAATACCAAGACACTTTGACCAAGATGAGGATAGAGAAAGACGCTTGGAAAGAAAAGTTTCGAAGAACTGATGTGGAAAATAGAAAGTTGAAGAAACAAGTGAAAGAACATGAAGAAACTCTCTATTATCAGGATGGATGGCTCATGAACAAAGATGAGAAGATCCGTCGGAAAGATGCCGCAATCAGAAGATACATCAAAGAAAGCAAGAAAAAGCTTGAAGGCTCAACAAGCAACGCTCCAACTCCTGACAATTGGAAGAATGTGGTTGACAAGCTGAGAGCTGAAAAGGCCGAGTTGAAAGCTTACTATGGGAAAGAAATTATGAAGCTCAAGCTGCACAATGCATTTGGTTCTTCATCTGATGAAGATGTTTAGGATTTGTTTAGATTTTCATGTATTATTTGATTCTGTAAGGAGCTACGCTCCAATGTTGTAACATTTCCCATTATTTCAATAAAAGATTAGTTTATGTTCAAATGTTTGCAAAGAAATAATCTTTAAAATGTTTGGAAAAATCATAAAATTTCTCTTTGCATACATCATTCTGCATATCGAGTCTTTTGTATAGAGTCCCATCTTTTGGATCTTTCTCCAATAGATCGTCAAGCTGTCGCGTCTCAAAGTTTCTCGACCGCGCTCGCAATCAGATCACAGATACAATACTCGTTCAAGCAGAAGAAGAGTAATGGAACACTCTGAACAAGAGAATATTGAGCTCCGTGGTACGGTAACCACCCTTCAGGAAAAGTTGGAAAGTCTCACTACTCTGGTTGACTCTTTAATGGCCGCACAGAATCAGCCGCCACCACCCAACAGTCAAGCAGCGGTAACATCTGAAGTCACTACTCCAGTTTCTACAGTTGCATTCAACATTCCATCTTTCTCCATGCCAGAAGGTTGGGGCCCGCCTTTCAGCTTTGGTACAGGCTTCTGCCATAATTTCTCTGGGGTTCAAACAGCTACAACTGAAGCGCCTGCTGCGCAAGGTTCAGCATTTACTCCAAATCAGGGGGTAACTTTTTCTCAAGTCACTATGGCACTTTCTCAACCCACTATGACAGTTCCGACCCCTACGGTTCACACTGTTCCTTATGATGGCAATGAGATTTATCATGATCAGGGTGATAGCACAAATCAGCGTAATCTTGTAGGAGATCTCCAAGAACAATTCAACAAGATTCAGCTGGAAGTCAAAGCTATTCGTGGCAAAGATTTGTTTGGAAAGAATGCCCAGGAGCTATGTTTGGTTCCCAGTGTACAAATACCTGCTAAATTCAAGGTCCCAGACTTTGAGAAGTACAAAGGTAGTTCTTGTCCACAAAGTCATCTTGTGATGTATGCCAGGAAGATGTCTACCTATGCAGATAATCATCAGTTGCTCATCCATTACTTTCAAGACAGTTTGACTGGTGCCGCACTGAAATGGTACACAGGTTTGGATAGCACCAATATTCGGACTTTCAATGACCTAGGTGAGGCCTTTGTCCGACAATACAAGTATAACTCGGATATGGCTCCAGACAGAGATCAGCTTCGGTCCATGGCTCAGAAAGATCATGAAGCTTTCAAAGAGTATGCCCAACGATGGAGAGAAACTGCTGCTCAGATTAATCCACCGTTAAAAGAGAAAGAGATGACAAAGATCTTTTTGAATACTCTCAGTCCGTTTTATTATGAACGCATGATTGCTAGTGCTCCAAGTGATTTCACCGAAATGGTAAACATGGGGATGCGTCTAGAAGAAGGGGTCCGAACCGGACGCCTAACTAAAGAAGGTGGATCTTCAAGCGGAACCAAAAAGTTCGGAAGTGGTTTCCCAAAGAAGAAAGAACAAAGTGTTGACATGGTATCCCAAGGGAAGCCAAGAGGAAATATCAATCGTCAACAACAGATTGCTGCTATTGCGCCAGTCGTTAATTCAGCACCGAATCCGGGATTTACCCCACAGTTTCAGCAACAACAGCCTCGACCACAGGCTCAGCAGCTGAACAGTAATCAGAATCGTGTGCAAAGAGCTCCACAGTTTGATCCGATTCCGATGACCTACACAGAATTGTACCCTGCACTGATTGAAAGAGGCCTTATTCAAACTAAAGCACCACCACCAGTACCTGAGAGACTCCCATGGTGGTACAAAGCTGAGGTCTCATGCCCTTATCATCAAGGAGCACCTGGCCATGATCTTGAGCATTGCATAGCTTTGAAATATGAAGTTCAGAGGTTGGTTAGATCTAATCTTCTCTCTTTCAGAAATTTGAATCCAAATGTGCAAGCAAATCCGCTGCCCGATCATGGAGGGCATGTTGTAAACATGGTGTATGGATGTCCTGGTCCATACCGGGTCTATAATATCAATTACTCAAGAGCCAATTTGGTACAAATGCACGCCACTCTTTGTCGGGGGCAGAATTTTCGCCAGCATCAATACGGTTCCTGTAGAATATGTTGTGTAGATCCTCACGGATGTTCAATTGTGAGAAGAGATCTCCAAGTTCTGTTGGATAATGGTACTCTTCAGATCTACCGAAATAGGGATGAAAATGAAGTTAACATGATAGGATGTTATCCGCATGAGCTTTTAGTCTCAGATATCAACTCGGAAATGCCTACAGTTAACGTCATCATTCCTCATTTCAACATGCCGGAGCGCATGGAAGTTACTTACAACAAGCCGAAGGTTCCTATTGCTCCTTTGATCATTTGTTTACCTGGACCTGTTCCTTATGACTCTGACAAGGCAGTTCCATACAACTACAATGCCACAATGATAAAGGACGGACAAGAAGTTCCTTTACCAACTCTTTCATCTGTCGTAAACATCGCTGATGTAAGTCGTGTAACAAGAAGTGGACGTGTGTATACTCCACTACCTCCAAAGCAGCCTGTTGCTCCTGCAACCAGGCAAAATCCTGTCAATACGCCAGTGGGGAATCCTGAGGAAACTCCTGTCAGTAATACAAACATTGATGTTGGACAATCCAGTGGAACCAATGTCAATCCAGACTTTGATGAAATTTTGAAGCTTATCAAAAGAAGTGAATACAAGATTGTGGATCAGCTTATGCAGACTCCTTCAAAGATCTCAATACTTTCATTGCTGTTGAATTCAGAAGCCCACAGGGAAGCCCTGATGAAGGTCTTAGATCAAGCTTTTGTAGATCATGATGTGACTGTTGATCACTTTGATGGGATAATAGCCAACATAACTGCTTGCAACAATTTAAGCTTCTGTGATGAAGAACTCCCCGAGGAGGGCAGAAATCACAATCTTGCTTTGCATATTTCTATGAACTGTCAGTCAGACTCTTTGTCCAATGTGTCGGTAGACACCGGATCTTCCTTGAATGTGATGCCAAAGACGACTCTTGCTCGCTTGTCTTACCAAGGAATGCCTATGAAGTTCAGTGGTGTAGTTGTCAAAGCATTTGATGGATCGCGAAAATCTGTTATCGGTGAAGTCAACCTTCCCATGACAATTGGTCCACATACATTTCAAATCACCTTCCAGGTCATGGACATTCAAGCTGCTTATAGCTGTCTGTTGGGACGACCATGGATCCACGAAGCAGGGGCAGTAACTTCTACGCTCCATCAAAAATTAAAATTTGTAACAAATGGAAAATTGGTGACGATAAGTGGAGAGCAAGCCTTGATGGTGAGCCATTTATCCAATTTCTCTTTTATCAGTGCTGATGATGTGGAAGGAACGCAGTTCCAAGGTCTCTCTTTAGAAGACGAGTCTTCCAAAAAGAAAGCATCAATTTCTTCTTACAAAGAGGCAGTAAAAGTAGTGAGAGATGGAACTACCACTGGCTGGGGGCAAGTTGTGATCCCGACCAAGAATGAAACTAGAGCAGGTCTCGGATGTTCACCAACATTCTCAAACTGCACCAAGAAGGATGAAACCCTTCGTCCGATCAAAGAAACATTCCATAGTGGAGGGTTCCTTAACCCAATTCCTCAAGAGGTTAATGTCCTTATCGAAGAATGCATCGAAGAAGGTCTACCTGATCCTGAAGAAGAATGGAAATGTTATCTCAATGACTCGGGATACATATCTCAGGAAGAACCACATCCTCCTTCAGAAGAATTCAAAGGCAATGAAACTGAACCTGTTCCTACAGACGTCTGGGACACCTTGGGACAACCAAGTGGAAAATTCGATTACATGGTGAAATATACTTGTTGCACCCCAAAATTTGCCCTCCTAATTTTACTTCTAATTGGCTTAACTTCACATTCATATGCATCTCTCCAATAGGTCATGTAACATCTTATACATTGGTTCATCAATAAGTCTATCATAGGATCAAGGCTTGAAACGTTGGGATTCTGTTTGTATGCTACAATTGAGGTAGATTGCTGTTAGTGTCGGATTCTCAGCTAGTTTGTATCTCAAAGGCTTGGCTATATATCATCAAGGGCTATTAGGTATTACTCGAGAAGGATTTCTTTATGAAAATCATTCATCCTGGAATGTTATTAATCAAGAAGTCTCACTCAAAATCATTTGGGGGCATTTACAAGGGATTCATAAAGCCTCATTCATTTAACCTGACATTTGTGTTTATTGCGGATTATAAGAAAAGTCATAAAGAGATTACACATTCACAAGTGTCCATGGAAGAATCTAAATTATATTCAAGAATAATTTTTCTATGCATACAATAAGCTGTTACAAAAAGAGCCATTACAAATTCAAAATACTCTACAACGGTGACATTACATTTACAAATACAAGGATGGAATAAAAGTAAATCTCTGTTTGCACTTCATTGTTCTTCCAACATCAGGCCGAAGCAGAGATGTACTGGTTGTTTCCTTAGATGAGCTTGAGGAAAATGCATTCCTTGATTCCAGAATTGCTCAAGCAGCAACAATTGACCTTGTTAAACAAGGTTGTGAAGAAGTGAGATATACACTTGATGAAGAAACAGTCCCTGCACATAAAAAATAAAAGTGGCAGCTTAACATCAATTCAAAGTTTGCATAGGAAACACAAGGCCAAGTTCTAACTTATTGACATTTCAAAATCCGTAAACCTACAAAATTCTAAAGCCCAGACAGAACCAGCATCCAAAATCATTCAAAATCACCCCCTTGCATTCAGATATAAACCAGTCAGCCACATACCATACCAAACAGCCAGCATAACCACAAAACGGAGCCACAACAGAAAAGAACCTAACCGAATTAACCACTTTGTAACAGAATCCTAACCGATTCCTAACTACCATAACATATTTCTCAGCTCTATACCAACCTAACTAACTACCCTAACCATTTTCTAACAACCTAGGCAAATCTCCTAACCGTCATAACAAACCTACAACAGATTCAGTTACAAACTAACAAGTAACCGATTTTATTTGTAACAAACTTCCCAACTGACAAAACAGAAATCTAACTAACCTAACCTCTGTTCATAACAGAATCAGACAGTTGTAAACAAACTCCAACAGAGACTAACCGATTTCAGTTACCACCCTCTAACAGAATTATAACAGCAAACAAATTCAACAGAAAATTGGAGAGATTGAACTAACCTTCACCTCTATATAATCTTCAGGCTCGGGATTCTTCGGGTTCTCTTCACTTCATCACCATCATCCACTCTTCATCCATCTTCACTCCACATTCTTCAATTCATCTTCTTCACTACCTTCAATCAATCATCAATCTCATTCTTCCATCTCTTCTATCCCGATTCATTCTCTTCACTTCCTCCACCATCTTCAACCTCTCTCACCATTCTCCTTCACCACTCCGTTTCTGATCCACCATCTTCATCACCTTCAGCCTCTCTCACCTTCTCCATAGCCTTCAAACTGAATCTTCCTCACCTCATACTATTCATCTTCTTTATAACCACTCCATCACCGTTGACAATTCCTGAAATTCCAAAAAAAAAAACAAGAATCACTAGGAGAAAATAACAGAAAAAAATGAGAGGGAAGAGAGGACCAATTCACCTCATAACAACGTGTAATGGAATCGGTAACAAACTCATCCCTGCATCTTCAACTCCAATCTTCAAATTCTTCAATGAGCTTCAAGAGTGCCTCACCGTTCTTCAGCTTCATCACTGTAACCTCGTGATTCTTCATCAAACATCTTCATCATCTCCATAGATTCTGCAGCAGAGGAAAAACGAATCAGAAGAACAAATCCGAAAAGAAGAAGATGCAAAATCCGAAGACGGAATCGGAAGGATTGACGAATGGAGAGAGTAGATCAGTGAGGTCTTAGTGTGGTTTATGACGGCGAATAGAGGCTCACCGGAGAGGGAGAAGTCGCACGCCGCTGTCGCTCGCGAGAAGAAGAAGAACGTGGAAACTCAAGCGTCACAAGTAGGAACCCTAAGCCCTCTTTCTTATTTTTCTTTAATTGATATTAATTCTAGTTAATTGTATTGTATATAATTAATTCTGATATGATTAACATCTTAATTATTGACATAAATCCTGATTCAGATAAAATCAATAAAAATCTGATGATAATTTGCAAATTGGACCAAACAGAATCTGTAACAAAAATGCTCTTGGGCCAATTGCTTCCTACACCCCACCATGGCCCATCATACTAGTTTTGGCAACTGAAAAACTGAACAAGAAAATACAAGAACACCCTGGGCCAAGAATTGCTCTTGCACCCCCATGTGAGCCCGCAAAAATGCCATTTTTGGCATGCTGTACAAAAAACACTAGCTTGGGCCTTAACCACTTTCTACACCCCAGGGTCCATAGTTTCTTTTTGGTAAATGAATTCTGAACAAAAACAAACTGTTTGGGCTAATCTTCCAGTGGGCCTGCGCCCATTGCTCCTCACAATCCCATTTTCACTGTTCACCCCCCTGACTCTATTTAAAATTGCTAGAATTTTAAGCCTTTTTACTTAGTTTTTTCCCACTTCCTTTTAGGCAATAAAAATACTAATTTTCTACTATCAATTTTAGGCCTTTAATACACATTTTTGACATAGAAAAATAATCACTAAAAAATATTAGTTTAGGCTTGTATTTTAATTCTTGTGCTTGATTGGAATTCTTGTCTTTGTCATATAAAAATCAATAAAAATAATAGTCCTTTAATTCACTTTTGGCACTATATTTTACATCATTTGCTTCTATGTTTTGTACCATATTTCAAGTCATTCTTTTAGTCATTTTTGCACTAATTTTGTATCATTGTTTTGCTTGTAATTTTTGCTTGTAATTTTACTTGTTTGTTCCTTTAGATTTAGGACCTATAATCTCCATAACCTTTAGGTTAGTCTTTTCCCTTAAAATCCTAACAATTAGGTATAATCATGACATTAGGCTAGTTATTCATTTTAGGCTAGTTTTCTTCTTCTTTTTCTTTTCAACTTTAAAACACTTAACAAAGGAAGAGGCGAATCACATTAAAAGTGGGAGAGAAACGAGTGGGATTTATTCCCTAATCTGTTTCTCGAACACTTAGTGAGAGAGAAATGAGTGGGATCCATTCCCTAATCTGTTTCTCGATCACTACAAAGAGAAATGAGTGGGATTCATTCCCTAATCTGTTTCTCGATTATTAGAGAAATGAGTGGGATTCATTCCCTAATCTGTTTCTCTATCCATGTAGAGAAATGAGTGGGATTCATTCCCTAATCTGTTTCTTTGACATCATACATTCTATGTGATTCAACTCGCAGATTAAAATCCCTTAAAAAACACTCAACCAAAAACATCTAAAATATCTAATAAAGGTTCAGACCTAAATCAAAGTAATGAAGTGGTGCGGAACCTTGTATTGGGTTTTGTTCATCACGGAATTACCCTAAAAAATACAAACCAATCATCTCTTCTCTCTCTTGCCTCCGAGGCATTCTTTCTCTTGCCTTCAGGGCATTCTTCCTCCTTAAGAGCACGTTACTTCCGCTCCATTCCCAGCTTAAGACTCCAGAGGTCGAGCAGCGGAGTGCGAATGTAACTGTTCAACATAAAAAACACAAAAACAAACAAAAACTAAAGAGCCGAACTACGGCGCTCTGATTCCTGAAAAGGATACGTAGGCATTAGGTCGCGGGGCCTAAGCGAGCACAATTATTTATAAACCTTATTTTCCCCGTGTTTCTTTTCTTTCATTTGCATGCATTTCCTTAGTAATTAAGCCTTAGATTTATACACCCTTAGAATAGAACAAACGTAAGTGGATACCATCGAGTACGATGGGCGTGAGGGGTGCTAGCACCTTCCCCTCGCGTAACCGACTCCCATACCTTGATCTCTGGTCGAAAGACCTCGTTCTTATTCATTCCAGGTTTTCTGATATTCCTTTCCCGCTTTGGGATAAATATATTGGTGGCGACTCTGTTCACATTTTCGCGAGCGTGCGACAGCTGGCGACTCTGCTGGGGATGTAATAGACCTGTGCTGGTCCATTCTTAGCGAGTCGATCCTAGCTTGTGTTTGTTTTCTTTTCTTTGGGTGTTTATTTATTGCTTTATTGCTTTATTACTTTATTGCTTTATTTCTTTATGCATCGCATTTTATTTTCATATACTATGATTATTGTTCTGCTGTCTGTTGGGATGGGATGTTACTGATTTGAGGTAAAAGGCCCAATACCCAGGCCAGAGTGTTACTTAGACTACCTAGGACAGAGTGGATAGTCATGACGCCAACAGAATGTCAGGTTCTGTTGATTGCGATCATGAGACCCACGACCAGTTGAGGTTCAAATGGGATACCATTGTTGGCATGTATTTGCAACAATGATGGTGTTTCAGGAGAACTGTTAACGCTGGAGACCTTTTGACCTACCTTGTACTAGATCACACCTGTGAGATGGGTTGGGAAATTTTGTTTTGCAGGAAAACATGCCTCCATCCCACCCTATGCCCATTCAGACTATCTATCATAATCAACGTCGAACCTCTGAATCTGGAGGGTTCGACCTTATGTGACTTATGCAAAGGTTATCTATCCTGAATCAACGTTGAACCTCTGAATCTGGAGGATTCGACCATCTTTGACTCATACAGAAGTTCTACATCAGTTATCTATCAGAATCAACGTCGAACCTCTGAATCTGGAGGGTTCGACCATCTTTGACTTATGCACGAGCTATTTATCCAGAAAGCAACGTTGAACCTCTGAATCTGGAGGGTTCGTCCATATCTTATTGACCATGAGAAGTTGTTATCCAAGAGGCCTTGATCCTTGATCCTGATTTATGATCCATTTGCATCTCCATTAACATTTGTGCATTCATGCATTTGCATCCATGGTTACCAAGGACTCTTACACTCTTCCTCTCCATCAGATCAGTCAAAACGATTCCTCCACACCGATATCTGACAAGAGCTCACAGAACAAAGAATCCTGGGGGATTATAAACAAGATCAAGCTACTATCAGAGAATCATGCCTCCTCATGAGGGTACCTTCCACCATTGAAGCCTAAAGACTTTGTGTTTGTCAGAGAACATTTCATTTGCATCAAAATAAGGCCAAGCTTGCCATTGTCTAGATTACTTCAAAGTACTTTCAATTGTGTTACTTTTGTTGTTATCAAGTACTTCTCATTGTAAGAAACTCATTCTGTTTGAATAAATAAAAATAATGTAATATACATGTTTTTCTCAAATCATTTCATCTTTGTCATTATGTTCATTGATATTCAACTCATCTGTCTTAAGCAACTAAAAAAAAGGAGAATGATGAAAATCAAAAACACATGAACTACTAATTGTATGCCTTTGGAACAAGATCCTGCTGACGATGTACAGGCATTGTTTCAATTCCTAAACATCGGAGTTATAAGGGAGTGAAACCTTCGTCAACCCCTTTGAGCCTAAGGAGTGGTAGTTTCTTTTCAAAAATACAAAACCCTCAATCTTAACCAGGGGCAGGGTAGTCTTCAGTTAGTGCGACCGAGCGTTCAACTTTCAGGTATTCCATCCGAGGATCAATCATATTCCATCGTTCACAACAAAAAAGGAAGAGCACAATCCACAATGGATGTCTCTCATTCACTAAGAAGAAGGCAGTCACAACCTTTTCTTCAAGTCAATCACAAAAGTTATACAACTTGTTCCCGAACGAGACAAAAAAGAATGAAAAGAAAGTTATGAATCATGATAAAAAAGAAAGAAACAATAGCCCGCTAAGTCAAAAAGAAGGAAAAGCTTTGAAGCAAATGACTTAGGAAAAAATTAGGGCATATCCCGCTGGACAACGAAAACCAAAATCAAAAGAAATTTTCTCCAGGCAAAAGTTAGGGAAAGCAAAAAGCAAAAGAAGAATCCTCCGAGGGACAAGTTGTTATGACTATCAACAAAAGCACCAAAAGGTGACTGCCATCTCCATCAAAGCTACAAAAGATCCTCATCCATCACAATCCTTCCTGAAAGGTGAACACTCGTGTCAAGCTAACCGAACGTAGGACTGGAGAACATCATGAAGAGGGGTGGGTTAAGTAGAACTTGAGCCTTTATCCTTTGTTTCTTAAACCGTGAACCCGACCACGTTACAACCCTCAAAAGTCCTAATTGAAGCAGGGTTCGTTCCGAAAGCATACAAACTGTAAAATCATGTCAAACTGACTCCTAATGTTGCTGTGTCACTTGTGTTAGTATCAGTACAACATTTTGACAAATAAAACTTTTCTTTTGAGATTAACATGTGCATTGCATTCTCATTATCTTTCAAAACAGAATTGTCTCTAATCTGAAAAGTAAGTACTTGATACCAAGGAAAGTTCAACATTGAAATTCCATCAAGTAATCTTACAAAGGCAAAGGTTGGTCATCCATAAAGAAAATACCTAAAGCATCCATCTGGTGGAATAATTCATTTCAATCTGGGGCATTCATCCCATGATCAACACTGGGGCAGACCATTGTAATCTCCATGATTCAAGCATATCAAAGTTCTATCTCAAAAGATCATACAAGCTGGGGCAAGATAGAAACAACTCATTTCTTCATCCTCAATCAAGTGTCAGATATCGAGACAAGTGTCGAGGAGTCAAGTCAAACACCTCACCTTCACAAGTGCTATTCTTCAAGCAATGATCGTTCCACTAAGGCATTCTCCATCCACTACTTGTATCTTGGAAACAATCATTCCATTCATAATCATACACGCATCACGCATATCATTGCATTTTCATTATCATTTCTCATGCATGATCCAATCATCAACAAATCAGGGGCATCCACCCCACCTTGATTCTCAAACAAAGTTTCAAAACTCCACCTAATCTATTCTACACAAAGCAGAAACCCTGAACAATCCATCAGTACACCGCATATAGAAATCATTGCATCGCATCTTCAGAAGTGCATAAAATTAATCAAACATTTGCATATGAAGCATAAGCCAGGTTACTCATCAGATGAGGTCCCTATAAAACATTCAATTGATATTCCACTGGATCACTCAGAGCTACCATTGTGGTGTCATCTCCCAAAGTCAATCATGTTCATCTTTCTTCAACCCAGAGTTGATGTTTTTGTGTTCAACCCAGAGTTGATTTTCCTTTTATCTTTGACCCCGAGTTAATTATATTTTCCCACTCAACCCAGAGTTGACGGATATTTCTTATTGTTTCTCCTTTCCCACTCAACCCAGAGTTGACGGTTATCCATTATATTTTCCCACTCAACCCAGAGTTGACGGTTATCTTTTCTTTTATTCAACCCAGAGTTGATCATTCCCTTTTCCCACTCAACCCAGAGTTGACGGTTGTCCCTTCTCCAATCCAGAATTGATTCCTCTTTCCCACTCAACCCAGAGTCGACGGTCATCCCTAATTGTTCATCTTTCCTCTTTCAACCCTTCCGTCCTCAACCCAGAGTTGAAATTTACCTCTTATTCAACCCAGAGTTGATCTCTTATTCTTTCCCTCTCAACCCAGAGTTGACAATCATCTTTCATTCAATCCAGAATTGATCCCTTTTCTCACTCAACCCAGAATTGACGGTTATCTTTTCTCCTTTCCCACTCAACCCAGAGTTGACGGTTATCTTTTGCTTTTCCCACTCAACCCAGAGTTGATGGTTGTCCCTTGTTCAATCCAGAATTGATTTCTCTTTCCCACTCAACCCAGAGTTGACGGTTATTTCTAATTGTTCATCCTTCCCCTTTCAACCCAGAGTTGAATTACTTTCTCTCAACCCAGAGTTGATGTCTATCTCTTGTTTTCAACCCAGAGTTGATGTTCTTACTTTCTATCTCAACCCAGAGTTGATGCCTATATCTTGTCCCATTACTACTGATTTCCCTTTCTATTCTCAACCCAGAGTTGATGTTTACATCTTGTCCAACCCAGAGTTGACTTCCCTTTATTCTTCGACCCAGAGTCGACCCACTTTTCTTTTTCAACCTAGAGTCGATATGAGTTCATTTCTAACCTAGAGTTAATATGTTCAATCCAGAGTTGACGCATTCTTTCTCAGTGGAGTTGACACCATCTTTTCCCTAGTGGATCCTATCTCTAATCAGGCAAATTTTCAGGTTCTTTGGTATTTAATCCTCTTCCACCTTAAGTGTTCGAAAGGCTAGCGCCAATCTCACTCTCACGTATAAGATGATTAAATAGGGGCAGCTGTTGCACCCCAAAATTTGCCCTCCTAATTTTACTTCTAATTGGCTTAACTTCACATTCATATGCATCTCTCCAATAGGTCATGTAACATCTTATACATTGGTTCATCAATAAGTCTATCATAGGATCAAGGCTTGAAACGTTGGGATTCTGTTTGTATGCTACAATTGAGGTAGATTGCTGTTAGTGTCGGATTCTCAGCTAGTTTGTATCTCAAAGGCTTGGCTATATATCATCAAGGGCTATTAGGTATTACTCGAGAAGGATTTCTTTATGAAAATCATTCATCCTGGAATGTTATTAATCAAGAAGTCTCACTCAAAATCATTTGGGGGCATTTACAAGGGATTCATAAAGCCTCATTCATTTAACCTGACATTTGTGTTTATTGCGGATTATAAGAAAAGTCATAAAGAGATTACACATTCACAAGTGTCCATGGAAGAATCTAAATTATATTCAAGAATAATTTTTCTATGCATACAATAAGCTGTTACAAAAAGAGCCATTACAAATTCAAAATACTCTACAACGGTGACATTACATTTACAAATACAAGGATGGAATAAAAGTAAATCTCTGTTTGCACTTCATTGTTCTTCCAACATCAGGCCGAAGCAGAGATGTACTGGTTGTTTCCTTAGATGAGCTTGAGGAAAATGCATTCCTTGATTCCAGAATTGCTCAAGCAGCAACAATTGACCTTGTTAAACAAGGTTGTGAAGAAGTGAGATATACACTTGATGAAGAAACAGTCCCTGCACATAAAAAATAAAAGTGGCAGCTT
The DNA here is from genome assembly GCF_029867415.1 of Vicia villosa. Taxonomy (NCBI): domain Eukaryota; kingdom Viridiplantae; phylum Streptophyta; class Magnoliopsida; order Fabales; family Fabaceae; genus Vicia; species Vicia villosa. The sequence continues at coordinate 133,301 of NW_026705992.1, read as the reverse complement.
AACATCAATTCAAAGTTTGCATAGGAAACACAAGGCCAAGTTCTAACTTATTGACATTTCAAAATCCGTAAACCTACAAAATTCTAAAGCCCAGACAGAACCAGCATCCAAAATCATTCAAAATCACCCCCTTGCATTCAGATATAAACCAGTCAGCCACATACCATACCAAACAGCCAGCATAACCACAAAACGGAGCCACAACAGAAAAGAACCTAACCGAATTAACCACTTTGTAACAGAATCCTAACCGATTCCTAACTACCATAACATATTTCTCAGCTCTATACCAACCTAACTAACTACCCTAACCATTTTCTAACAACCTAGGCAAATCTCCTAACCGTCATAACAAACCTACAACAGATTCAGTTACAAACTAACAAGTAACCGATTTTATTTGTAACAAACTTCCCAACTGACAAAACAGAAATCTAACTAACCTAACCTCTGTTCATAACAGAATCAGACAGTTGTAAACAAACTCCAACAGAGACTAACCGATTTCAGTTACCACCCTCTAACAGAATTATAACAGCAAACAAATTCAACAGAAAATTGGAGAGATTGAACTAACCTTCACCTCTATATAATCTTCAGGCTCGGGATTCTTCGGGTTCTCTTCACTTCATCACCATCATCCACTCTTCATCCATCTTCACTCCACATTCTTCAATTCATCTTCTTCACTACCTTCAATCAATCATCAATCTCATTCTTCCATCTCTTCTATCCCGATTCATTCTCTTCACTTCCTCCACCATCTTCAACCTCTCTCACCATTCTCCTTCACCACTCCGTTTCTGATCCACCATCTTCATCACCTTCAGCCTCTCTCACCTTCTCCATAGCCTTCAAACTGAATCTTCCTCACCTCATACTATTCATCTTCTTTATAACCACTCCATCACCGTTGACAATTCCTGAAATTCCAAAAAAAAAAACAAGAATCACTAGGAGAAAATAACAGAAAAAAATGAGAGGGAAGAGAGGACCAATTCACCTCATAACAACGTGTAATGGAATCGGTAACAAACTCATCCCTGCATCTTCAACTCCAATCTTCAAATTCTTCAATGAGCTTCAAGAGTGCCTCACCGTTCTTCAGCTTCATCACTGTAACCTCGTGATTCTTCATCAAACATCTTCATCATCTCCATAGATTCTGCAGCAGAGGAAAAACGAATCAGAAGAACAAATCCGAAAAGAAGAAGATGCAAAATCCGAAGACGGAATCGGAAGGATTGACGAATGGAGAGAGTAGATCAGTGAGGTCTTAGTGTGGTTTATGACGGCGAATAGAGGCTCACCGGAGAGGGAGAAGTCGCACGCCGCTGTCGCTCGCGAGAAGAAGAAGAACGTGGAAACTCAAGCGTCACAAGTAGGAACCCTAAGCCCTCTTTCTTATTTTTCTTTAATTGATATTAATTCTAGTTAATTGTATTGTATATAATTAATTCTGATATGATTAACATCTTAATTATTGACATAAATCCTGATTCAGATAAAATCAATAAAAATCTGATGATAATTTGCAAATTGGACCAAACAGAATCTGTAACAAAAATGCTCTTGGGCCAATTGCTTCCTACACCCCACCATGGCCCATCATACTAGTTTTGGCAACTGAAAAACTGAACAAGAAAATACAAGAACACCCTGGGCCAAGAATTGCTCTTGCACCCCCATGTGAGCCCGCAAAAATGCCATTTTTGGCATGCTGTACAAAAAACACTAGCTTGGGCCTTAACCACTTTCTACACCCCAGGGTCCATAGTTTCTTTTTGGTAAATGAATTCTGAACAAAAACAAACTGTTTGGGCTAATCTTCCAGTGGGCCTGCGCCCATTGCTCCTCACAATCCCATTTTCACTGTTCACCCCCCTGACTCTATTTAAAATTGCTAGAATTTTAAGCCTTTTTACTTAGTTTTTTCCCACTTCCTTTTAGGCAATAAAAATACTAATTTTCTACTATCAATTTTAGGCCTTTAATACACATTTTTGACATAGAAAAATAATCACTAAAAAATATTAGTTTAGGCTTGTATTTTAATTCTTGTGCTTGATTGGAATTCTTGTCTTTGTCATATAAAAATCAATAAAAATAATAGTCCTTTAATTCACTTTTGGCACTATATTTTACATCATTTGCTTCTATGTTTTGTACCATATTTCAAGTCATTCTTTTAGTCATTTTTGCACTAATTTTGTATCATTGTTTTGCTTGTAATTTTTGCTTGTAATTTTACTTGTTTGTTCCTTTAGATTTAGGACCTATAATCTCCATAACCTTTAGGTTAGTCTTTTCCCTTAAAATCCTAACAATTAGGTATAATCATGACATTAGGCTAGTTATTCATTTTAGGCTAGTTTTCTTCTTCTTTTTCTTTTCAACTTTAAAACACTTAACAAAGGAAGAGGCGAATCACATTAAAAGTGGGAGAGAAACGAGTGGGATTTATTCCCTAATCTGTTTCTCGAACACTTAGTGAGAGAGAAATGAGTGGGATCCATTCCCTAATCTGTTTCTCGATCACTACAAAGAGAAATGAGTGGGATTCATTCCCTAATCTGTTTCTCGATTATTAGAGAAATGAGTGGGATTCATTCCCTAATCTGTTTCTCTATCCATGTAGAGAAATGAGTGGGATTCATTCCCTAATCTGTTTCTTTGACATCATACATTCTATGTGATTCAACTCGCAGATTAAAATCCCTTAAAAAACACTCAACCAAAAACATCTAAAATATCTAATAAAGGTTCAGACCTAAATCAAAGTAATGAAGTGGTGCGGAACCTTGTATTGGGTTTTGTTCATCACGGAATTACCCTAAAAAATACAAACCAATCATCTCTTCTCTCTCTTGCCTCCGAGGCATTCTTTCTCTTGCCTTCAGGGCATTCTTCCTCCTTAAGAGCACGTTACTTCCGCTCCATTCCCAGCTTAAGACTCCAGAGGTCGAGCAGCGGAGTGCGAATGTAACTGTTCAACATAAAAAACACAAAAACAAACAAAAACTAAAGAGCCGAACTACGGCGCTCTGATTCCTGAAAAGGATACGTAGGCATTAGGTCGCGGGGCCTAAGCGAGCACAATTATTTATAAACCTTATTTTCCCCGTGTTTCTTTTCTTTCATTTGCATGCATTTCCTTAGTAATTAAGCCTTAGATTTATACACCCTTAGAATAGAACAAACGTAAGTGGATACCATCGAGTACGATGGGCGTGAGGGGTGCTAGCACCTTCCCCTCGCGTAACCGACTCCCATACCTTGATCTCTGGTCGAAAGACCTCGTTCTTATTCATTCCAGGTTTTCTGATATTCCTTTCCCGCTTTGGGATAAATATATTGGTGGCGACTCTGTTCACATTTTCGCGAGCGTGCGACAATACTGCGCCTGAAAGTTACAAGATTGCGATTGAGGATATCCAACCAACTGGATGGGGAGATTCCTTTGAATATAATAGTCAACCAGAAGAGGTTTATCAACCCTGTCAATTTTCTCAGCAGCCTGAAGTTACTGAAGATTTCGGATTCAACGCATCTGCCAAGATTGATAATCCTGAAGATGGTTATTATCACATAAATGCCATTTTTGAAGATGAAGGGGAAGATGATCCCGCAGTTGACTTAGAAAGTGTCGCTGACAATGAGTCTCTTCATCCTGAAGACTGGGAAATACATCCTGAAAATTCTGGAGATTGTGACTCATCTTATGCTCTTCAAGAAGTAGAAGAAGACCGTTTCAACTCTACAAAGAACAAGGTTGACAAACCAGGACCTTCAAATCCTGCTCGACCAGCAAACGATGTCAATACTGAAGATAATTCTGGGGAGAATTTTCCTGAATACATAATACACAGAGGAGTTCGTTGCTACTGGAAGGCTGTCGACGTTCCGAATGTTGTTCCGCCCAAATAACTTTGTGTATAGGGCTTTGTTTTAAAAGTTTCCCTCTTTGTCCTGCCCAAGACAAATGAGTTTGTGTTTAGGGCTTTGTTTCAAAAATGAATCATAAATAAAGCGTCATTTTGAATTCCCTACATTATATGTTTTATTTTTTGCTTTTTCTGGAAATGGTAATCCTAAAAAACCAAAATAAAAAAAAACTTTTCAAAAAAAAATCTGCATACACTCTTGCATTCATAAATTTTCTGAAATAAATATAAATCATATGTGCAGATTTACTATTGATAAACCCATTGAATGCAATAACCCTATGCCCTCTCCCAACTTTGAGTTTCCTGTGTTCGAAGCCGAAGAAGAGGAAGAAGAGGAGATCCCGGACGAGATCACTCGATTACTTAAGCACGAGGAAAGAGCCATTCTGCCTCACAAAGAGCCTTTAGAAAAGACCAACTTGGGTTCTGAAGAAGACAAAAAAGAAGTGACCGTTGGATCGCTGCTTGATGCTGATGTCAAGAGTAAGTTGACAGACCTTCTCAAAGAATATGTTGACGTGTTTGCCTGGTCCTACCAAGACATGCCTGGGTTGGATACCAATATTGTTCAGCATTACTTGCCATTGAAGCCAGAATGTTCGCCAGTTAAGCAGAAATTGCGAAGGACTCACCCTGATATGGCTAACAAGATCAAAGTGGAAGTTCAAAAGCAACTCGACGCAGGTTTTCTTGTCACCTCGGAGTATCCTCAATGGTTGGCCAACATAGTGCCAGTTCCAAAGAAAGATGGCAAAGTCAGAATGTGTGTTGACTACCGTGACTTGAACAAGGCCAGTCCAAAAGATGATTTTCCATTACCACACATTGACATGTTGGTTGATAACACTGCTAAGTTCAACGTCTTTTCCTTCATGGACGGGTTCTCCGGTTATAATCAGATCAAGATGGCTCCGGAAGACATGGAAAAGACATCTTTCATCACCCCATGGGGTACCTTTTGCTACAAAGTGATGCCGTTTGGATTGAAGAATGCCGGCGCAACTTACCAAAGGGCAATGACTACTCTCTTTCATGACATGATGCATAAAGAAATTGAAGTTTATGTGGACGACATGATAGCCAAGTCCAGCACAGAAGAAGAACATATTGAATACCTTTTGAAGTTGTTTCAACGACTAAGGAAATATCAGCTTCGCTTGAATCCTAACAAATGTACTTTTGGGGTTAGATCTGGAAAACTCTTGGGTTTCATTGTCAGCCAAAGAGGTATTGAAGTAGATCCCGACAAAGTCAGAACTATTCAAGAGATGCCTGCACCAAAAACTGAAAAGCAAGTAAGAGGATTTCTCGGACGATTGAACTATATCTCCAGATTTATCTCTCAAATGACTGCTACATGTGGGCCAATTTTCAAGCTTCTCCGCAAAGATCAAGGGGTTGTATGGACTGAAGATTGCCAGAAAGCGTTCGACAGTATCAAAGAGTACCTGTTAGAACCACCAATATTGATTCCTCCAGTTGAAGGAAGACCACTAATCATGTACCTTACTGTGTTGGAAGAATCCATGGGCTGTATGCTTGGACAGCAAGATGAAACCGGTAAGAAGGAGCATGCCATCTATTACCTGAGTAAGAAATTCACAGACTGTGAGTCTCGTTATTCCATGCTCGAAAAAACATGTTGTGCTTTGGCTTGGGCTTCAAAACGTCTCCGCCAATACATGATCAACAATACTACTTGGTTAATCTCCAAAATGGATCCGATCAAGTACGTCTTTGAAAAGCCTGCCTTAACAGGAAGGATTGCCCGATGGCAAATGCTGTTATCCGAATATGACATTGAATACCGTGCTCAAAAAGCGGTCAAAGGAAGCATTCTCGCCGATCACTTGGCACATCAACCAATTAATGAATATCAATCTCTCAAGTTTGACTTTCCTGATGAAGATGTCTTGTACTTGAAGATGAAAGATTGTGACGAACCATTACCCGAAGAAGGTCCTGATCCTGAATCAAGATGGGGCCTAATTTTTGATGGAGCAGTAAACGCTTTTGGCAATGGAATTGGGGCAATAATCATCACTCCCAAGGGTACTCATATCCCGTTCTCTGCCAGATTACTATTTGATTGTACCAACAACATCGCAGAATATGAAGCTTGTATCATGGGTCTCGAAGAAGCCATTGACTTAAGGATCAAGATCCTGGACATATATGGAGATTCAACCCTTGTGATCAACCAAATCAAAGACAAATGGGAAACTTACCACCCTGGCTTGATTCCTTACAGAGATTATGCAAGACGTCTGTTGACTTTCTTCAACAAGGTTGAATTGCATCATATACCTCGAGATCAGAATCGAATGGCAGACGCCTTGGCTACTCTATCTTCCATGTTCAAAGTCAGTCACTGGAATGATGTGCCTAAAGTCAGAATTACGCACCTTGAAAGGCCCGCCTATGTGTTTGCAACTGAAGCAGTCATCGATGATAAACCGTGGTTTCACGACATCAAACGCTTCCTTCAAACTCAAGAGTACCCGCTTGGGGCATCAAACAAAGATAAGAAAACTCTAAGGAGACTTTCTGGCAGTTTCTTCCTGAATGAAGATGTGCTATACAAAAGAAATTTCGACATGGTTTTGCTCAGATGCGTGGATAGACACGAAGCAGATATGTTAATGCATGAAGTGCATGAAGGGTCCTTTGGAACTCATTCAAATGGGCATGCAATGTCCAAAAAGATCTTAAGAGCAGGATACTATTGGTTGACAATGGAATCTGATTGTTACAAACACGTGAAGAGATGTCACAAGTGCCAGATCTACGCAGATAAGATCCATGTGCCACCGACTCTACTCAACGTTCTCTCATCTCCGTGGCCTTTTTCCATGTGGGGTATCGACATGATTGGAATGATCGAACCAAAAGCTTCAAACGGTCATCGTTTCATCTTGGTAGCAATTGATTACTTCACCAAATGGGTCGAAGCAGCATCTTACGCCAATGTTACAAGACAAGTGGTTGTGAGGTTTATCAAGAATAACATCATTTGCCGATATGGTATTCCCAGCAAGATCATTACTGACAATGGTTCAAACCTGAACAACAAGATGATGAAAGAATTATGTGAGGAATTCAAGATTGAGCATCATAACTCTTCTCCTTACAGACCAAAAATGAACGGCGCAGTTGAAGCCGCTAACAAGAACATTAAGAAGATCGTCCAGAAAATGGTCGTCACTTACAAAGACTGGCATGAAATGCTGCCATTTGCTTTACATGGATACCGTACTTCAGTGCGTACTTCAACAGGGGCAACTCCCTTTTCTCTAGTATACGGCATGGAAGCTGTGCTCCCCGTAGAAGTTGAAATCCCATCAATGAGAGTCCTCATGGAGACTAAGTTATCAGAGGCTGAATGGTGTCAAAGCAGATACGATCAGTTGAACTTAATCGAAGAAAAACGTATGACTGCTCTATGCCATGGACAGTTATACCAAGCAAGGATGAAACAAGCTTTCAACAAAAAGGTTCGACCTCGTGAATTTCGAGAAGGCGACCTCATGCTTAAAAAGATCTTGTCTTTTCAACCAGATTCTAGGGGCAAATGGTCTCCTAATTACGAAGGCCCGTATGTTGTCAAAAGAACATTTTCTGGCGGCGCCATGACTCTTGCAACCATGGATGGTGATGAACTCCCATATCCTGTGAATGCTGATGCAGTCAAGAAATACTTTGTCTAAAAAATACAAAAGAACAGCTCGGTAAGTCGAAAACCCGCAAAGGGCGACTTAGGCAAAAAGGAGCGTCTCGGTGGACTGAAAACCTGAAAGGGCGGTCCAGGCAAAAATTAGAGACAATAAACAGAAAAAATTCATCCTGGTAGATTGAAAACCTGAAAGGGCAATCTAGGCAAAAATTAGGGATTTATGACAAAGTAACTGCATCAGTCTGTACTTCGTCACCTGAAGAGTCTGTACTTCATCAAAGGATCTTCAAACAAATCATTGCCAATCTGAAGCGATAAGCACAGTTGGAACTCAAAGTTGTTGGGGGGAATAGTGGTTATTGCTTTCAATGTAGCCTTTTCCGCATAATTACCATTTCCAACTTTTGTAAATACTCCATGGAATCACGCCTTTAGCGGATTTCCATCCTATTAAATAAATTTGAGCCTTGTGCCCATTTGTTTGCAATCTCTAATTTCTTTTAGCTTGCAAAATGACGCTTTAATTGTGTTATTCGTTTTTGAAAAAAAAAAAAAAGAAAAAATAAGTTTTAAATGAATTTACTCCACTTTTCTTTTTCAAAATAAAAGCGAAATTTTCCTTTGAGTTGTGAACAACGGAAGGAACATCAGCAGTCGTCTCCATAGGATGAACAAAAGGATTCTCCCTGAAAAATTGTTGAGACAACGGTATTCTTGTCCCAAAAAAGAATTCTTGAAGCAATTACCCCTCGAGGTAAAGAAGCTCTTCTATCCCCAGTGAAGAAGCTCTTCTATCCCCAGTAAAGAAGCTCTCCTATCCTCAGTGACGAAGATTTTCCATATCCAGTGAAGAAGTTCTTCCCTCTCAATAAGAAAAGATGCTCATCTTCCCCAGAGAAGTTTAAAGCACACAGCATTGTTCACCTGTGTTATCTACACCGTGTTGAAAAACATTTGCCAAGTATCTGGTTGTATCGCGACGTCGGTCCTTCTCCAGTATATACTCCTCTGTCTGTCAGTATCGTCAGTATGCATGCTACATTCATGACATTCATCATTCATACATATTTACATCATTTATGCATTCTTGCATTTTTTAATGTTTGCCTCAAAATCACTTGTTTAGGATATATCTATCCCCAAAAAAAAAAGAAAAAAAAAGAGAAAAAAGAAAAAGAAACAGGTACGGGCGTGTCATCTCTCCAGTAGGTTGTCACCCATAAGCAGAAATAACTTCTTCTTTCTCCAGTTCCCCACTGAGATCATTCCTCGTGGAAGAAGGTTGCTTTAGTTTTCTCCTCTCAAAACAAAGGAGAAAATACCCAGTTGAGTTCATTCCTCATGGGTACAAAGTCTTGTTTGACTGTCTCTTTCCAATTCATTCTTGGTTAGAACTTTGTCTTTACCAAAAAAATTCAAATTCCGATTCCTCAAACAGAGTCGTGAAAAAAATTGAACCCTAAACAATAGCCTCATCATCTGAGCAGTTTATGTTTCTTTCAAAAATTTCCTCTCAAGGAAATCAATCATGAAGATCATTTGACAAATCAGGGCCTTATTACTGTTCACAAGGCTGAATATCCAGTAATTTCCCTAACAAAGTCTCCAGAATCATTTTATCACTCGGCTGATAATTGATCATGTCTTCAAAACCGCTATCACAAGGCTGGTAGTCGGTAACCTTTTGTTCTGGTTATATTATTAAACATGTCTATCACCATGCTGATAGTCGGTAATATTAACCAAACCTTTGAAACTCTTTTACCTTGTCAAGTCTATCACAACGCTGGTAGTCGGTAATACAGTTTCATACCTTTCACCTTCGCATTATTAAACAAGTCTATCCCCAAGCTGATAGTCGATAATGTCGATAGGTAAGCTTTTCTTACAAAGCTATCATTCTCTGGCGAAGCGTACACTTGCTTCCCGAAAAGAAAGAAAACGGATTCTCTTCCTAAAACGGATTGGGACATCCTTCCCGATCTCTTTTCCCCAGTGGAGTCAGTTCTTGATATCCCCTCGGTAAAGATATCCTTGCATCATTCGCAATTTTGGTATCTTAGGTCCAAAATTCGCGTCTTCTGATATTTAAGTCTCTTCCACCCTATCAAAACGAAGATTTTCAATCTTCATGTCTCAGGTTGAAGAAACTTAAATAGGGGCATCTGTCATACCCCAATTTTTGACCTAAGATACCACCTCATATCATTTGCATATGCATCATTTGCATCTCTAACAAATTGCATAGCTTGTGTTTGCTACTTGTGACTCAGCAGGATTTAATCAGGAAATCACTCATCAGTGCAAATAACAATCAATTAGGGTTTTGTTCTCCCTTCATCTCAAATGAATCATCTTCATCAATAATCAACATTTGGTCCTCAGAGATTCATTTCAACAAGCTCAACAGCTTTGAGTCGACTGAATTAGGGTTTTAACTGAAGACAGCATACTCTTGACTTTTGCTCAGAATTTGACCTAATGGCTTGGGACATGATATCAAGACCTCAAGTGCATCATTTTGACCTAATCCATTGGCTCAGAACATCTCTTACACAAAGATTGATCAGACAAATCCTCAGAATTAGGGTTTTGAACTATCAGGGACTGAAATCAGGGATCACATTTGGGAAACCCTAAAAATCCCCAGGAAGTCAATCAAAGGTTTCAATCATCCTCAAATAATCCCTATGACAATATACAATGGAAATTGTATCTCAATTCAAGACCTACAGTCATCAATTTCATCTGGTCGACAATTAGGGTTTTTTGACCTAATTCACTGAACAACTGCCTTTTTAATCAGGACATGGTGTCATAACTCAAACCATGGCTCAATATCCTCTAATGCTTCAATATGATCCATTCATACCATTCATATGGTGAGGATAGCCTGTTTCATTTGAAATCTCCAGAAATGCGATTCGTCTGAAAAAGTCAACTGTACAAGAACACCTTTGACTTTTGGGGAATTTTGGTCAACCATGACTTTTGAAGTTTTGAATCATCAATATATGATATATGAAGTCATTTGATCAAGAAAAATCAAGAAAATCAATCAAGAATCAAAAAGTCAAAAGTTTGACTTTCATACTTAGAAAATTATTCTAAGTGTTTTTCATGGTTTTTTCCAAACTTTGAAAGGGAATTTCTCAAAATTTCACCTACAAACTGAAAAAACTTCCAACATGAAAGTTGTAGATTTTGATCCAATAAACAACTTTGACACATATAAATTTTTTCCATAAGATCAACCATTTAAGAGATATGGTGCTTCAAAGTTGGTACTTTTTGAAAAACTTCACTTGAAATCTCATTTTTCTCAAAGTTCATGGATCTTTTTCACCCATTTCCTTAAAGGTCTTGAAGAAACTTTCAACTAGGGTTTTGAAGTATGCAACATGAGCTTTCCAAAATGTCCAAGAGCATGAAAAAATATGGAGTGTAGCTATGGTTTTGAATTATGCATTTAGTGATCATTTTCACTTGAATTTTCACCATTTTTCACTAAGTTTCAAGACTACATGACCTATAATTCAAGTGATGACACACCAAAGCAATGATTGAGAGATATTTTCTGGTTTAAGATCAGATAGGAAAGAGATAAGAAGCTTGGCCAAAATAACCATGGTTTAGTTACTTTAACCATTTGCATTTAATGTGAAAGATTCCATTTTATCTCTTAAGCCAAATCATCATTCTTGAAGCAACTTGCAAGAGCTCTTCATTCAGAATCCTTGGCCTATAAATAGAGGTCATTTCCACTCTTCAATTCACACCAAAACCTCACAAAGCATAGGTTTTCTCTTTCTTTCTTGAATTGCAAGTTTCATGTTTCAAAGTGAGGTAGAAATCCCAACCTCCAAATCCTTGAAGCTATGGCCAAAGTGATGATTCTAGCAAACCATAAACATCATATGGGATGTGTTTGAATCACTCATGCACCCAAAAACACCTCAAATCTCAGAATCACTACCTCACCTCCATATGAACACATAATGAGCCTTATCATGCCAATTTTCATTCTAGCTCATTTCTGTCCAAGTTAAACATCCAAACACATTCCATATACCATATATGAGCTATCCCAACCATCATCCATGATCTGAAACACCTCCATCTTCAAATTCGATTCACTCTTGAAGCTTATGCAGGTCGGGTACCATGGCTATGCTCAGATGAATTCAGATGGTTCCAAGCATCCAGACACCTTCCATAAGGTCCATTGAAGCTATCCAGATCATCAAACAACTTCTGTAACACCTCTATTGCAGAATTCAATTCTCAGTTTGGCCGTTTTTGAAGGTAAGTCACTTGAACTTCAAACTCTACTCTCCACGCATCATAAATGAAATATGAACATACCATCTCATTTCTGCACACATGAGGATCATTAACCCTCAATCAATTGCATCATAACTTGCACATACATCATTTCACGATCAAATTCAGTTTTAGGGTTCTTCGTGTTCATCAGAAAATTGATAGCCTTAGAGTAAAAATAAATGAAATTAAAGGTCATCATCATGTTCGTCGTGAAAAACCAAGTGGAATAGACCCTTTACCTGATCAAAACAACACAGATTTGATGAAATTCAAAATTCAGTTAGGGTTGTGTTCTTGGCGCGTTTTTGGTTTGGAAATTTCAAATATTTGTTTGAAAATATAATTGAATGGAAGCGTATCATAAACAAGCTGCACGCGCAGCTCAGTTGGTTGTTGTTTTGAGTAGTGAACCTCAGGGCGTGGGTTCAAGCCCTAGTGAAGACAAAACCTTATTTTTTGACACTATTTTTCTCTATTTTCTTCACAACTTCACCAATTAATTTAACCCATCAAAATAACTTATTTTTTCTTCATTTTTTAAACACTTCTTATTTAATATACATATTTTGACAATATCAAAAAAAATCACAAAAATATATTTGTTTAATACATTTTTAATTAAGTTTAAAATAACATATTTTAAGTGTTTTTTAATACTTTTAAATATTGTTTCTCACTTGATTTCTCAAACTTAATCACTTGTAAATATTTTTTGAGCAAACCCTAATCATCTAAGTGTCATTTGAAGACAATCTTTTTGTTTATCTTGATTAAATTAACTTCTTTCAAAATTCAAATCGTTTTAAAACGAGCGATCGCGGTTCTTTTCAAAAACAATGAACCATTTCTTTTTGAAACTATTGATTAAATCTTTTTAATTGATCAATTGATTTTCAAAACGATGTGGGGCCTCTCGAATATTAGAGAGTATAAGACCCACTCTTTTTCCTTTTTACAGTTTTTCTTTGTACAGAAAACTCTTTCAAAACAATACTTTTTAAAACAATCTTCAAACAATCTTTCAAAAGCGAAGCCTCGCGTCTGTAAATAAAACAGTCAACCATGTTTTGTGAATAAAACACGGGCCTCCACGTAGGTATAAGTCCCAAGCCCCTTTGTACATACCCACTCTAGTACATGAAATTAGGTATTTCATTGTACGCCTTTTGTACATAGCTCAATCTATTTGTTTTAACTTTAATAACAAACCAAAAATGAAGGTTTCTTTAAATCTTCCCAAAAAATATACCATGGGCCTCCATGTAGGTATAAGTCCCGAGCCCCTTTGTAAATACCTGTTTACATAGCTGTTGAATAAATTCAAACGGACTTCTCCCCGAGTGTGAGTCCCGAGCCCTGTGTATACAAATGGATCATGCTTACAGGTATATTTCCTTCATAAACTCCATTATATACACACACTTTATCATATATGTATAACTGTCCATATTTGTTCATACTTGTTCATACTTGTGATTGTGTTATATATGCTTGTTCAACTTAGTACAACACTAGGTTCCCCATAGCCTCCTATTGGGCTTCGTGCAAAGAATCTCCCCTAGTTTAGGTTAGGACATAGAGTATGGTTTCCCGGTGAAATCGCTCTAAGAGCTCAGACCAACTATACCATGCCTCCCCTTGGGCTTTGTACAAACGAGTGACCCTCCCATAGCCTCCTCTTGGGCTTACAATGTAAGGACCCTGGATTGTCCCTCCCATAGCCTCCTCTTGGGCTTACAATGCAAGGACCCTCGGATAGCCTCCTCTTGGGCTTCGTACAAGGACCCACGGGCTTCTTATAAGCATCCCCAATATCCAAATCAAAATACCCTAGGAGATTAGACATTTTTCATCTCTATGCTAGGAGTATCTCTTTTATATCATCACAAACAATCAATCAATCAAACTTTTTTGCCACAAGGCTGGCTAATCAATCAAATTTCTTTTTGCCACAAGGCTGGCTAATCAATCAAACTGTTTTACCACCGTACTGGATGATTAATCAAAGTTTTTGTCACAAGGCTGACTTCATTGAAACTTTTGCCACAAGGCTGGCTGATTAATCAAAGTTTTTGTCACAAGGCTGACTTCATTGAAACTTTTGCCACAAGGCTGGTTAAACAAACAAAAACATCTTTATCATTCTAAGCACCCTAAGTGGCATGGCCCCGGGCTTATAATGAAAAGATTTTCAAACAAAAAACAAACAGATGTATGTGATGATATAGATTAGATACATCTAGCATTTAGACGACATTTGTCTATTTTCCTTTGCTTCCACTAGCATAAGTGGGAACTACGATTGCTCTGACTTTCTCAACATCCCTTTGAGAATACGTAGGCACAAGGTCGATCCTTGGCGAGCAAAACAAAACACAAAAACTATTCAAACCTTAGCACCCGTAGACCCCGAGCTACAAATGCTCTGATTCCCTCTAGGGGATATGTATGCAGAGGATCGCGATGATCTTTGCGAGCATAATCAAACAAACACCTTAGGTCCCACCTCTTTCTCACAAGAACCTCCACCATAACAAGAATGGAATAAACAAAACAAAGAAACCTATAGAGTACTATAGATACGTTGGGTGCTAATACCTTCCCTTCGTATAACCAACCCTCTTACCCAAGATCTCTCCCCCACTTTTAAGGTTATTGCAACTTTTTTCCTTTTCCTCTTTTGGAAACAATAAAAAGTTTGGTCCGTACAAAAGAAAAATCATTTTTTGAGCACTCGAGCCCAAAGAAGGCATCAGGTGTCTCATCCCAAAAAAGACAACGATTTTTCCCCGCGACACAATGGCGTGGTCATCCTCGGCCTGCTTGTTCTCCAGGATCTCCTCATGTGCTGGCCTAGGAGCGCCGGGAACGCTGGGTCTCAGCAGAGGATGGGACACCCGGTAGAACCATGTGACGTACCCCTCCTCACTGTGCCAGTCCTGTGTGACCCGAGTGAGACGGTACTCCTGCGGTACCACATGATGCTGCCAGTCCTCCCATATGGCAGTGAGCTGCACTCGGGTCACTATGTCGGGAGCTGCCTCAAAGGGTGACCTGGGTATCCGCTGCACGAATCCGAACTGACGCATGCACCGCTCAGGGAGATACCGGACCATGATGCCGGTCCCGCATGCCAACCAGCCTGAATATAGAGCAATGCCGTCAAAGGGGACAATCTGAGCGTAGTCGACGAACGGCCTCCAGGTGACGTCGTCGTGCATCGTGCGGTCCAAGTACAGACGGTATGGTCCCACCGCATCGTTCCCCCTCTGGAGAGCGTATCTGGCGGCCCTGGGCATGGCGTCCACGTACGCAGGATCGATGTGAAAGCCGTGGATGCGGGAGAAGTAGGAGATGATCCAGCTCTGAAACAGAAACACGATAATGTATTAAAAATAAATACGAAACATAAATAAATAAATAAATACGATAATGTATTAAAATAAAACGTACCGTAAGCAGTGTGCAGGACCCGACCAACTGCCTCGTCCTCCAGTTGGAGGCCTCATTCAGCTTCTGGTAGAGATATGCCAGAGTAGCTGCCCCCCAGTTCCACTAGTGAACGGTATCCAGGTCCATGAAGTAGCGGAGGTAGGTCACGTCGACGTACCTGGCACTCTTATCCACAAAGCATGCAGCGCCTACCACATGCATGTACCAGCACCAGAGAGCGCAGCCGCGGTGATACTCTGTGAATAGCTCGTCACCCTCACCCTCAGCCTCGGCAGCCGCGTCTAGGTGGTGCTCAAAATAAGTGCTCAGTGTGGTGAACCGGACATGAGGCCCAGATGTCGTGACGCACTCAAAGTGAGCAACCTCGTGCTCCATGCCCAAATAGAGCGTCATCCACTCAATGGCCTCGACCCTCTGGATCCGGGAGTGGTGCAACAGTGGCCCCCTAATAGGCAGGTGGAGAAGACATTGTACGTCGTGCAAGGTGATCGTCATCTCCCCAACCGGCAGGTGGAAAGAGGACGTCTCCTTGTGCCAGCGCTCCACAAATGCCCCCTGCATGCCGGTGCTGATGGTGGTGTAATCCGTCATGCAGAGCCCGCAAAGCCCTGAACGTCGCACATGGTCGTTAAACCACTCAGCTGTTGGTTTAAACAGACTAAATATCTTCTGAGCGTGGTTCACCATTTTCAACGGCTCTCGCTCCTGTTGAAAAAAAAAAACAAATAAACGACATATATTAAATAAGCGACATATATTAAATAAGCGACAAATAAACGGTTAAACTATAAAAAATGGTGACAATTAAACGGTTAAATTAAAAAAAATACCTCTCCCTCCCAGATCCGCCGAGCGACGTGATCGTGGTAGTGAATCAGCACAGAGGTGTCAAAGGGCCCTCCCGGATAGCTGTCCTCCTGCTCATCCTCCTCCCCGGCTGGAGGGTCAACATCCGGTACCCCCTTCGGCTCGTGGTAAGTCACTGCCGCCACCTCCTCCTCCTCCTCTCGCTGGCGGGAAGAAGATGCCCGAGCCAGCCGACTCCTAGATCCTGAACCAGATGTACCCTCTCCCACGTCCACGGGAACTCGCACACGGCGTCCCCGGCCCTGCCCCCGTCCCTGGGTCGACGCCAGCTGCACCGCCGCCCGCTCGCGTCTAGCCGGCGCAGTCTGGGACTCTCTCCCCTGTCTGATGCGTGCTGGTTGGTTGCCTGACATGTTCCTGTAAACAATCGAAATCGATTAATATGCGAGGCAAATGAAAAAACAAAAAAAATGAACTTCTGGTACAGTTCGGAAGTTCATTTCCGAAAACTGGGATGGAGGTGTTTTCGGAAATAAACTTCCGAAACACCCCTGCGCAGACCTTCAATACAGCCTCCAATGGCAGACCCAAAAAACCTAAACCAAAACTACTTTTATGCCTACTAAACATCCTAATATCAGTACTAACCTATCTTAATGTGATTTTTTCAGTTTCTAAACACCCTATTAGAGTTTATTCAAATAGATCTAAAACTTGAAAAAACAATGATAAACTTACCAATTAGTGTTTGATGATGAGTTTGGTTGAGTTTAGAAGAAGAGTTTGGCTACTTCACACTTGCTTTTGCATATTTTTTTGCAGAGAGTTTGAGTTTGGAAGTGTTTGATGATGATTAGGGTAAATGATTAGGGGGAGGGGGCTGTTTTGCTTAATCTGCAAAGCGCACATTATTTCGGAAGTTCATTTCCGAAATGCTGTTTTCGGAAATGAACTTCCGAAATAAGACAATTTTTTCAAAAAAAAGGCGCTTTCGGAGATGCATCTCCGAAAACACCTTTTTCTTGCATTTCGGAAATGCATTTCCGAAGTTAGGGGTAGTTTGGGTTTTTCACCAGAGGTGACCAAGAAGACATGGGGTTGATAAAGAAATTTTCTTATATTATCTTTATATTTTATATTTTCCAATCATATTATTTAATATGTGCTCTCATAGTTGTGGATTTATTATTTTCCAATCATATTATTTTCCAATCTTTATATATATAAATTAAAAATTTAAGCCTTTTCAAGTTTGGGTAATTAAAGTCCAATTTTAACATAAACTATCAAAGTAGTCTAGCAAACACAAATGATCTATTATTAAAAAGTTCTAATAAATAATAAATATACAAAATATAAAATAAGTTACATGATAAAGTAAAATATATTTCAAGTTTATTTGTAAAAATAGCCAAATTTAATACGTATTGTATATTTTATAATTAACAAAAAAATTAATTGTTTTTAAAATATTTATCAAGTTTACACTAATTTTATATGAACTCTCACATTTTAAACAATTTTTTTTATTTATAAAATCTAGTATTTAATATAAGAATTAATATCTATTTTGCTCCTGTCATATTTGGCAATTTTTGAAAAAAATTCTATAAAAAAAGTTAGATTCGCTCGGAGGTTTGCGAAGATTCTTCTATTTTTACCTCTCAAAAAATTTACACATCAACAACTTATTAAATGTCATGTACTCTTTAAGGATTAATACCTATTTTGCTACATGCCCAATTGGTGATTTTTAAAAAATTCCTACCATTTTATTAGTTTTAATGATTGAGTTTTTTAGGGTTAAAACTAAAAACAGTGGAATCTTCATATGGCAGGAAAGAAAACCACGGTGGGACACGTTCCCTTTTGGTAGGAGGAATCTTAATCTTAAGGAGATGAAGGAGGTTTTGGTGACGTCTATTTACATTTCTGAATTCCCTCTACACATCAGGTATAAGGATCTGTTTGAAATGTTTGACTGTATAGGCAAGGTGTTAGAGGTCACAATTGCTGCAAGGAGGAACAACTTAGGTAAGAGATTTGGTTTCACTAGGTTCGTAGAAGTGGAAGGCGAGAGAATGTTGGCGGTGCGATTGGATAACGTCATTATTGCTGGTAGGAAGATCCACGCTAACTTACCACGGTATCAGAGGAACAATGTGTTGTTTTAGAGGAAAAGGGATGGAGGCTTCAAGGGAAAAGAGAAAGTTGATGTTTTTGTCAATCAAAATGTTGGAAGGGATGCGACAAGGAGGGATAATCGGTGTTTTGTGGAAGTAGTTCATAAAGATAAGGAGCAGGTGGGTGTTAATGAGGAGGAGAAGGTTAAGTCTGTTTGTTTCAAGTCAAAGGCTGAAGACATATTGAGGCTTAGTAAAGCTTACGTAGGGAAGGTTATTTTTCTAGGTTCGACATATAACATACAGACCCATTTTGAGTTGGAAGGTTTCTTTGCGATTAAAGTCATCTCCATGGGAGGTAATTTTTGTTTGCTTGAGGAGTTGGAGGAGGGCTATATAGAAGATCTTATTGGAGAAGGCGAAACATGGTGGAAGATTTGGTTTTCCTAAATTAAAAAATGAGAAGACACTTTGGTAGATGATAGTAGGGTAGTGTGTTGCGCATCTATGGAATACCGGCGCATGCTTGGACTTCTGATTTCTTTGTGGGGTTGGATGATTCTTTCGGGTCCTTTGTGTGTATAGAAGAACACACATCGAAAGTGTCAACCTCTTTTGTCGTCCCAGAAGCTTATCAGGCTATTGTTGATGATAAGGTGTTCCTTCTTGTTCTTAGGGAGGATAATTTTGGTATGTACCGTTTAGGCCCTTCATCTCCTAACTCTGTTAAGTCTGTGGCGTATTCTGTTTTGGAGGAAGGCTGCTTAGATGCACTGTCTGACGACGTTTTAGGGAGTGAGTCAACTTCTTCGTCAGATAGCATAGAACAATTTTATGATTCGGCAGTGAGGTTCGGTAATGGAAGGAAGGCTGAGGGTACTGAGGAGATTTATACTAGGAAACTATTAGGTTCGAATGGTATTGAGGATGGGGCTGTGATGGATATTCCTTAAACTCTTTCTCCTGCAGGATTAGAAACTGTTAATGGAGTATTTGATTGTGCGATTGAAAATGCTCAGGGAAAGTCTTATGATGTCGTTCCGGTCTTTGAGCCTATTTGCAGCGGGAATAAAGGGCTGGTTTTATAAGGGGCAGAGCATGCTATTGACAAGGTAGAGTTTAGGGGTGCGTTTGATGTTGCTATCTATTGCACCCCAACTTTTTACCACTGAGATACCACCATAGCTTAAATAGTAGGATCATCATTGTCATTATAATCATCATGCATCTATCATTTATTAACCCAAAATATACAAAAATTGTTGTTTGTTGCTTGTGTCTTAAGACAGAAGACTGATCAAGAGAAGACTGAACAAACTAGGGTTTTGAGGCCCACAAAGGAATTCAACATTATTCTATGACTCAAAGGAGTTCTCCAATCAAAATCAAAGCCCAAAGATGGTTCAATACAAGATTAATCACCTTCAAGTTCATCAAAAGCTCCAATTAGGGTTTTTGACCTAATTCCACTAGAAGGTTGACTTTTAATCAGGAGATGGTTCCAAGACTCAAAATATGATTCAAGGGAATACAAATAAACATTATTGTCAATTCACATCATTCATTTGAAGAGGAGAATAGTCAACCATGGACTTTTGAGGAAAATAGTCAACCATGGACTTTTAAGGGCCCAAATCATCATCATATGGATATTTAAGACATTTGATCAAATAAATTCAAATAATTCATCAAGAATAAAAAATTCAACAAAAGTCAAACTAGGGTTTTTTAAGTGCATTTTGACCTAGTTCATGGATCTCAAAATTTCACCTACACAACTCAAAAAACTTCCAACATGAAAGTTGTAGATCTCCTTAAATAAAAATCATTTTGTCAGCATCACATTTTGGCAAAAAGTGATTATTTATAAGTGATTTTGAGCAAACAAGGTTTATGTTCAAAAAACTTAGAAAATTTTCTAAGTGTTTTACCTAGTTTTTCCTCCACTTTAAGTCCATTTTTCTCCAAGATCCAAAAGGAGTTTGAGGAAACTTTTAACTACTAATTTGAAGTATGTATCAAGGGCTTTCCAAAGAGCTAAGTAGCATGAAAATCCATGGCTCCATTCATGAGATATGATTTTGTCAATATGGCACCATGAACACTTGAAATGAAGACGTTTTATGAAGAAAGTGAAGAACCAAATCCAAAACCCTTTCAAATCTGAAAGAATCTCTCAAGTACAACCATTTTAACTTGTTCAAATGGCCAAACTCAGATGATTTCACTTGCTTTTGAGCTATGGACCAAGTGTTCTAAGCTTTGTTCAAAATTCATGCCATTTATGGACTAAAGTCATGACTTCCACTCTAGTAAAGCAAGCTTTATGCACAAAGTCCACTCCTTGAGCCACTAAAATGTCTCTTCAGCACCAAAAGCAAATTTAACACCACAAGCAAGCTCTCCAAACTCAGAATAAAGTCATGGAAGCATGCTTGAACTTGTACCTTGACATTGGAACTCCAATTTTCTCATTTCTTCACAAATAAGCAACATGGCACAAGATCACATGAGAGCTTCAAATCTCTGAGATTTTTCCCTCCACAAATCCTAAATCTTGCCTATAAATAGAGGAATCACTCCCTTGATCAATTACACCAGAATTCTCCAAGTCCATAGTCACTTGAAATTCTCCATTTTCTCTTCTTTTCACTTTTATAGTGAATTCTTGTTCTACAAGTTCTGGGTGTTAAACAAGATTTTAAACAACTTCTAAACATCAATTAGAAGCTTTCCATACCTCTCTTAGCCTTTCAAACACTTCCAAACCAAAAATCACATTTTTCACTCCATTAAAGCTTTCTTTAAGCTCATAACTAGCCAAAACTTAAACCAAACACTTTCAAACCAAAACAACCTTTCAAACGGATTATATTAATCATTTGGAAGCTATCCATAACATCCAAACACTTTCCAAACACCTAAAACAGAAAATCACCATTCAAAAATTCACAAAAAAGTCTCTTTGAACCAAAGTTTGGAAATCAAGTTTTACTCGTGCGTTTTGAGGCCTTTTGAGTTTGATAGCTTCTAAACATCATATAGAAGCTATCTAAACTTCTGTTTTGCAACTGGAACATCATCTCCATAGCTAACTCACCATAACTTTTTTCAGTTTCAAGTGGGATTCGAGTGTGTAGTTGCAGGTACAATCAAGGAGTTTTAAGCATCCTAAAAGCTTCCCTGAGGTTCATAGAAGCTTTCTGAACACTTGAGGAATTCCCAGGTCCATTGAATTTCTCCCCTCAAGCTCATTTTCAGAGGTACCTTTCTTAAATTTGTGCATATTGATTTGAGCATTGTTTTGATTTGAAACTTGTTGCCATTCTGCTTGAAATCATGTAGGGAATAGAAGCCCTAAGCTTTTAGGGCCTGATTGTTAAAATTGATCACTTAATTTAAGTTTGAACTTTTAGGATTCTTAGTAATTTTCCAGAAATTCATGCGTTTAACATTGAATAACTGTGTGTTAAGTATATGGTTGAATTCATGCTTCCTTGCTGATCATGTTAGGGTCTTGTTTTGTCAAAATTGATTGAGTTTCATGAAAGTTTGAATTTGTGTGTTCTTGGCGCCATTGTTGTTGCTGAAGGTAGAAGATGAAGTTGAAATTCCATTTAGGGTTTAACTTAAAATATAATGAAATGAAGTTGTTTGCTAAACGACTAAATCGTTTCAGCACAATTGGCAATCTCTCTTGTACCTAGCACGCGTATCCTAAAGGGTGTGGGTTCGATCCCTCCCTTTTGCCACTCTGAGTTATTTTTCTTATTAGTGAGGCTGACTCGGACATAGTAAGGTGTAACAAAAGGATTCTTTGTAACTTCGGTATTGAATCGGGTGATAAATTATGGAGGGCTATCTCTAATCTACGGGTAGTTCCGATTGACTCTACAAGGAGCATTCAAGACAACCTTGCGGTTTTAAAAGGCTTCGAAACTAGCTATGCTATAGGAGGGAAGGCGAAATACACACCTTTGCAATGGTTGTTGGATCTTTAAACATTAGGGGAGGGGGAAGTAGGATCAAGAGGAAACATATTAGTAGTATTATTCAAAGAGGTAAAGCGGATTTGTTTTTCCTTCAAGAAACTAAAATGAAAATTGTGATGGGTGTGGTGGCTAGGAGCTTTTGGGGAAATTCGGATGTTGATTTCTCTTTCTTGAAATCGGATGGTTTATCATGTGGAATTCTTATTTTGTGGAAAGCTAGTGCTTTATAGGTTGTTTTTAGCTTTCGTGGTCAGGGATTCTTGGGAATTAAGGTTAGTTGGAAGAATACATTCTTTTATTTTGTTAATATGTATTCGGCTTGCTCTATGTCCTTTAAGCGGTCTATATGGAAGGAATTGGTGGAGTTGAAACTAAGATATACCGATGGTGATTGGCTAATTGGAGGTGACTTCAATGCTATTAAGAATAGAAGTGAAAGAGTTGGCATTTCTTTGTTGGCAAATAAAACGGAATGGAGGGAATTTTCCAATTTTATTGATAAGAGTGGCTTGTTAGATGTTCCATGTAAAGGTAAAAAAATATAGTTGGTTTAGTGGGGATGGAAAAACAAAGAGTAGGTAGGACCGTTTTCTCATTGATGGGAATATTATTTCCTCGTGGGGAAGGTGGGGCAATTTATTGGGCAAAGAGATGTTTCGAATCATTGCCCGGTGTGGGTGGTCGTTGATAAGGAGGATTGGGGTCCCAAATCACTCAAGTTCAATAATGAATGGTTTAATAACAATGAGTTCTTGTATTTTGTGAAGATGGAATGGAAGACGATAATAGTTCGTGTAACACCCCAATTCTACCCGGTAATTTATAACAAAAATGAGAGTATAAATTCAAAACAAATTCATTTGAGGTATCACATATTCGTCATTCAAAAACAATTATCGACTTATTTTCCTTCATATAGATACATAGCACGTAACTTAAAATGGACAATTAAATCATTATTCAAAAATCACTTTTTTTTCAAATTAATTAATTAACTCACAGCGGAATCATCAAACTTCATAAATATTCAAATCAAGTCGTAGCATCATTGCACGGTAACTTTAAGTTACAATTTAAAACATAATTCACTTAAAAATTCAGCAAGTAAAATAATAAATTAAACAATCGCTTTATCCCCCCAAGTGCTACGTATCAGAGCAACACACTAACTCGAATAACAGCAACTAAAGACTTCATAAAATCACTTCAAACTTCCACCGCTATCTTGAGTACCTGTCAATTTCCCATGGTAGGGAAACATCATTCAGAAGGGTGAGATATCCAACAATATAAACAAGTGTATGATAAATAATATATTAAGATTAGATCATACAACTTCACCACTTCATACTTATTCAAACAACAGTTATAATAACAAATAGCAACAACAGTTATAATGATTATTTACCAATAACAAGTATAATAACAATTATCAGCAACAAGTATAACAACAACAACTTATAACAACAACAACAACGTAATAACAACAACAACGTAATAACAACAATAACTTCAAATGCGACTGTCGCACGCTCGCGAAAAATGAACAGAGTCGCCACCAATATATTTATCCCATAAGGGAAAGGAATATCAGAAAACCTAACAAAGGAAGGAACAGGGTCTTGCGACCAGAGAATCTAGGTACGGGAGTCGGTTACGCAAGGGGAAGGTATTAGCACCCCTCGCGCCCATCGTACTCGATGGTATCCACCTATGTTTGTTTCTATCTAAAGGGTGTGTACTATGTCTACCTATATGTGAATGCATGTAAAAGAAATACGGGGAAAAGAAGGAATTATTTACAAGTGTGCTCGTTCAAGCCCCGCGACTTGATGCCTACGTATCCTTTTCAGGAATCAGAGCGTCGTAGTTCGGCTCAATAGTTTCTGTTTGTTTTTGTGTTTTTTAGTTGGGCGGCGTTAACGTTCGCGCTCTTGCACAAGGGGACAACCTAGGATGCAATGGAGCGGAAATAACGGTGCCCTTAAGAAAGCGAGAGAAGAGAGAGAGAGAGAGTTTGAGTGTTTCGAGGAAATCCCTTAAGCAAGGGAAACTCGAATTACTCTTTGGTTTGTGTTTTTTAAAGGTTGGGAACTTACGCCTGAATGGAACTCTTAAGCAAGGGAGCTCCAAGCACTCGAACATCCCTTAAGCAAGGGAAGTTACAAGCTTCCATTCCCTTTTTATTAGTCAAAGTATTTATTAGTCATTTTTTATGAGTTTTCTTGGTATTTTTTATGGGAGTTTATTTTGAATATTTTTAGATGTTTTAGGGTTGTAAAAGAAAAAAGAAATGAAAATAGGGAACTAGTTCTAATTTCTAAATCTATGTTGTGGATATTCTAAAAGAAAAATAGGGAGGAAAAAGCAATTAAATGGATTAAAACCAACATCAAGGACCAAGGGCATTTTAGACATTTCACAATGGAAAATATTCACAAAACAATTAGAAAATCACACAAACTATAAAGGAAATTAATCACAAACAATTTCATTTTTTATTTAATAGAGAAATTAATTTGAATTAATAAAGAAGACTATTATCTATTTATGGTTTTTTTTTGTATGAAAAACTATTTATTAAAATTCTACAAAAATGCTAATTAAAAGTCACTTAAAAGAAATTTAAAAAAAACTAGTTGGTAGGAAAATTATTTTTGTTGTTTTTTTATCTAGAAAAAAACAATTAATCAATCAAAGAGAATAAAAAAACTATTTTTATTACCTAGTTTGGTGAGGGAGGAGAGAGAGAGTAGAGAGAGAGAAGGGGGGGAGAGAGAGAGAGGGAGAGAGAGTTTGAACGTTTCAAGTGGCACCCTTAAGCAAGGGAGACTCAAGTTGTTCCTCTCTTTTTTTTTTCTTCTTTATGTGAATGTATGTGCTTCTATTTATATTGTCAATGATTGGATTGTGATTTGGATTCTTGAATGTGGGACTTGAAAAATGTAGTTTGCAACACACCTTTTCCATTTCTCCAATGTGGGACTTGCACCATCACCTTTTTTCATTTTTTCAATGTGGGACTTTAATATGTGTATGGTGCAATTGTGTGTTGCTTTGCTTTTTTCTTTCATGCCGTGGTGCTCACTTTAGACACTTATATCTCAAGCCATGGGTGGTTAAATGATGCAAGAATGGTGTCATATCAAAGAGGGCATGGGATAGAACAAGATTGGTGTTGAAAATATCTCAGGATAAGGCTTAGAAATATGAGAAAAATGGCCTTGAACTCATGCAATCACCACTGCACACGCCCAGCAAGATGCTGTCCCATGCGTATGGCCAGAACGTAACTCTGCGAGGGTGGTACTTTGAGCCTCTCTATCTCGATCAATACATGTCCAAAATCAGTGATACTGGTCTCATTGGACAGAGGACATGGCAAGGAATAGCTTAGAACTGGGCTTGTTTAAGATAGAGACTTGTGGAGGGGGAAAGAGGCCTTGACATTTGGCCCGCCACGTGTTTGCTGAAATGCGTTGCGTGCCCAGAATTCTGTGTCATGGCTGCCTGCAGAGTTTGGTCAGGGTTGGGGCACCACTTTGAAGGCTTGTATCTCACTCAATATTTGTCCAATTGTCCCAATTCTTGTTTCAATGGATAGAGGAGATGACAAGGAAGAGATTGATACCAAGTTTGCATTCATAGCACTTTTGTAGAGCTCTAGAAATGGCTGGAGATTTGGCACGCCACGTGTTTGTTAAAATGCCGGGTCATGACCTGCCTTGTGACCTGGATTGTGCCTTGATTTAAATGAGTTTTCAGAAACTCCACACCACTTCAACTCTTCATACAAGCTTCAAATAAAAAAGTGTCCAACTACAAAGTTGTTCTCCTCCATGAGAGGAAGAACTTTGATGTTGGAAATTTCTCCGAAAAATGCCGTTTGCCACGTGTAATTCAGTCCTGAAGTGGACTGCCCAACAAGATTCGAAACACCCAAAAATTTTCTAAGTGTTGAAAATTGCCTTTTTTGTCATTTTTTCTATTTTTGGCAGCTTTTTGTCAAACTCCCGATTTTATCCATTCTTTGACTTTTCTTGCCCGATTTTCCACCAAAAGTCAATATTTGAATAATTCCTCTGATTCTGACCCAAAAGTCAACTGTTCCGATTTTTCCGACTATTGATGAAATTCCCGATTAAACCTCTTCCAATCGAATCCAGTCAAACAAACCCCTCCACAAGGTCAGCATGAGAAGTTTTCCACACATAGGAGCCATTCCCGATTAAATGTTGACCAGAAAGTCAACTGGTTGACTTTGGTCAAAGAAACCCTGATTTAACGAACCAGATGATTTGCAAGCTTGCACTCTTCAATCAATGCCCTGATTTGAAGCAGAGATACACCCCAATCCAGGAGGACTTCAATGAACATAGAACCATATGATTATACCTCAGTCTTCCTTGTTCTCTGATCAAACTTCTTTGCAATAGAGCTCTTTTTTTTGAATAATACCAATGATATGGATGCATGAATATGAGTTATGACCTAAGTAATGTATGCACATGAACCATAAGCCACATGAATAGGGTAGGACAAATTTGGGGTATGACAGCTGCCCCTATTTAATTGTCTTATACTCGAGGGTGAGATTGGCGCTAGCCTTTCGAATGCTCGAGATAGAAGAAGATTAAATACCAAGACCTGAAATTTGTCCTGAAAAGATGGTATGGTTTTATTCTTTGTTTTTGTTTTGATATCTGCTGGGGAAAGGGAAATTTATTGTTTTTCTGGTGGAAATACTTACAGTGAATAACTGGATTTGAATGGTGATAGCTTGTAACGTAGCCAAGGTGCCAATACAAGGTTCTCAATGGAAATGATTATTGTATGAAACTATGATTGGAAAGTATGGGTTTGATGGAAAGGTAGGACCTACGATCCGTGACTCGAAACTAGGGTAAGGTCAACAGACCTACGACCCACAAGAAATGAAAAAGATGAGGATAAGGTCAACGGACCTACGATCCACAAGAAATGGAAAAGATGAGGATAAGGTCAACGGACCTACGATCCACAAGAAATGAAAAAGATGAGGATAAGGTCAACGGACCTACGATCCACAAGACATGAAAAAGATGAGGATAAGGTCAACGGACCTACGATCCACAAGAAATGAAAAAGATGAGGATAAGGTCAACGGACCTACGATCCATAAGAATTGAAAGAAAGGATAAACATCAACATTGGGGTTGGAGGACGTCAACGCTGAGGTTGGAGCATATCAACACTGAGGTTGGGGGACATCAACACTGAGGTTGTGAAAGGAAAGGCGTCGACACTGAGGTCGAGGACATCAACACCGAGGTTGGGACGAGGAAAGATAAACATCGACACTGAGGTTGTGAATAACGATTGGCATCGACACAGAGGTCGGTGAAGGAGTGATAGGCATCAACACAGAGGTTGGACAAGGAAAGGATAAGCGTTAACACTGAGGTTGGAAAAGAAAGGTATCGACACTGAGGTCAAAGGAAGAAAGAATTCAACACTGAGGTTGGAAATTAGTTTTGAAATGGTTTGCCAGGACGGAAGGCAAAGAATACACAACACGGGGGTTGGATCTAAAAGTTTTCCCGTACGAGGGAAGAGATCACGGAGACTAGTCACGACTAGACTCGATCAAAAGACATAATCACGAAGATGTTGATGCTGGCGAAGCATAAGAATTACATTAATCCCTCAGGCCAAAGGCGGGGTGTAACTCATCAAGAGCGGCAATCGTTCGAATTGCCACACACCAAGTATGGTTATTCAAATGATTGAAAAATGAGGTGGGTTGAATGCCCACCCTCACTCACACTCTAATCTTCACGCAGCACACGGGAAATAACCTCGGAGACAACGACTCTGACAAAGAAAGACAGGAGAGAGAAGATAAGATTTCTTTTGGGGATTGAGAATACCAGGTATTGGCACCATGGTTTGAGGAGATTTGTGATGTAGTAGCAGATATCAATCCGAGTTTGTAAGGACAACTTTTTCTGTGGGGATGTATCATCGTCCTGATTGAATGTTGATTTGTATTATCTGGCTTATGCTTTGTATGCGTGTTTGAATTTTTCTATGGCGTAATGCTCCATTTTAATGGATATGCTACGCTTTGAGGATGCAATGCTGTATGCAATGGATTCTATATGCAAAAGTGCCAAATAAAGGCGTTAGTGAGATAGAGAAGCATGATCATTGGGGTCCGTTGCTCGTTGTCTTGAAACACCGTTGCGGATGGGCGTTGGAAACCTCATAGTGCCACAGATTATTGGCAACTGTGTGGAGGGTTAGAACATAGCTCTGCTGGGGAGGAGGTGACTTTGCTCGACTTTCCTTACATCCTATACTGCTTGGGGAATCATGAGTTTGAGGAGATTCCCTCGATTCAGCATGTTGAGGATGAGAAATTCAGACAAGGAGACCAGGTTGGGGGGAGTGGAACAAACTCCCATAAACTCATGTGCCTGGGGAGAGACCGAAGTTCCAGGAGAAATAAACTCCTATGATCGGGGAGAGCAATACAACTCAGAAGATTGTGCCCCAAGATTCGTGGACTATGAAGGAATTTGCCCCAGAGGATCCTTGGAGAGATTTGTCAAGTCTCGACGTAATTGCCCCAGATTGGTTGAACCCAAGAGAGATTCCTCGAATTGATTGCCCCAGATATGCTGACTTTGAGAGGTCGAACCTCGATTCAATTGCCCCAGATTGACCAACAGTGAATGGATGCTTCAGTTGACAGAGTTTTCACACAACTCGCCCCTTGGAGTAATCAGTCTTTGAAGTGAATGGCTCATGGAATCGATCAACTTTTTCTGCAATTGTTCATTGTTGGATCTTCCTTGATGTCAAGTGTCTATTCACAAGTAAAAGATATTTGTTTTGAAGATGCTAATATTAATGCAATGCTTATGCTAGCTTCGAAATCAAAGTTATTAAAACAAAGTTGTGACATTCAGTGTTTGAATTATTTGTCATATCGATATCAACATAAATGGTAAGCAAACATCTAGGAGTCAGTTTTACACAACTTGCTTTTGAAATGAACCCTGCTTCAATTAGGTCTTTTAAGGGTTGTAACGTGGCCTGGTTCACGGTTTTTAGAAAGAAAGGATTTAAGGCTCAAAGTCTAACCTAACCCACCCATTCTTCGTGATGTTCTCCAGTCCTAAATTCAACTTAACCTGATACGAGCGTTCATCCCTCAAGAGGAGTTTGAGATAATTGAGGAACCAATGAAGTCTTCTTGGACATGGCAGTCACTCACTTTCGTTTTTTGGTGTCTGATCACACGACTTTGTTCCTTTGATGAGGACCTTTATTTTGTAATCCTCGTTTTTCGCTTCTGCTTTGCCTTTCTTTTTGTTTCCCTAACTTTTTCCTGGACAAATTCTTTTGAATTTTATTTTGGAGTCCAGCGGGATGCCCTAATTTTGCCTAAGTCACTTGTTTTCAAGTTGTTGACTTAGCGGGCTCCTTTTTTTTCAATCCTTTCTTTTTTGAATAAGTCGTGTGATCCTGAATCTCTGACTTGTGGGAGTGATTGTGACTGCCTCATGAGGGATTACCATTGTAGTGTTGACTTTCCTCAACCTTTTGAAAGATAACCATTGTTGTATCCTTGGATGTATACTCCTGATGAATTTTGAATGCTCGATCAGATTAATTGAATGCTACCCTGCCCCTGGGTTAAATGTGAGGTTTTTTTTTTTGTATAGAAAAGAAACTCCAACTTCAAGGCTCAAAGGGGTTAAAGAGGGTCTATCTCCCTTATATCTCCGGTGTTTGGGGATTTGAAACAATGCCTGTACATCCTCAGCAGGGTTTTATTCAAAAGCACAGAATTAAAGATTTATTTTTATTGTTTTTCATCATTCTCCTTTTGATATTTTTGCTTAATCGAGAGTTTGATATCGATAGACAGAAAGATATGAGTGAACACGAATGGATTGATTCGAAACTAGCATATGCAGTGCATTTTTTTATTATTTTAAAAAACAAACAAGTTTTACATGAAAGTAACACTAAACAAAACAAGGAAAATTACAAATGAAAATGCAGAAATGAATTGATGATTGCCATAGTTGAGGAGGCTTGACTCCGTCTGGATTTGTTGATCTTGAATACTTTTTGCAGTTCCTTCCAGACACTTCAGGTTACTTCAAAAGAAAACTCCAACGAAGTCACCCAAGAGTTGTAGACTTTTGCCTTACTTTAGGGATTCGAGCAATGCGAGTGATGCAATGCTCAAGATAAGAGTACGTCTTGCTTATCCCTCGTGCGGGAGCCTCAAGCATAGTTGCTAGAGTAGTAGTTACCATCATAAATGGAAAGAATCTTGTATGATCATCAAACTCAAGAGAGCTACTTGTGGTGAAGGAGACCCAATACTAGAATCCTAACCAATTGAAGTTCCAACAAATAGGGAAGCAACTTGAGAATGAGGAGCATTGTGTGGAACACTCTTGGTTACCACATGGAAAAGAATCTGACAAAGTCACCCCAGAATTTGTAATGCTATAAGGGATTCGAGCAATGCAAATGGCGCAATGCTCAAGATAGACCAGGTCTTGCTTATCCCTCGATCGGGAGCCCCATGAACCCTTCAATTTATGTGAAGACCATTTGGAGTGAATGATATCGCTTTGGAGTCAATGAGATCTTGAACTTTGTGTTTCAAAATATTACAATCCTCAGTTGAATGTCCAAATGTCCCAGAATGGTACTCACACTTTGCATTTAAGTCATATCCTTGAGGAATTGGTGTTGGAGGGGGCTTAGCCTCCCTTAGTTCGACCAAGGATTCCTGGAGTAGACGAGAGAGCAGTTGACTATAAGTCATAGGAATCGGGTCAATCTTTCTTGGTGGTCTTCTCGGCCTTCGTGGACCTTGTTGTTGGTAATTTTGGTGATAGTTAAGAACATGAACCTGAGGATAGGCAGGGAGTTCTTCTTCTCTATTCTCTGAAATTGCATTTGTTTCACTTTTCTCTTCTTCAGTGAATTTGGAAGCATTGACCATATCTTGGATTTTACCCATCTTTAAGGCGTTTTCAATTCGTTCCCCTACGACAACCAAACTTGAGAATTCGGAGGAAGCACATCCAATCATCATGTTCAAATAAGGATCTTTCAGAGTATTCATGAACATGTCTACAAGCTCTCGTTCCAAGAGTAGAGGTTGGACTCTGGAAGCTAATTCTCTCCATCTTTGTGCATACTCTTTAAAAGACTCATCAACTTTCTGAGTTAAACTTTGGAGTTGTAGTCTAGTAGGAGCCATGTCACTGTTGTACTTGTAATGCTTGAGAAAATCCTCTGCTAATTCATCCCATGTACGGACATGGGTTCGTTCAAGTCGTGTATACCACTCAAGGGATGCCCCACTTAGGCTATCCTGAAAGAAATGCATTAGCAACTTATCATCTTCTGCATACGGAGCCATCTTGTTGCAAAATGCCTTGATGTGACTCATCGGACAAGTGGTACCCTTGTATTTCTCAAAACTGGGGACTTTGAACTTAGCGGGAATCTTGATATCAGGCACTAGGCACAAATCAATAGCGTTTAAACCTGAGGAGCTTCGACCTTCTAAAGCCTTCAATCTTTCTTCCAGGAGATGGAATTTTCTCTCACTTTCCTCGATCGGGAACTTGAAAGTTTCAAGTTCAGAATCGTTCTCATGATGTGAATCCTCCTTATTTGGAACTTCCACGGGCACAGGTTTTGGTCCTCCATTAGCAACAGTATTCGGAGTGCTATTAGCCAATTTAGCAACACTTTGTCTTAGCTCTTCTTGCCCTTGAACAACAACATGGAGAGTCTCAAAGAGTTGGGTCATCCTTTCCCCCATAGTATCCAAGTCCTTATGAAGCTCAGCCTGATTCTGTTCGAGATGGTCCATGATTCTCTTCTGATTAATCCTTGTATGCTACGGATGTAGGGAAGTCAAATTTGTTGATGAAGCAGAAATCTGAAGAAGGGACCCCAATTAGCTTCTGATGCGGAACCATGAAATGTATGATGATATGAATGCAATGTTTCATTTCCGAGGAATCCTAAAGTCTTTTCGCACTTTCCTTTTTTTCTTTTTTCTTTTGGAATCCAAGCCTTTTTGTATATAATATCTTTTCTTTTCTTTTTTCCTTCTTTTCTATTTCCTTTTTCTTTTCATTCTTTTTTTGGAAATAGACTTTAGAATTCCTCACAAATGAAGTGGATAAAACAATGATGTTATGCAATGCAGGCATGGGATCAAGGTTCATATGATCTGAGTAGCCACTACACAATCCTCTGAATAACTGATGTGAAACCTCTGTACAAGCCAAATGTCACAAGATCAAAGGTTCGACGCCTTTTTGAATACCAGCATGTCAGACACCATGAGAACGGACCAAATAAAGGTCCGACCTCAAATATGAAGAAGAAATGGTATGTAGGAGCAAAGGTTTCCTGTCCCACCCCAATCTCACGGGTATGAAGTCTAGACACGGACAGGTGGTCCCTAATGGTCACCAGGGTCTACAGTTCCCATGGGGTACAAAGTGTTTGAGGCAACAAGCGTGCCAGACACAGTGTTCCATGAAAGAACCTCGCCCAGTTGTGGTACCCCATGTTGAACTCATCCATAGCAAGCGCTACGGGAGTCAACATGAGCATCCACGCTAATCCTATGTGTCACTTGGCCTGGGTAGTGGGCCTTTTACCTCACAAAAACCCCCCACCTGCAAAACAGAACAGAAGACCCCAAGGAACACAAAATATAATCCATATGCATGATGTGCAAGCAGAAATAAACATGATATGCAAGCAGAAAATAAACATGCAAATATATATACAAGATATAGACATAAAACAAATAAACACCCAATAAAATAAAACAAACAAAGGCTAGGATCGACTTGCTTAGGTAATCCCCAGCAGAGTCGCCAGCTGTCGCACGCTCGCGAAAAATGAACAGAGTCGCCACCAATATATTTATCCCATAAGGGAAAGGAATATCAGAAAACCTAACAAAGGAAGGAACAGGGTCTTGCGACCAGAGAATCTAGGTACGGGAGTCGGTTACGCAAGGGGAAGGTATTAGCACCCCTCGCGCCCATCGTACGCGATGGTATCCACCTATGTTTGTTTCTATCTAAAGGGTGTGTACTATGTCTACCTATATGTGAATGCATGCAAAAGAAATACGGGGAAAAGAAGGAATTATTTACAAGTGTGCTCGTTCAAGCCCCGCGACTTGATGCCTACGTATCCTTTTCAGGAATCAGAGCGTCGTAGTTCGGCTCAATAGTTTCTGTTTGTTTTTGTGTTTTTTAGTTGGGCGGCGTTAACGTTCACGCTCTTGCACAAGGGGACAGCCTAGGATGCAATGGAGCGGAAATAACGGTGCCCTTAAGAAAGCGAGAGAAGAGAGAGAGAGAGAGTTTGAGTGTTTCGAGGAAATCCCTTAAGCAAGGGAAACTCGAATTACTCTTTGGTTTGTGTTTTTTAAAGGTTGGGAACTTACGCCTGAATGGAACCCTTAAGCAAGGGAGCTCCAAGCACTCGAACATCCCTTAAGCAAGGGAAGTTACAAGCTTCCATTCCCTTTTTATTAGTCAAAGTATTTATTAGTCATTTTTTATGAGTTTTCTTGGTATTTTTTATGGGAGTTTATTTTGAATATTTTTAGATGTTTTAGGGTTGTAAAAGAAAAAAGAAATGAAAATAGGGAACTAGTTCTAATTTCTAAATCTATGTTGTGGATATTCTAAAAGAAAAATAGGGAGGAAAAAGCAATTAAATGGATTAAAACCAACATCAAGGACCAAGGGCATTTTAGACATTTCACAATGGAAAATATTCACAAAACAATTAGAAAATCACACAAACTATAAAGGAAATTAATCACAAACAATTTCATTTTTTATTTAATAGAGAAATTAATTTGAATTAATAAAGAAGACTATTATCTATTTATGGTTTTTTTTTTGTATGAAAAACTATTTATTAAAATTCTACAAAAATGCTAATTAAAAGTCACTTAAAAGAAATTTAAAAAAAACTAGTTGGTAGGAAAATTATTTTTGTTGTTTTTTTATCTAGAAAAAAACAATTAATCAATAAAAGAGAATAAAAAAACTATTTTTATTACCTAGTTTGGTGAGGGAGGAGAGAGAGAGTAGAGAGAGAGAAGGGGGGGAGAGAGAGAGAGGGAGAGAGAGTTTGAACGTTTCAAGTGGCACCCTTAAGCAAGGGAGACTCAAGTTGTTCCTCTTTTTTTTTTTTTTTCTTCTTTATGTGAATGTATGTGCTTCTATTTATATCGTCAATGATTGGATTGTGATTTGGATTCTTGAATGTGGGACTTGAAAAATGTAGTTTGCAACACACCTTTTCCATTTCTCCAATGTGGGACTTGCACCATCACCTTTTTTCATTTTTCCAATGTGGGACTTTAATATGTGTATGGTGCAATTGTGTGTTGCTTTGCTTTTTTCTTTCATGCCGTGGTGCTCACTTTAGACACTTATATCTCAAGCCATGGGTGGTTAAATGATGCAAGAATGGTGTCATATCAAAGAGGGCATGGGATAGAACAAGATTGGTGTTGAAAATATCTCAGGATAAGGCTTAGAAATATGAGAAAAATGGCCTTGAACTCATGCAATCACCACTGCACACGCCCAGCAAGATGCTGTCCCATGCGTATGGCCAGAACGTAACTCTGCGAGGGTGGTACTTTGAGCCTCTCTATCTCGATCAATACATGTCCAAAATCAGTGATACTGGTCTCATTGGACAGAGGACATGGCAAGGAATAGCTTAGAACTGGGCTTGTTTAAGATAGAGACTTGTGGAGGGGGAAAGAGGCCTTGACATTTGGCCCGCCACGTGTTTGCTGAAATGCGTTGCGTGCCCAGAATTCTGTGTCATGGCTGCCTGCAGAGTTTGGTCAGGGTTGGGGCACCACTTTGAAGGCTTGTATCTCACTCAATATTTGTCCAATTGTCCCAATTCTTGTTTCAATGGATAGAGGAGATGACAAGGAAGAGATTGATACCAAGTTTGCATTCATAGCACTTCTGTAGAGCTCTAGAAATGGCTGGAGATTTGGCACGCCACGTGTTTGTTAAAATGCCGGGTCATGACCTGCCTTGTGACCTGGATTGTGCCTTGATTTAAATGAGTTTTCAGAAACTCCACACCACTTCAACTCTTCATACAAGCTTCAAATAAAAAAGTGTCCAACTACAAAGTTGTTCTCCTCCATGAGAGGAAGAACTTTGATGTTGGAAATTTCTCCGAAAAATGCCGTTTGCCACGTGTAATTCAGTCCTGAAGTGGACTGCCCAACAAGATTCGAAACACCCAAAAATTTTCTAAGTGTTGAAAATTGCCTTTTTTGTCATTTTTTCTATTTTTGGCAGCTTTTTGTCAAACTCCCGATTTTATCCATTCTTTGACTTTTCTTGCCCGATTTTCCACCAAAAGTCAATATTTGAATAATTCCTCTGATTCTGACCCAAAAGTCAACTGTTCCGATTTTTCCGACTATTGATGAAATTCCCGATTAAACCTCTTCCAATCGAATCCAGTCAAACAAACCCCTCCACAAGGTCAGCATGAGAAGTTTTCCACACATAGGAGCCATTCCCGATTAAATGTTGACCAGAAAGTCAACTGGTTGACTTTGGTCAAAGAAACCCTGATTTAACGAACCAGATGATTTGCAAGCTTGCACTCTTCAATCAATGCCCTGATTTGAAGCAGAGATACACCCCAATCCAGGAGGACTTCAATGAACATAGAACCATATGATTATACCTCAGTCTTCCTTGTTCTCTGATCAAACTTCTTTGCAATAGAGCTCTTTTTTTTGAATAATACCAATGATATGGATGCATGAATATGAGTTATGACCTAAGTAATGTATGCACATGAACCATAAGCCACATGAATAGGGTAGGACAAATTTGGGGTATGACAGCGACTCAACTGTGCAAATGCATGTGGTACCATTGGAGCAGAACTCCCAACTTAAACATATGCCAGGTTATCGAGGCATTTCAGCTTAAACAGGTGCCATCAAGGTCAACTTAAACAGGTGTCGTCAAGGCCAACTTAAACATTTTGCCAATCCAGGCCAACGTAATATGCAAATGTATGCATGCAACAATAACAACAACTACAACGTCACAACAAAACAATGCAATAACCGCAAACAACTTAATCAACCTTGGTCATAAGACCTGCAACTTAATCAACGCATCATCAATAACTTAAACAACATGGTCATAAGACTTGCAACTTAATCAACGTATCAACAACAACAACCAGAACAAAAACAACGAAAACAACAACTTAAACATGCTGTCATACCCCAAAATTTGCCTTCCATATTCCATAATTCAAAGTTCAAGATTCAATTCCAAAGCCTTGCTCAAACAATCCCAAGACCCACAGCCAACTGATTCAAACCTGAAGGTCAACTACAATCAAAGCATGATTCAAACCTATGATCATTGGTCAAACATCAAGCATAGAGGTGCATAACCATCATTTGATCAAAGATTGATCATGATTCCATTAATAGAAACTCAGAGATGAACAAATACACAAAGGTTCAAATTAGGGTTTCTTAGGAGAAAGTCAACCCAACTTTGACTGGGCATAACTTTCACATGGAACATCAAAAATCCCCCACTCAAAGCCTATTTTGAAGGAAATTGGATTCTCTACAACTTTGTTTCTCACAAGCCAAAGCCAGAAATGCTTCATTCAGGAGATATGGTCCAATACATTATAGGTCCTCCAAAAAGTCAACAAAAGACGCCTTTTGAGTCAAAGCTCATAACTTGAGTGTCATACCCTAATTTTTGACCCCCCTGAGATGACATATCTTCAGGATTTTCATCAAGTCAAAGTAAGTACTCAGGGCAGTCTGGCATTCAATCGAGGGTGTTCAAAGACAAGAAAACTCAGGCAAAGGATCAATCAATAGAAGGATTAGTCCCTAATACAATCATGGGGCTCAAGGACTTCATTTTTCTCATCTATGATTGATTAGACATCCAGTCATCTAAGCACAGGATTACTCAGATTAACAGCCTAGGGTTTGGAGCCTATCAAGGACTAAAATCAGGGATCACCTTTGGGAAACCCTAAAAAACCCCAGGGAACCATTCAAAGACATCAAACATCTTCAAATAACTCTTATGACAAGATCCACTGGACATTACACCTCAGTTCAAAGACTACACTCATCATTGTCCTCTGGTCGACAATTAGGGTTTTTGACCTAATTCACCAAGATAGTTGACTTTTAATCAGGGCATGGATCCAAAACTCAAGACATGATTCAAGAGTCTCTACTACCTCAATATAATCCATTTACATCATTCATTTGAGGAGAAGATCTTGTTTCTACACAAAAGCCCAAAAATTCACTTTGTTAGGAAAAGTCAACTGTGTGGGATCATCATTGACTTTTAAGGTTTTTGGTCAAAAAAATGACTTTCAAAGGTCAATATTATCAATATATGGATGTCAAAGTCATTTGACCAAAGAAATTCAAAGAAATTCATCAAGGAGCAAAAAGTCGGGAATTAGGGTTTTTTAAGGCATGGTGAGAACTCAAAATTTCACCTACACAACTCAAAAAACTTCCAACATGAAAGTTGTAGATCTTGCAAAATAAAACAACATCTTACAAAGGAACTTTTTTCAAAAGATCAACCATTTATGAAGTTTTGAAAATTTTGAAGTTTAGGTCATAAACACTTAGAAATTTTTCGAAGTGTTTTAACCTAGTTTTCTTCCAACTTTGGCCTCATTTTTCACAAATTTGCCAAAGGATTCTGAAGAAACTCCAAACTAATGATTTGAAGTAGATGTTTAGGGCTTTCCAAATTGTGTTCAACCTTCTCCAAATTCAATTTGAGCTAGGAGTTATGCTTGTTCAAAGTTGGCCTCATGAAGTAAAATTATAGGTCATGTACAATTTGAAACTTTGCAATTTTGTGCATTTTGCTTCACTAAGTGATGCTACACGACCTCTAATGCATCTGAAACCATATCATACATCAATTTCCATCATTGCATAAGGATTAGAGAAGATTCCCAAAAACAAAGGCATGTGATTATGTAATGATTGCATTTTTGAATTTATGACAAATTGGTGATTCATCAAAGGAATCTTCTCCCAACCAATTGGAGCTCATTTCTGCAGCCATTTGGTCCCCTAAGATCAAGCAAAACCGAGGGCTAGGGAGTGGTATCAAAGAGCTCATCATTGCACTTGGAATATTCTTTGAATTCCTTCATGGCTAAGAAACCAAACTCACTACACTAAGCAAGCTTACTATGATCAATTGCTCTGAACCAATTGCCTATAAATAGAGGCCTCATTCTCATTCAAAAGACACACCAAAGCAACAGAATTCTTGCTTTCTCTTTTCTTTCTTCATACTTAGTTTTTTCAAAGGTCCTTTGGCAAGAAGACTCGGATTCTTCAAACCAAAGCTCTCTCTTTGAAAATAAGTATTCAAACACATTGAGGGAGGCATTTGGAGGTGATCCAAACCTCTGGAACACTGCTGGGCGTGGAGAATCATCATCTCCACCTCTCATTTGGAGCACTTGCAGTTGGAGGACCACAGAACAATTCAGGAGGTTTCAAGCCAAGCCAATCATCCAGGCACACTCCTCAGGTCATAGTGAAGCTAACCAGATGGCTGCAGCTCATCTGTAACTCCAAATTCAACAACCTCCATGTTCACTTGGAGCTGAAATCGAGGGAGGTCCATAGAACAATTCAGAAGGATTCAGGCTACAATAAGCATCCAGTTAGCATCATTGAGTCTCAGGGAAGCTATTGAGATCATCCATTCAAGCCCAGGTGGTCTCTATCATCCTCACGACCTCCATTTTCAGAGGTAAGTTTCTGAACCTCACTTCTCTAATTTAAGTACTCTTTGTGAAATAGCTCGATTCTATCTTGTTCAGCATCATCAGAGGATTGAAAACCCTCTATCATCATCCATTTATCTTTCAGTATAGTCATTTAATTTGATTTTGAAATTTTAGGGTTCTTCACGATTTCTGGTAAATTAGTTAGATGTAGTTAATATTAATTCATGTTAGTTACATATTTAGAATCGTGAGTGAATTTAGAGCAAGTTTCATGTTTACATCATTGCAAATGGTTGAGATTTGAGAGAGTTCAGAAATTTGAATTGATGGAGCTTGAGGTTGAAGACGAAGATGGAGGGTGGCGCCATTTTTCAAATCTCTGAGCGAAGTTTGTTTTATTTTTAATGATAGGCGTTTCCTTAACGAATGAATAACTTGCCCTAGTGGCCACACATGCGCTCTTAGTCTCCTCATGCCCAAGGTCTGGGGTTCGAATCCCCCTCGCCTCAGACCTTTTGATTTTATTTTCTTTTTTCCACTCTATGCACTAGACAACACACATATTGCAATGAAATGCCCTCTATAACACCATGCGCGCGTTGGCTGGTTGGTGTGTGTTTTGATTGTTGGCTTCAAGGGCGTGGGTTCAAACCATGGTGAGGCCAAAATGTTTTTTTTATCACTTTTTCTTTTCATTTTCTTCACAACTTCACATAATTAATTCACTTATCAAATTAAATCATTTTCACTTCATTTTTCACACACTTTTTATTTAACATATCTATTTTGTGAATAATCAAAAAAAATCATAAAAATATTATTTATTTCATGTATTTTTATTAGGTTTAAAATAGTATGTTTTAGGTGTTTTCTTAAATACTTTAATACATATTTTCACTTTGTTTTAACCTAAATCATTTTGTAAATAAAGTTTATGATAAAACCCTAATTGTTTAGGTCTTAATTAAGTAAAAATCTTTATTTTTACTTTGATTAAGTTGACTTTTGTCAATTCTCAAAACTGTTTTCAATCTCCGAATAAATCAAATGATTAGGGTTTTCAAACAACAAAACCTTGTATCATTCAAAATCATTTTCATTTGCTTTTACACCAGTACTGTAAAGTACTGGGCCTCTAATAGAGTGTAAGTCCCAAAAACCTTCTCTTCTTAGCTTGTTTTCAAAACTGTATTTTCAAAATCTTCTCTCTGTTTTCAAAACATTCTTCTGGTATTTGAAGGGCATTATTCCCGGTGAAACTCTTCAGATACCTATGTGACCTTTGTCCATCTTCACTTCTTCTGTTTTCAAAAACCACTAACTGTTTATCATATATATATTCAACTGTTATCAACAAAACAACAAAATTACTGTTGAGGCTCTGTACATACTTCTCCAAAGGTCTCCACTCCATCCAGGTTAGGCTTTACAAGCTTTCAACTTACAGTCTTTATTTAAATTACTGTCAAATATAGAACTGTGTATATATTAGTTTAGAACTACGTTTGAGTATAAACCTTAGGACAGTTAAACTATATATATATATTAGGAATATGGCCTAGGATTGAGAATGTCTTCCCGGTGAAGGCTCTTTCCTAATTAGAGATCTGTAGTTCAAACCCCCAAGATGAATTATTCCCGGTGAAACATCTTGGCAAAAACCTTAGAATCCAAATAATAGGACACATCCACCCAAAGAGGAATTATTCCCGGTGAAACCTCTTACCCATTTGCTTAGAGCCAAAATAAGTTCAAAACTACATAGCTTTCTCTTGTGCTATAACAAGGACCCTCGATTAGCCTCCTCTTGGGCTTTGTACAAGGACCCACAGGCTTCTTAAAAGCATTTCCAGCTTCCTCTTGAGCTTGTATACAAGGACCCATCAGGTTTCTTATAAACATAGGAACAGGTCTTTAGTCACCTTTTAGCCTACCCTGGTGAGTTTCTTCCAATTTAAACCAGACTTTAAACAAGCTAAGTTTTGTCTCAATTTTGCATTGAGTACACCTTTTGGAATGAGAGACATGGACAGTCTCTGTCACCCTTATCTTCATCAATCTTCCTTAGCAGAGTCTAGGATCCATGCTTTGGGTCATCCTCAGCATTGAGTCAGCCTTCATCTTGGGCTTTAAACAAGAAGTCTCCATT
Organism: Vicia villosa; assembly: GCF_029867415.1. Classification (NCBI taxonomy): domain Eukaryota; kingdom Viridiplantae; phylum Streptophyta; class Magnoliopsida; order Fabales; family Fabaceae; genus Vicia; species Vicia villosa. The sequence goes on along the minus strand of NW_026705992.1, from coordinate 91,941 downwards.
AGATAATCTTTCTGCCATTCATTTTCAATAAAACCCCTGGAAAGGGTTAGCCTCCAAAGTCAATTAAAATCAACCTCCATTTCAATAAATCCCTGGAAAGGGTTAGCTTCCACACATTCCTTCATTTTCAATAAAATCCCTGGAAAGGGTTAGCCTCCAAAGTCAATTAATAAAAATGTCAAAATAAATAAAGATTCATTTCTCTTAGGAGATAATTTCCCCAAAAGAGTCAAAACCCCTGGAAAGGGTCAGCCTCCAAAAAACATGATAAAGTCAGTCTTTTACCAAACAATTTCTCCAGCTGAGTCAAAATCCCTGGAAAGGGTTAGCTTCCAAAGAAAAACAGTCTTTTAATAAATAAAATCTCCTCAGGAGAGTCAAAACCAACAAAAACAGTTAGCCTCAACCTTGGGCTTCATACAAGGCACCCAAACAATAAAACTCCCCTGTCAAGAGTCAGCCTCAACCTTGGGCATTGTACAAGGCAGATAATAGAGTCTCCCCAGTGAGTCCTTCATCACTCAGTAGCCACAACCTTGGGCTTTGTACAAGGCAGATAAACCATATTTTCATGTGTCAAAGATTCCTAACGCCTAGGATCTTTCCCCATAGAGTCATCCATACTCAGTTTAAAAAGAGTCCGCCACAACCTTGGGCTTTGTACAAGGCAGAAAATAATGTTTTCCCTAGCTAAAGTTAGCCACAACCTTGGGCTTTGTACAAGGCACATAAAATAGAGTCATCCATTCAATTATCCTCAGCAGTTAGCCACAACCTTGGGCTTTGTACAAGGCACACAAATAGAGTCTCCCTAAGTAGAGTCAGCCTCAATTCTGGGCTTTGTACAGAACACAAAAATACCCTGTAATTAATTCCCAGTGGAGTCATCTCCCAGAGTCAATAATAATTAATTAATCAATCAAAAAGCCTCAAGCTTGGGCCTCATACAAGCCAGCTAAAGTCAAATCTTTTATATAGTAGATAGACATAGCTTATCTCTATAGAGAGATATTTTTACTACTCTACCACATTCAAACAAACAAACATTTCAATTTCAATTTCAATCAAAGTCTCCCATTTAGGACTCTGAAAGACATGCTCTGGCACATCCCCAGACTTGTACACTTTCCCTAATTTGGACGAGCATCTTTCTTTCATTTAAGAGGCATCTGACTGGCATACTTGCACACACAAGTAAGGTCCCCCTCTTGAATGAAATGAATCCAGTTATTCTGTCACTCTTTCAAAATGTTTGTGGTAGAATAGTACTAATACCTCTCTGTAAAGATGATTTCATGTCTCTTTACTGTAAACAGAGATTTAATTCAAAGCTTCAACCTTGAGCTTCAAGCAAGGCACCAAAAACAAGTAATTTCCCTAGATAGTTCCCCGAACTACATTAAGCTCTGACTTCCACTAGGGATATGTAGGCATGAGGTTCACAAGGAATCTCAGCGAGCTAATAAAATACCAAAAATAGTCAGTCTGTCTATCTGTCTGTCTTTCTTTAATCAAATCAATTCTCTCTCCTAACACAAAGGAGAAACTTTCCCAATCATTAGCAGCAAACACAATCACAAATGACACAGAGAAGGTTCCTGTAGAGTACTACAGATATGTAGGGTGTTTAAACACTTCCCTATGTATAACCGACCTCCCGGACTCCAGAATTTCTAGTCTAGGTGAAATCCCCACACTTAGCAAACTCCTAGGGTTTAGTTGAGATCTTTTTTCCCCTTTCCTACTCGTAGGACAAATAAGAAAGTTCGTGTGATATCGTAGGAAGAACTAAAATAAAATTCATCCCACCACGGGCGCATTCTCCTTCCAAATTTCGCGTGAAGGGTCTAGCGTGCCGTCCTCCCAAGTGAAACGGGGAGGTAAAGAAAACGACACCACAGAAAAATGGCGACTCTGCTGGGGATATAAGTGTTAAAAACCTTGGTTTTTCATCCAAACCAATGGTTGACCTGTTGCTGGTCCAGCCCCAATGAGGAATTAGGGATGCCAAATTCCCCCTCAAACAAGAGAGGTCCTGCCTAACCTCTGTGTCATATCATGTGTTTGTTGCATATATATTTGTTTATTTTGTTTATTCTGTATCGGGAAAGGGCTTGATTCCCCCTTGTGGTGAGAAATCCTATACCCGGATTTGAGTGCAACATAAGATAGGATGGATGATGTCTTCCCGGTGAAGACCCTCTAATCTTGGTTTCCAAGTCTACTCTTGGGATTTGCCTGGCTGGTTGTGATTAACTGCGCCACTGCATTCCGAGACTGATTTGTACCAGGAGGACCTAGAAACACATTAACCCCACTTAAAGCCTTTTTTAGGACGTAGAGCGGTGATTACGGAAGTAATTGTCACGCAGATACTACACTCAGAGAAAACTCTCTTATAGATACCAATCAACGTATCTTTAAGGTTGAGCAAAAACTCTGAGACCCCTAGAACCCGTTCTACAGGTACAAAAATCCTTAACCATAGTTTACCATTGGGGCGGAGATTGCGTTTTGACTTCATGACCACTATACCCTTCAACGCCATGTTTGTTTAAAACTCTTGTGTGTGCATTCATGCATTCATGCATCATTCATTAATAAACAACTAAAAACAAAAAGAGTCTTTTTCGAGTCGTTTTTCAAGGAAACTAAATAACGAACGTTTTGAACTTCATAGAAAGAGAGAAACGGAGAAAGGACTTAAGGATCTATACCATGGACTATGGAAGAAAGAGAGCTAGGAAATACACCTTCAAGATTCCCCAGGTCGAGGAACTGGGAAAGCTCAGAAAACTGGTGGTCAACCCCCAGGCTTTCAAGGAGAAGTATGGAAAACTTCTGCCTTTGCTCAATACCAACATGGTGGATGGGATCCTTCCCACCTTGGTACAGTTTTACGATCCAACGTATCACTGCTTCACCTTTCCAGATTATCAACTCATGCCTACGTTAGAGGAGTACTCTCGTCTGATTGGAATACCCGTGTACGCGCAAGATCCGTACTCCGGTTTGGAAAAGAATCCTGACGACATTATCATTGCTGCAACTACTCCTTTGAACGTAGTCGACATCAGAACTCATATGGTGAGTAGAGGAGGAATTCAAGGATTGCCCTCCAAATTCCTGTTTGATCAAGCTCGGTACTTCGTCAGCATCCAAGATATGAGCGCTTTTGAGGAAGTCTTGGCTTTGCTTATCTACGGATTGTTTTTGTTCCCTAACATTAACGATTTCGTCGACATCAACGCAATTAAGATCTTCTTAATTGGAAATCCAGTTCCAACCTTGCTTGCGGATGCTTATCACTCTGTGCATTCAAGAAACCTGCAGCGAGGAGGATTAATCACATACTGCGTACCGTTGTTATACGAATGGTTCGTTTCGCACCTACCAAAGTCTAGCACTTTCTGGAACATGAGGGATGGCCTTTACTGGTCACAGAAAATCATGTCTCTCACTCATACGGACATTGATTGGTGTAGTCCTGACAACGACGAAACCAAGATCATCTTCAGTTGCGGAAGTTTCCCCAACGTACCCCTTATTGGAACTAAGGGAGGGATCAGTTACAATCCAGCTTTAGCCCGTCGTCAATACGGCTATCCCATGAAAAATATACCAAGTAACATCCAATTGGAGGGTCTGTTCTTCAAGAACATCGAAGATCATGGCAACATGCTGAAGAAGGAAATTGTCCAAGCCTGGCGTCTTGTTCACAGCAAAGGGAGAAGATTGTTAGGAAAACATCTTTGCATCTCCCTGGATCCTTACCTTCAATGGGCACGCGTCAGAGCATTCAAGCTCAGGATGCCATATCAACATCAAGAACCTATTCCCCTGAGGGAACCAATTTACCTTTTCTCCACCGATGTTGAAAAATTACAAGCGGCATTAAACAAGGTATGCCAAGAAAGGAATGCTTGGAGGAACAAGTATCGAATTGTCAACACAGAAAATGTTGAGATTCAAAACATCCTAAGAAGGAAGGATGAGTTACTTGAAGTACTCGATCGACAAGTGACACAATCGTCACTTTCTCATCATATCCCTCCTGCTTCCTGGATCATCGATCAGCTCACGTCAGAGAACGCTCAGCTCAAGAAACAGAAGAAGATGTTAGAACGTGAAGTCGGCTCTTCGTCAAAGTTTTAGAGTCCTTTCTCTCAGTTTCTCTGTATTTCCATTTTCAAAGTGTGTAAAAAACGGCGTTTTCGCTTAATTAATAAAAGTTTGATGTTTCATAACGTAATTATGGTGTTTCCTTGAAAAATAATAACTTAATTGCATATCATACATCGCTTTAGTCGTACGCACTGACACGAGAATTGTCGCGGATCTAAGAGTTACTTTCCTTTCTCCAGAAAGAGAGGAGGAGAAGGAGGTGAACCAAGACTTTCAAGCTGTCTCATCCATACAACACTCTTTCAAGTCGCAAGAAAAGAATGGAAGACTTTGAGCAAGAGAATGAAGAACTCAGAGAAGAGATTAATACTCTCAAAGGTACTGTTGAAAGACTCAATAGTATGGTAGAAGCCCTGGTAGTTGCGCAGAATCGACCAACGCCAGAAGAACCACAAAGGACTGTGGTTTCCGAGATTGTTTCTACTCCTATTCCTCAGTATACCATGCCGCCTGATCGACCTTGGGGCATGCCGTATAACTTTACTCCAGAAGGGTACATACCTCCAGCTTCTGAAGCTCCAAAAGTCACCATGGATATGCGTCCACCGGAGGGTTACAAACCTCTGGAAATTGAAGTTCCAAGAGCATCGGCAATGGGTTTCACACAACAGAACGCTGAGATACCGAGATCTGCTGTCATGGCTTCTCCACAGCCCATTATGCATACTTTTCCCCCGCAGGGCGGACAAGTATATCATCACGCTCCAAGTGAGGATGTTGGCGTGTATGAAAGATTGGACGAGTTCCAAGAACAGTTTCTGCAAATGCAGAAGGAACTCAAGACTCTCCGAGGACAAGATTTATTTGGAAAGAATGCTGCAGACCTCTGTCTGGTTCCAAATGTTAAGATTCCTCACAAATTCAAAGTACCAGATTTCGAGAAGTACAAAGGGAATTCATGCCCACAAAGTCATCTTGTGATGTACGCTCGAAGAATGTCAACTCAGACTGATAATCAACAATTGCTCATTCATTATTTCCAAGACAGCCTGATTGGTGCTGCACTCAAATGGTACATGAACTTGGACAGTTCAGAGATTCGTACTTTTCGAGACCTCGGAGAGGCCTTCGTCAAACAGTATAAGTACAATCTGGATATGGCTCCCGACAGAGATCAACTCCGGGCCATGACTCAAAAGGATAGAGAAAGCTTCAAGGAATACGCTCAAAGATGGCGTGAAGTTGCTGCTCAAATTTGTCCACCACTTGAAGAGAAAGAAATGACAAAAATCTATCTCAAAACTTTGAGTCCATTTTACTACGGACGAATGGTTGCAAGTGCACCAAGTGACTTTACCGAGATGGTAAACATGGGTGTACGTTTAGAAGAAGCAGTTCGAGAAGGACGCTTGAACAAAGAACCAGAATCTTCTGTTGGTCCAAGGAAGTATGGAAGTTCTTTCCAGAAGAAAAAGGATCAAGATGTCAGCAATGTCTTGCACAAAATCAAGAAGAAATTCCAACCTCAAGTTGCAACAATAACTCCGGTTGTTAACTCAGCGCCAGCTTATCAACCTCAGGTCTCGCAGCAACAAACTCAACAAAGGTCGCAGCAACCTCAGCAGCAGGTTCGACCTCCAAATTACAACAATCGGGCTCCAAGGTATCCTGCCTTTGACCCCGTACCAATGCCGTATGCAGAATTGTTTCTAACATTACTGGCAAAAGGACTCATTCAGACAAGGAGTCCTCCAAATCCTACAAACAGTTCCTCACCATGGTATAAGGCTGACCAATCTTGTCCCTATCATCAGGGGGCACCAGGTCACAATATTGAGAACTGTTTCTCTTTCAAGATTGACGTCCAACGATTAGTGAAGAGCGGAATGCTATCCTTCAAAGATACTAATCCAAACGTCCAAGCAAATCCTTTGCCGCAGCACAAAGAAGCTTCAATAAATCTGATAGATCAACACCCCAATGTCATTCAAATCTACGACATTCGTCAGATAGGGGAAAATCTTGTCAAGATGCACGCTAGACAAGCTGGGTACGGTCATGTACCACCTCATAACTACTTCACATGCGATATTTGTCCAAAGAATAATCAAGGATGTGTCATACCCCAATTTTTGACCTAAGATACCACCTCATATCATTTGCATATGCATCATTTGCATCTCTAACAAATTGCATAGCTTGTGTTTGTTACTTGTGACTCAGCAGGATTTAATCAGGAAATCACTCATCAGTACAAATACCAATCAATTAGGGTTTTGTTCTCCCTTCATTTCAAATGAATCATCTTCATCAGCAATCAACATTTGGTCCTCAGAGATCCATCTCAACAAGCTCAAAGGCTCTGAATCGACTGAATTAGGGTTTTGACTGAAGATAGCACACTCCTGACTTTAGCTCAGGATTTGACATAATGACTTGGGACATGATATCAAGACCTCAAGTGCATCATTTTGACCTAATCCATTGGCTCATAACATCTCCTACACAAAGATTGATCAGACAAATCCTCAGATCAGGGTTTTGAATTATGAGGAACCAAAATCAGGGATCACATTTGGGAAACCCTAAAAACCCCCAGGGAGTCAATCAAAGGTTTCAATCATCTTCAAATAGTCCCTATGACAACATCCAATGGAAATTACATCTCAATTCAAGATCCACAGTCATCAATTTCATCTGGTCGACAATTAGGGTTTTTGACCTGATTCACTGAATAACTGACTTTTTAATCAGGACATGGTGTCAAAACTCAAACCATGGCTCAATATCCTCTAATGCTTCAATATGATTCATTCATACCATTCATTTGGTGAGGGTAGCCTGTTTCATTTGAAATATCCAGAAACGCGATTCGACTGAAAAAGTCAACTGTACAAGATCACCATTGACTTTTGGGGAATTTTGGTCAACCATGACTTTTGAAGTTTTGAATCATCAATATATGATATATGAAGTCATTTGATCAAGAAAAATCAAGAAAATCAATCAAGAATCAAAAAGTCAAAAGTTTGACTTTCCATACTTAGAAAAATTCTAAGTGTTTTTCAATGGTTTTTTCCAAACTTTGAAAGGGAATTTCTCAAAATTTCACCTACAAACTGAAAAAAACTTCCAACATGAAAGTTGTAGATTTTGATCCAATGAACAACTTTGTCACATATAATTTTTTTTCATAAGATCAACCATTTAAGAGATATGGAGCTTCAAAGTTGGTATCTTTTGAAAACTTCACTTAAAACTTCATTTTCTTCAAAGTTCATGGATCTTTTCACCCACTTCCTTAAAGATCTTGAAGAAACTTTCAACTAGGGTTTTGAAGTGTGTAATATGAGCTTTCCAAAATGTCCAAGAGCATGAAAAAATATGGAGTGTAGCTATGGTTTTGAATTATGCATTTAGTGATCATTTTCACTTGAATTTTCACCATTTTTCACTAAGTTTCAAGACTACATTGCCTATAATCCAAGTAATGATGCAAAGAGGCAATAATTGAAGATATTTTCTCTGATTTGAGATCAGAATGGAAGAGGATAAGAAGCTTGAGTTTTAACCATGGTTTGGTCACTTTAACCATTTTGCATTAAATGTAAAAGATTCCTTTTTATCTCTTAAGCCAAATCATCAAACTTTGATCAAGTTGCAAAGCTCTGCATTCAGAACTCTTGGCCTATAAATAGAGGTCCAAACTTCATTGCAAATCACACCAAAACCTCACAATTATAGGTTTTCTCTCTTCTTTCTTGAATTACAAGTCATGTGTTTCAAAGTGAGGTAGAAAACTCAACCTCCAAACCTTGCAAGTTCTGAACAAAGTGATGCTTCCCACAACTTCTAAATGTCATACACCCCAAAACACCTGAAAACTCAAAATCATCATCTCACCTCCAAATATGCATAACATGAGACTTATCATGCCAATTTTTGTTCAGGCTCAATTCTGTCCAAACTACCACTTCTAACATCATCCATATATCACATATGAACTATCCAATCCATCACATATAGCCAATAACCTCAGAATCATCAAATTCGATTCACTCTTGAAGCTTATGCAGATCGGGTACCATGGCCATGCCCAGATGAATTCAGATGGTTCCAAGCATCCAGACACCTTCCATAAGGTTCATTGAAGCTATCCAGATCATCAAACAACTTCTGTAACACCTCCAAGCAAGAATTCGATTCTCAGTTGTCCCGTTTTTAAGGTAAGTGCTCATGAACTTCAAATTCATACTTCCACGCATCATAAATGAAATGTGAGCATACCATCTTGTTTCTGCACCTATGAGGATCATTAACCCTCAATCAATTGCATCATAACTTTCACATACACGATTTCACATTGAATTTCAGTTCTAGGGTTCTTCATGTTCATGCGAAAATTGACCCCTTTAGAGCAAAAATAAATGAATTCTGAAATCACCATCATGTTCCTTGTGAAAAACCGAGTGAGATAGACCCTTTGCTTGATCAAAACAACACAGTTTTAGAGATTTTCAAATTTCAGTTGGAGGGTTGTTCTTGGCGCGTTTTTGGTTCAAAGGATTTCTGGAAATTGATTTAAAATATAATTAATTCAACGCGTGTATATTACAAGCCACAAGCGTGGCTCAGTTGGCTTTTGTTTTGAGTAGTGACCTCAGGGTCACGAGTTCAAGTCCCTATGGGACCAAACACTTCTTTTTTATCACTATTTCTCTTCATTTTCTTCACAATTTCATTAATCATTTTAACCAATCAAAATTAATTATTTTTACTTCATTTTTTACACACTTATTATTTTATATATGTATTTTATGAATATAAAAAAAAATCACAAAAAATATATTTGTTTAATACATTTTTAATTAAGTTTAAAATAACATATTTTAAGTGTTTTTTAATACTTTTAAATATTGTTTTTCACTTGATTTCTCAAACTTAATCACTTGTAAATATTTTTTGAATAAACCCTAATCATCTAAGTGTCAATTGAAGACAATCTTTTTGTTTATCTTGATTAAATTAACTTCTTTCAAAATTCAAATCGTTTTAAAATAAACGATCATTCTTTTCAAAACAATAAACCATTTCTTTTTGAAACTATTGATTAAATCTTTTTAATTGATCAATTGATTTTCAAAACGATGTGGGGCCTCTCGAATATTAGAGAGTATAAGACCCACTCCTTTTTCCTTTTATACAGTTTTTCTTTGTACAGAAAACTCTTTCAAAACAATACTTTTCAAACTGTTTTCAAAACAACAAACGAAGCGTCTGTAAATAAAACGATCAACCATGTTTTGTAAATATACCATGGGCCTCCATGTAGGTATAAGTCCCAAGCCCTTTTGTACATACCCATTCCAGTACATGAAATTAGGTATTTCATTGTACGCCTTTTTGTACATACACTTTTTTTTGTACATACCTCGATCAGTTTGTTTTTTAACTTTGAATAACAAACCAAAAATGAAGGTTGCTTTAAATCTTCCCAAAAATATACCATGGGCCTCCATGTAGGTATAAGTCCCAAGCCCCCTTGTAAATACCTGTTTACATAGCTTTTGAATAAACTCAAGTGGACCTCTCCTTGAGTATAAGTCCCGAGTCCTGTGTATACAAATGGAGCATGCTTACAGGTATATTTCCTTCATAAACTCCATTATATACACACACTTTGTCATATATATGTGCTTGTTCATACTTGTTCATATTTGTTCATATAACTGTTCATACTTGTTCATGTACTTGTTCATATTTGTTCGTACTTGTCCATATGTGTGATTGTGTTATATATGCTTGTTCAACTTAGTACAACACTAGGTTCCCCATAGCCTCCTATTGGGCTTCGTGCAAAGAATCTCCCTAGTTTAGGTTAGGACATAGAGTATGGTTTCCCGGTGAAATCGCTCTAAGAGCTCAAACCAACTATACCATGCCTCCCCTTGGGCTTTGTACAAACGAGTGACCCTCCCATAGCCTCCTCTTGGGCTTACAATGCAAGGACCCTGGATTGTCCCTCCCATAGCCTCCTCTTGGGCTTACAATGCAAGGACCCTCGGATAGCCTCCTCTTGGGCTTCGTACAAGGACCCACGGGCTTCTTATAAGCATCCCCAATATCCAAAACAAATACCCTAGGAGATTAGACATTTTTCATCTCTATGCTAGGAGTATCTCTTCTATATCATCACAAACAATCAATCAATCAAAAATCAAACTTTTTTGCCACAAGGCTGGCTAATCAATCAAACTGTTTTACCACCGTACTGGATGATTAATCAAAGTTTTTGTCACAAGGCTGACTTCATTGAAACTTTTGCCACAAGGCTGGCTGATTAATCAAAGTTTTTGTCACAAGGCTGAATTCATTGAAACTTTTGCCACAAGGCTGGTTAAACACAAAAACATCTTTATCATTCTAAGCACCCTAAGTGGCATGGCCCCGGGCTTATAATGAAAAGATTTTCAAACAAAATCAAACAGATGTATGTGATGATATAGATTAGATACATCTAGCATTTAGACGACATTTGTCTATTTTCCTTTGCTTCCACTAGCATAAGTGGGAACTACGATTGCTCTGACTTTCTCAACATCCCTTTGAGAATACGTAGGCACAAGGTCGATCCTTGGCGAGCAAAACAAAACACAAAAAAACATTCAAACCTTAGCACCCGTAGACCCCGAGCTACAGATGCTCTGATTCCCTCTAGGGGATATGTATGCAGAGGATCGCAATGATCTTTGCGAGCATAATCAAACAAACACCTTAGGTCCCACCTATTTCACAAGAACCTCCACCACAACAAGAATGGAATAAACAAAACAAAGAAACCTATAGAGTACTATAGATACGTTGGGTGCTAATACCTTCCCTTCGTATAACCAACCCTCTTACCTAAGATCTCTCCCCCCACTTTTAGGTTATTGCAGCTTTTTTCCTTTTCCTCCTTTGGAAATAATAAAAAGTTTGGTCGGTACAAAAGAAAAATCATTTTTTGAGCACTCGAGCCCAAAGAAGGCATCAGGTGTCTCATTTAGAAAAACAAAACGATTTTTCGCCCGCGACAGAAAAATGGCGACTTCACTGGGGACCATCTTTTTATTATTTCCAAAGAAAGGGTTATTTCTATTTATTTTGTTTTTATTTTATTCTTGTTACTTGTTTGGTTCTTTGGTTCTGTTACTTGTGTGGTTCTGTTACAAGTGATACATTATGGACAAATCCTAACCCGGATTAAGTACACATAAGAATTAGGTGGAGGGTATAGTCATGTGCAGGCGCACGTGAGAATCCTTCCGCTCAGTGGAGGTTCCTTGTTTGTAATATATGTTTAGCGAGTTAATTGCGAAGACATTGTTGCTTTCATTGAACTGTAGAAGCTGAGAGACCGTAGAACCCCAACCCATCCGGGCCTTATTAGGTTGTGGTGCGGAAACTATTCAGGTGAAGACTTGGATTAGTTGTCATGCGGAGAACCACACTCAGACGAGTTTTTCTTGAGAATATTGCTGGCTCATGAGTTTAATTGTGGAAAGCCGGTAATATCCGAAAGAAAGATGTAGACTCTGACGTATCAGTAGAACATGTTTTGCAGGTGATTAACTAGAACAATCCCATATTTGGTTCTCTGACCTCATGCTCGTGACGCTGGACCTTTGAACCTGTGTGTACCATGTTTGTGTTACCATGTTTGTGTTGCCATGTTTACAGTACCATGTTTGCGTTACCATGTTCGCTTTACCATGTTTGAATATGTGGCATCCATGCATTCATACATCCATAAAAAATAAAAAAAATCTTTTTCCATAAAAACATGATTTTTTCCAAACAATTAGAGAATTTTCTTTGCAAACATTATAGGATTAGGTTATGGAGTGGGTAAAAAGGCATACCAAGAGGTACGGTTTCAAAGAGCCTAATGTGGAAAGACTGAAAGAGTTAGCGTCTTTTGTACAAGATCCTTCTGATTTTAGGAAAAGCCATGGAAAGCTTTTGCCTATCTTGAACACTCATGTTGATGAAGGACTTCTCAAAACTCTGGTTCAGTTTTATGATCCCGTCTACCGGTGTTTTACCTTTCCAGACTATCAGTTGGTACCAACCTTGGAAGAATATGCCAATCTTTTGGGTATTCCTGTGTCTGACAAAGTACCTTTCAATGGTTTGGAAGCCATTCCTAAGTCACCAGTCATTACAACAGGTACCCACTTGAAGAAATCTGAAATAGAGAGTAATTGGACTACCAAAGGAAACCTTCCAGGTTTGCCTTCACAGTTTCTAATAAAGAGAGCCTTTGATTTCATCGAGACTGGTAGCATGATAGCTTTTGAAGCTGTACTAGCCTTGCTCATCTATGGGTTGGTTCTGTTTCCCAATATCGACGACTTTGTTGATATCAATGCCATAAAGGTCTTCTTGAATGGAAATCCCGTTCCGACTCTGCTTGCTGACATGTATTTCTCTGTCCATCATAGGAATCACCAAGGTGGTGGAATTATTGTATGTTGTGCACCTCTGTTGTTTAAATGGATTGTTTCACACTTACCTAAGTCTCCCATTTTCACGGAAAACCGGGAAGGTTTACGTTGGTCTCAAAGACTTATGTCTCTTACTAATAATGATATTCAGTGGTATACCTTGGCTCGCTGCGGTACAGAAACCATTGAAAGTTGTGGAGAATTCGCCAACGTACCCCTCATTGGTACACAAGGAGGAATTAACTACAATCCGATCCTAGCCCGACGACAACTCGGGTATGCAAATTCAACAAAACCCATTGGCCCTACAGTGGAAAGCTACTTCTATCAGGAAGGAAATGATCCTCAAGGGTTGAAGACAAAAATGGTGAAAGCCTGGTACGACATCCGATGGAAAGAAAAAGGTGAGATAAAGAACTGTATTGCTACGAACGCCTATACCTGTTGGGTGAAGAAAAGAGCAAGGGAGTTTCAAATGCCTTATGATTATGAAAAACCCATGTTCCCTGTGGTACCTCAACGACCCAACATTCCCGCTATGGAGGAATACCAAGACACTTTGACCAAGATGAGGATAGAAAAAGACGCTTGGAAAGAAAAGTTTCGAAGAACCGATGTGGAAAATAGAAAGTTGAAGAAAAGAGTGAAAGAACATGAAGAAACTCTCTATTATCAGGATGGATGGCTCATGAACAAAGATGAGAAGATCCGTCGGAAAGATGCCGCAATCAGAAGATACATCAAAGAAAGCAAGAAAAAGCTTGAAGGCTCAACAAGCAACGCTCCGATGCCTGACAATTGGAAGAATGTTGTTGACAAGCTGAGAGCTGAAAAGGCCGAGTTGAAAGCTTACTATGGGAAAGAAATCATGAAGCTCAAGCTGCACAATGCATTTGGTTCTTCGTCTGATGAAGATGTTTAGGATTTGTTTAGATTTTCATGTATCATTTGATTCTGTAAGGAGCTACGCTCCAATGTTGTAACATTTCCCATTATTTCAATAAAAGAATTGTTTGTGTTCAAATGTTTGCAAGGAAATAATCTTTAAAATGTTTGGAAAAATCATAAATTTCTTTTTGCATACATCATTCTGCATATCAAGTCTGTTGTATAGAGTCTTATCTTTTGGATCTTTCTCCAATAGATCGTCAAGCTGTCGCGTCTCAAAGTTTCTCGACCGCGCTCGCAATCAGATCACAGATACAATACTCGTTCAAGCAGAAGAAGAGTAATGGAACACTCTGAACAAGAGAATATTGAGCTTCGTGGTACAGTGACCACCCTTCAGGAAAAGTTGGAAAGTCTCACTACTCTGGTTGACTCCTTAATGGCCGCACAGAATCAGCCGCCGCCACCCAACAGTCAAGCAACAGTAACATCTGAAGTCACTACTCCGGTTTCTACAGTTGCATTCGGTATTCCATCTTTCTCCATGCCAGAAGGTTGGGGCCCGCCTTTCAGCTTTGGTACAGGTTTCCGCCATAATTTCTCTGGGGTTCAAACAGCTACAACTGAAGCACCTGCTGCGCAAGGTTCGGCATTTATTCCACATTCAGGGGTAACTTTTTCCCAAATCACTATGGCACTTTCTCAACCCACTATGACAGTTCCGACCCCTACGGTTCACACTGTTCCTTATGATGGCAATGAGATTTATCATGATCAAGGTGATAGCACAAATCAACGTAACCTTGTGGAAGATCTCCAAGAGCAGTTTAACAAGATGCAGCTGGAAGTTAAGGCTATCCGTGGGAAAGATTTGTTTGGAAAGAATGCCCAGGAGCTATGTTTGGTACCCAGTGTACAAATACCTGCTAAATTCAAGGTCCCTGACTTTGAGAAGTACAAAGGAAGTTCTTGTCCACAAAGCCATCTTGTGATGTATGCCAGAAATATGTCTACTTATGCAGATAATCATCAGTTGCTTATCCATTACTTTCAAGACAGTTTGACTGGTGCCGCACTGAAGTGGTACACAGGCTTGGATAGCACTAATATTCGAACATTCAATGACCTAGGTGAGGCCTTTGTCCGACAATACAAGTACAACTCGGATATGGCTCCGGACAGAGATCAGCTCCGATCCATGGCTCAGAAAGATCATGAAGCTTTCAAAGAGTATGCCCAACGATGGAGAGAAACCGCTGCTCAGATTAATCCACCATTAAAAGAGAAAGAGATGACAAAAATCTTCTTGAATACTCTCAGTCCCTTTTATTATGAACGCATGATTGCCAGTGCTCCAAGTGATTTCACCGAAATGGTAAACATGGGGATGCGTCTAGAAGAAGGGGTCCGAACCGGACGTCTAACTAAAGAAGGTGGATCTTCGAGTGGAACCAAAAAGTTCGGAAGTGGTTTCCCAAAGAAGAAAGAACAAAGTGTTGACATGGTATCCCAAGGGAGGCCAAGAGGAAATGTCAGTCGTCAACAACAGGTTTCTGCTATTGCGCCAGTCGTTAATACAGCGCCAAATCCGGGATTTACCCCGCAGTTTCAACAACAACAGCCTCGACAACAGGCTCAACAACTTAACAACAATCAGAATTGTGTGCAAAGAGCTCCACAGTTTGATCCGATTCCGATGACCTACACAGAATTGTACCCTGCACTAATTGAAAGAGGCCTTATTCAAACTAAAGCACCACCACCAGTACCTGAGAGACTCCCATGGTGGTACAAAGCTGAGGTCTCATGCCCTTATCATTAAGGAGCACCTGGCCATGATCTTGAGCATTGCATAGCTTTGAAATATGAAGTTCAGAGGTTGGTTAGATCTAATCTTCTCTCTTTCAGAAATTTGAATCCTAATGTGCAAGCAAATCCGCTGCCCAATCATGGAGGGCATGTTGTAAACATGGTATATGGATGTCCTGGCCAATACCGAGTCTATAATATCAACTTCTCAAGAGCAGATTTGGTACAAATGCACGCTACTCTTTGTCGGGGGCAGAATTTTCTCCAGCATCAATACGGTTCCTGTAGAATATGTTGTGTGGATCCTCATGGGTGTTCGATTGTGAGAAGAGATCTCCAAGTTTTGCTAGATAATGGTACTATTGAGATCTACAGAAATAGGGATGAAAATGAAGTTAACATGATAGGATGTTATCCGCATGAGCTTTTAGTCTCAGATATCAACTCGGAAATGCCTACAGTTAACGTCATCGTTCCTCATTTCAACATGCCTGAGCGCATGGAAGTTACTTACAACAAGCCAAGGGTTCCTGTTGCTCCTCTGATCATTTGTCTACCTGGACCCGTTCCTTATGACTCTGACAAAGCAATTCCATACAACTACAATGCAACAATGATAAAGGATGGACAAGAAGTTCCTTTACCAACTCTCTCATCTGTCGAAAACATCGCCGATGTAAGTCGAGTAACAAGAAGTGGACGTGTGTATACTCCACTACCTTCAAAGCAGCCTGTTGCTCCTACAACCGGACAAAATCCTGTCAATGTTCCAGTGGGAAATCCTGTGGAAACTCCTGTCAGTAATACAAACACTGATATTGGTCAATCCAGTGGAACCAATGTGAATCCTGACTTTGATGAAATTTTGAAGCTTATCAAAAGAAGTGAATACAAGATTGTGGATCAGCTTATGCAGACTCCTTCGAAGATCTCCATACTTTCATTGCTTTTAAATTCAGAAGCCCACAGGGAAGCCCTGATGAAGGTCTTAGATCAAGCTTTTGTAGATCATGATGTGACTATTGATCACTTTGATGGGATAATAGCCAACATAACTGCTTGCAACAATTTAAGCTTCTGTGATGAAGAACTCCCCGAGGAGGGTAAAAATCACAATCTTGCTTTGCACATTTCTATGAACTGTCAGTCAGACTCTTTGTCCAATGTGTTGGTAGACACCGGATCTTCCTTGAATGTGATGCCAAAGACGACTCTTGCTCGCTTGTCTTACCAAGGAATGCCTATGAAGTTCAGTGGTGTAGTAGTCAAAGCATTTGATGGATCGCGAAAATCTGTTATCGGCGAAGTCAACCTTCCCATGACCATTGGTCCACATACATTTCAATTCATCTTCCAGGTCATGGACATTCAAGCTGCTTATAGCTGTCTGTTGGGACGACCATGGATTCATGAAGCAGGGGCAGTAACTTCTACGCTCCACCAAAAGTTAAAATTTGTAACAAATGGAAAATTGGTAACAATAAGTGGAGAACAAGCCTTAATGGTGAGTCATTTATCCAATTTCTCTTTCATCAGTGCTGATGATGTGGAAGGAACGCAGTTCCAAGGTCTCTCTTTAGAAGATGAATCTTCCAAGAAGAAAGCATCAATCTCTTCTTACAAAGAGGCAGTAAAAGTAGTGAGAGATGGAACTACCACTGGCTGGGGGCAAGTTGTGATCCCTACCAAGAATGAAACCAGAGCAGGACTCGGATGTTCACCAACATTCTCAAACTACACCAAGAAGGGTGAAACCCTTCGTCCGATCAAAGAAACATTCATTAGTGGAGGGTTCCTTAACCCAATTCCTCAAGAGGTTAATGTCCTTATCGAAGAATGCATTGAAGAAGGTCTACCTGATACTGAAGAAGAATGGAAATGTTATCTCAATGACTCAGGATACATATCTCAGGAAGAACCATATCCTCCTTCGGAGAAACCCAAAGGCAAAGAAACTGAGCCTGTTCCTGCAGAGATCTGGGACACCTTGGGACAACCAAGTGGCAAATTTGATTATATGGTGAAGTACACTGCACCTGAAAGTTACAAGATTGCGATTGAGGATATCCAACCAACTGGATGGGGAGATTCCTTTGAATATAATAGTCAACCAGAAGAGGCTTATCAGCCCTGTCAATTTCCTCAGCAGCTTGAAATTACTGAAGATTTCGACTTCAATGCATCTGCCAAGGTTCATAATCCTGAAGGTGGTTATTATCACATAAATGCCATTTTTGAAGATGAAGGGGAAGATGGTCCCGCAACTGACTCAGAAAGTGTCGCTGACAATGAGTCTCTTCATCCTGAAGACTGGGAAGAACATCCTGAAAATTCTGAAGATTGTGACTCATCTTATGCTCTTCAAGAAGTAGAAGAAGACCGTTTCAACTCTACAAAGAACAAGAGTGACAAACCAGGACCTTCAAATCCTGCTCGACCAGCGGTCAATGTCATTGCTGAAGATAATTCTGGGGAGGATTTTCCTGAATACATAATACACAGAGGAGTTCGTTGCTACTGGAAGGCTGTCGACGTTCCGAATGTTGTTCGCCGCTCAAAGTAATCACCTCGCTGTTATTTTGACCTCCTGCCTTGCCCAAAGCAGAGAGATGTTTTATAGGGCTTTGCTTTTAAATGTTCCGCCCAAATAACTTTGTGTATAGGGCTTTGTTTTAAAAGTTTTCCTCTTTGTCCTGCCCAAGACAAATGAGTTTGTGTTTAGGGCTTTGTTTCAAAAATGAATCATAAATAAAGTGTCATTTTGAATTCCCTACATTATGTGTTTTATTTTTTGCTTTTTTCTGGAAATGGTAATCCTAAAAAACCAAAATAAAATTAAAAAAAAAAAAACTTTTCAAAAAAAATCTGCATACACTCTTGCATTCATAAATTTTCTGAAATAAATATAAATCACATGTGCAGATTTACTATTGATAAACCCATTGAATGCAATAACCCTATGCCCTCTCCCAACTTTGAGTTTCCTGTGTTCGAAGCCGAAGAAGAGGAAGAAGAGGAGATCCCGGACGAGATCTCTCGATTACTTAAGCACGAGGAAAGAGCCATTCTGCCTCACAAAGAGCCTTTAGAAAAGATCAACTTGGGTTCTGAAGAAGACAAAAAAGAAGTGACCATTGGATCGCTGCTTGATGCTGATGTCAAGAGTAAGTTGACAGACCTTCTCAAAGAATATGTTGACGTGTTTTCCTGGTCCTACCAAGACATGCCTGGGTTGGATACCAATATTGTTCAGCATTACTTGCCATTGAAGCCAGAATGTCCGCCGGTTAAGCAGAAATTGCGAAGGACTCACCCTGATATGGCTAACAAGATCAAAGTGGAGGTTCAGAAACAGCTCGATGCAGGTTTTCTTGTCACCTCCGAGTATCCTCAATGGTTAGCTAACATAGTGCCAGTTCCGAAGAAAGATGGCAAAGTCAGAATGTGTGTTGACTACCGTGACTTGAACAAGGCCAGTCCAAAAGATGACTTTCCATTACCGCATATCGACATGCTGGTTGATAACACTGCTAAGTTCAACGTCTTTTCCTTCATGGACGGGTTCTCCGGTTATAATCAGATCAAGATGGCTCCTGAAGACATGGAGAAGACATCTTTCATCACCCCATGGGGTACCTTTTGCTACAAAGTGATGCCGTTTGGATTAAAAAATGCAGGCGCAACTTACCAAAGGGCAATGACTACTCTCTTTCATGACATGATGCACAAAGAAATTGAAGTTTATGTGGACGACATGATAGCCAAGTCCAGCACAGAAGAAGAACATATTGAATACCTTTTGAAGTTGTTTCAACGACTAAGGAAATATCAGCTTCGCTTGAATCCTAACAAATGTACTTTTGGGGTTAGATCTGGAAAACTCTTGGGTTTCATTGTCAGCCAAAGAGGTATTGAAGTAGATCCCGACAAAGTTAGAGCTATTCAAGAGATGCCTGCACCAAAGACTGAAAAGCAAGTAAGAGGATTTCTCGGACGATTGAACTATATCTCCAGATTTATCTCTCAAATGACTGCTACATGTGGGCCAATTTTCAAGCTTCTCCGCAAAGATCAAAGGGTTGTATGGACTGAAGATTGCCAGAAAGCGTTTGACAGTATCAAGGAATACCTGTTAGAACCACCGATATTGATTCCTCCAGTTGAAGGAAGACCACTAATCATGTACCTTACCGTGTTAGAAGAATCCATGGGTTGTATGCTTGGACAGCAAGATGAAACCGGTAAGAAGGAGCATGCTATCTATTACCTGAGTAAGAAATTCACAGATTGTGAGTCTCGTTACTCCATGCTCGAAAAAACATGTTGTGCTTTGGCCTGGGCTTCAAAACGTCTCCGCCAATACATGATCAACAATACTACTTGGTTAATCTCCAAAATGGATCCGATCAAGTATGTCTTTGAAAAGCTTGCCTTAACAGGAAGGATTGCCTGATGGCAAATGCTGTTATCCGAATATGACATTGAATACCGTGCTCAAAAAGCGGTCAAAGGAAGCATTCTCGCCGATCACTTGGCGCATCAACCAATCAATGAATATCAATCTCTCAAGTTTGACTTTCCTGACGAAGATGTCTTGTACTTGAAAATGAAAGATTGTGACGAACCGTTACCTGAAGAAGGTCCTGATCCTGGATCAAGATGGGGCCTAATTTTTGATGGAGCAGTAAACGCTTTTGGCAATGGAATTGGGGCAATCATCATCACTCCCAAGGGTACTCATATCCCGTTCTCCGCCAGACTGCTATTTGATTGCACCAACAACATCGCAGAATATGAAGCTTGTATCATGGGTCTCGAAGAAGCCATTGACTTAAGGATCAAGATCCTCGACATATATGGAGATTCAGCCCTTGTGATCAACCAAATCAAAGACAAGTGGGAAACTTACCACCCTGGCTTGATTCCTTACAGAGATTATGCAAGACGCCTGTTGACTTTCTTCAACAAGGTTGAATTGCATCATATACCTCGAGATCAGAATCGAATGGCAGACGCCTTGGCTACTCTATCTTCCATGTTCAAAGTCAGTCACTGGAATGATGTGCCTAAAGTCAGAATCACGCGCCTTGAAAGGCCCGCTTATGTGTTTGCAACTGAAGCAGTCATCGATGATAAACCGTGGTTCCACGACATCAAGCGCTTCCTTCAAACTCAAGAGTACCCACTTGGGGCATCAAACAAAGATAAGAAAACTCTAAGGAGACTTTCTGGCAGTTTCTTCCTGAATGGAGATGTGCTATACAAAAGAAATTTCGACATGGTTTTGCTCAGATGCGTGGATAGACACGAAGCAGACATGTTAATGCATGAAGTGCATGAAGGGTCCTTTGGAACTCATTCAAATGGGCATGCAATGTCCAAAAAGATCTTAAGAGCAGGATACTATTGGTTGACAATGGAATCAGATTGTTATAAACACGCGAAGAGATGTCACAAGTGCCAGATCTACGCAGATAAGATCCATGTGCCACCAACTCTACTCAACGTTCTCTCATCTCCATGGCCTTTTTCCATGTGGGGTATCGACATGATCGGAATGATCGAACCAAAAGCTTCAAAACGGTCATCGTTTCATCTTGGTAGCCATTGATTACTTCACCAAATGGGTCGAAGCAGCATCTTATGCCAATGTTACAAGACAAGTGGTTGTGAGGTTCATCAAGAATAACATCATTTGCCGATATGGTATTCCCAGCAAGATCATTACTGACAATGGTTCAAACTTGAACAACAAGATGATGAAAGAATTATGTGAGGAATTCAAGATTGAGCATCATAACTCTTCTCCTTACAGACCAAAAATGAACGGCGCCGTTGAAGCTGCCAACAAGAACATTAAGAAGATCGTCCAGAAAATGGTCGTCACTTACAAAGACTGGCATGAAATGCTGCCATTTGCTTTACATGGGTACCGTACTTCAGTGCGTACTTCAACAGGGGCAACTCCCTTTTCTCTAGTATACGGCATGGAAGCTGTGCTCCTCGTAGAAGTTGAAATCCCATCAATGAGAGTCCTCATGGAGACTAAGTTATCAGAGGCCGAATGGTGTCAAAGCAGATACGATCAGTTGAACTTAATCGAAGAAAAACGTATGACTGCTCTATGCCATGGACAGTTATACCAAGCAAGGATGAAACAAGCCTTCAACAAAAAGGTTCGACCTCGTGAATTTCGAGAAGGCGACCTCGTGCTTAAAAAGATCTTGTCTTTTCAACCAGATTCTAGGGGCAAATGGTCTCCTAATTACGAAGGCCCGTATGTTGTCAAAAGAACATTTTCTGGCGGCGCCATGATTCTTACAACCATGGATGGTGACGAACTCCCACATCCTGTAAATGCTGATGCAGTCAAGAAATACTTTGTCTAAAAAAATACAAAAGAACAGCTCGGTAAGTTGAAAACCCGCAAAGGGCGACTTAGGCAAAAATGAGCGTCTCGGTGGACTGAAAACCCGAAAGGGCGGTCCAGGCAAAAATTAGAGACAATAAACAGAAAAAATTCATCCTGGTAGATTGAAAACCTGAAAGGGCAATCTAGGCAAAAATTAGGGATTTATGACAAAGTAACTGCATTAGTCCATACTTCGTCACTTGAAGAGTCTGTACTTCATCAAAAGATCTTCAAACAAATCATCACCAATCTGAAGCGACAAGCACAGTTGGAACTCAAAGTTGTTAGGGAATAGTGGTTATTGCTTTCAATGTAGCCTTTTCCGCATAATTACCATTTCCAACTTTTGTAAATACTCCATGGAATCACGCCTTTAGCTGATTTCCATCCTATTAAATAAATTTGAGCCTTGTGCCCATTTGTTTGCAATCTTTAATTTCTTTTAGCTTTCAAAATGACGCTTTAATTGTGTTATTCACTTTTGAAACAAAAAAGAAAAAATAAGTTTTAAATGAATTTACTTCACTTTTCTTTTTCAAAATAAAAGCGAAATTTTCCTTTGAGTTGTGAACAACGGAAGGAACATCAGCAGTCGTCTCCACAGGATGAACAAAAGGATTCTCCCTGAAAAATTGTTGAGACAACGGTATTCTTGTCCCAGAAAAGAATTCTTGAAGCAATTATCCCTCGAGGTAAAGAAGCTCTTCTATCCCCAGTGAAGAAGCTCTTCTATCCCCAGTGAAGAAGGTCTTTTATCCCCAGTCACGAAGATCTTTCATCTCCAGTGAAGAATTTCTTCCATCTCAATAAGAAAAGATGCTTATCTTCCCCAGAGAAGTTTAAAACATGCAGCATATTCATCACATGTGTTATCTACAACGTGTTGAAGAACATTTGCCAAGTATCTGGTTGTATTGCGGCGTTGGTCCATCTCCAGTATATACTTCTTTGTCTGTCAGTATCGTCAGCATGCATGCTACATTCATGACATTCATCATTCATACATATTTTCATCATTTATGCATTCTTGCATTTTTCAATGTCTGCTTAAAATCACTTGTTTAGGATATATCTATCCCAAAAAGTAGAAGAAAAAGAAAAAAAAAAAGAAAAAAAGAAAAAAAAAAGAAAAAAAAAAAAACATTTTCTTTCTCCAGTTCCCCACTGAGATCATTCCTCGTGGAAGAAGGTTGCTTCAGTTTCTCCTCTCAAAAACAAAGGAGAAAATCCCCAGTTTGAGTTCATTTCTCATGGGTACAAAGTCTTGTTTGACTGTCTCTTTCCAGTTCATTCTTGGTTAGAACCCTGTCTTTACCAGAAATTCAAATTCCGATTCCACCAAAAAGAGTCGAGAAAAAACAGAAAATAAGCAATAGCCTCATCATCTGAGCAGCTTATTTCTCTTTCAAAAGATTCTTCCTCTCTAGGAAATCAATCATGAAGACCATTTGACAATCAGGGCCTTATTACTGTTCACAAGGCTGAATAACCAGTAATTTCCCTAGCAAAGTCTCCAAAACCATTTTATCACTCGGCTGATAATTGATCATGTCTTCGAAACCACTATCACGAGGCTGGTAGTCGGTAACCTTTTGTTCTGGTTATATTATTAAACATGTCTATCACCATGCTGATAGTCGGTAATATTAACCAAACCTTTGAAACTTTTTTTTTTTACCTTGTCAAGTCTATCACAACGCTGGTAGTCGGTAATACAGTTTCATACCTTTCACCTTCGCATTATTAAACAAGTCTATCCCCATGCTGATAGTCGATAATGTCGATAGGTAAGCTTTTCTTACAAAGCTATCATTCTCCGGTGAAGCATACACTTGCCTTCCCGAAAAGACAAAACGGATTCTCTTCCTAAAATGGATTGAGACGTCCTTCCCAATCTCTTGTCCCCAGTGGAGTCAGTTCTTGATATCCCCTCGGTAAAGATATCCTTGCATCATTCGCAATTTTGGTATCTTAGGTCCAAAATTCGCGTCTTCTGATATTTAAGTCTCTTCCACCCTATCAAAACGAAGATTTTCAATCTTCATGTCTCAGGTTGAAGAAACTTAAATAGGGGCATCTGTCATACCCCAATTTTTGACCTAAGATACCACCTCATATCATTTGCATATGCATCATTTGCATCTCTAACAAATTGCATAGCTTGTGTTTGTTACTTGTGACTCAGCAGGATTTAATCAGGAAATCACTCATCAGTACAAATACCAATCAATTAGGGTTTTGTTCTCCCTTCATTTCAAATGAATCATCTTCATCAACAATCAACATTTGGTCCTCAGAGATCCATCTCAACAAGCTCAAAGGCTCTGAATCGACTGAATTAGGGTTTTGACTGAAGATAGCACACTCCTGACTTTAGCTCAGGATTTGACATAATGACTTGGGACATGATATCAAGACCTCAAGTGCATCATTTTGACCTAATCCATTGGCTCATAACATCTCCTACACAAAGATTGATCAGACAAATCCTCAGATCAGGGTTTTGAATTATCAGGAACCAAAATCAGGGATCACATTTGGGAAACCCTAAAAACCCCCAGGGAGTCAATCAAAGGTTTCAATCATCTTCAAATAATCCCTATGACAACATCCAATGGAAATTACATCTCAATTCAAGATCCACAGTCATCAATTACATCTGGTCGACAATTAGGGTTTTTGACCTGATTCACTGAATAACTGACTTTTTAATCAGGACATGGTGTCACAACTCAAACCATTGCTCAATATCCTCTAATGCTTCAATATGATTCATTCATACCATTCATTTGGTGAGGGTAGCCTGTTTCATTTGAAATATCCAGAAACGCGATTCGACTGAAAAAGTCAACTGTACAAGATCACCATTGACTTTTGGGGAATTTTGGTCAACCATGACTTTTGAAGTTTTGAATCATCAATATATGATATATGAAGTCATTTGATCAAGAAAAATCAAGAAAATCAATCAAGAATCAAAAAGTCAAAAGTTTGACTTTCCATACTTAGAAAAATTCTAAGTGTTTTTCAATGGTTTTTTCCAAACTTTGAAAGGGAATTTCTCAAACTTTCACCTACAAACTGAAAAAAACTTCCAACATGCAAGTTGTAGATTTTGATCCAATGAACAACTTTGTCACATATAATTTTTTTTCATAAGATCAACCATTTAAGAGATATGGAGCTTCAAAGTTGGTATCTTTTGAAAACTTCACTTAAAACTTCATTTTCTTCAAAGTTCATGGATCTTTTCACCCACTTCCTTAAAGATCTTGAAGAAACTTTCAACTAGGGTTTTGAAGTGTGTAATATGAGCTTTCCAAAATGTCCAAGAGCATGAAAAAATATGGAGTGTAGCTATGGTTTTGAATTATGCATTTAGTGATCATTTTCACTTGAATTTTCACCATTTTTCACTAAGTTTCAAGACTACATTGCCTATAATCCAAGTAATGATGCAAAGAGGCAATAATTGAAGATATTTTCTCTGATTTGAGATCAGAATGGAAGAGGATAAGAAGCTTGAGTTTTAACCATGGTTTGGTCACTTTAACCATTTTGCATTAAATGTAAAAGATTCCTTTTTATCTCTTAAGCCAAATCATCAAACTTTGATCAAGTTGCAAAGCTCTGCATTCAGAACTCTTGGCCTATAAATAGAGGTCCAAACTTCATTGCAAATCACACCAAAACCTCACAATTATAGGTTTTCTCTCTTCTTTCTTGAATTACAAGTCATGTGTTTCAAAGTGAGGTAGAAAACTCAACCTCCAAACCTTGCAAGTTCTGAACAAAGTGATGCTTCCCACAACTTCTAAATGTCATATATGATGTGTCTGAATCACTCATACACCCCAAAACACCTGAAAACTCAAAATCATCATCTCACCTCCAAATATGCATAACATGAGACTTATCATGCCAATTTTTGTTCAGGCTCAATTCTGTCCAAACTACCACTTCTAACATCATCCATATATCACATATGAACTATCCAATCCATCACATATAGCCAATAACCTCAGAATCATCAAATTCGATTCACTCTTGAAGCTTATGCAGATCGGGTACCATGGCCATGCCCAGATGAATTCAGATGGTTCCAAGCATCCAGACACCTTCCATAAGGTTCATTGAAGCTATCCAGATCATCAAACAACTTCTGTAACACCTCCAAGCAAGAATTCGATTCTCAGTTGTCCCGTTTTTAAGGTAAGTGCTCATGAACTTCAAATTCATACTTCCACGCATCATAAATGAAATGTGAGCATACCATCTTGTTTCTGCACCTATGAGGATCATTAACCCTCAATCAATTGCATCATAACTTGCACATACACGATTTCACATTGAATTTCAGTTCTAGGGTTCTTCATGTTCATGCGAAAATTGACCCCTTTAGAGCAAAAATAAATGAATTCTGAGATCACCATCATGTTCCTTGTGAAAAACCGAGTGAGATAGACCCTTTGCTTGATCAAAACAACACAGTTTTAGAGATTTTCAAATTTCAGTTGGAGGGTTGTTCTTGGCGCGTTTTTGGTTCAAAGGATTTCTGGAAATTGATTTAAAATATAATTAATTCAACGCGTGTATATTACAAGCCACAAGCGTGGCTCAGTTGGCTTTTGTTTTGAGTAGTGACCTCAGGGTCACGAGTTCAAGTCCCTATGGGACCAAACCCTTCTTTTTTATCACTATTTCTCTTCATTTTCTTCACAATTTCATTAATCATTTTAACCAATCAAAATTAATTATTTTTACTTCATTTTTTACACACTTATTATTTTATATATGTATTTTATGAATATCAAAAAAAATCACAAAAAATATATTTGTTTAATACATTTTTAATTAAGTTTAAAATAACATATTTTAAGTGTTTTTTAATACTTTTAAATATTGTTTTTCACTTGATTTCTCAAACTTAATCACTTGTAAATATTTTTTGAATAAACCCTAATCATCTAAGTGTCAATTGAAGACAATCTTTTTGTTTATCTTGATTAAATTAACTTCTTTCAAAATTCAAATCGTTTTAAAATAAACGATCATTCTTTTCAAAACAATAAACCATTTCTTTTTGAAACTATTGATTAAATCTTTTTAATTGATCAATTGATTTTCAAAACGATGTGGGGCCTCTCGAATATTAGAGAGTATAAGACCCACTCCTTTTTCCTTTTATACAGTTTTTCTTTGTACAGAAAACTCTTTCAAAACAATACTTTTCAAACTGTTTTCAAAACAACAAACGAAGCGTCTGTAAATAAAACAATCAACCATGTTTTGTAAATATACCATGGGCCTCCATGTAGGTATAAGTCCCAAGCCCTTTTGTACATACCCATTCCAGTACATGAAATTAGGTATTTCATTGTACGCCTTTTTGTACATACACTTTTTTTTGTACATACCTCGATCAGTTTGTTTTTTAACTTTGAATAACAAACCAAAAATGAAGGTTGCTTTAAATCTTCCCAAAAATATACCATGGGCCTCCATGTAGGTATAAGTCCCAAGCCCCCTTGTAAATACCTGTTTACATAGCTTTTGAATAAACTCAAGTGGACCTCTCCTTGAGTATAAGTCCCGAGTCCTGTGTATACAAATGGAGCATGCTTACAGGTATATTTCCTTCATAAACTCCATTATATACACACACTTTGTCATATATATGTGCTTGTTCATACTTGTTCATATCTGTTCATATAACTGTTCATACTTGTTCATGTACTTGTTCATATTTGTTCGTACTTGTCCATATGTGTGATTGTGTTATATATGCTTGTTCAACTTAGTACAACACTAGGTTCCCCATAGCCTCCTATTGGGCTTCGTGCAAAGAATCTCCCTAGTTTAGGTTAGGACATAGAGTATGGTTTCCCGGTGAAATCGCTCTAAGAGCTCAAACCAACTATACCATGCCTCCCCTTGGGCTTTGTACAAACGAGTGACCCTCCCATAGCCTCCTCTTGGGCTTACAATGCAAGGACCCTGGATTGTCCCTCCCATAGCCTCCTCTTGGGCTTACAATGCAAGGACCCTCGGATAGCCTCCTCTTGGGCTTCGTACAAGGACCCACGGGCTTCTTATAAGCATCCCCAATATCCAAAACAAATACCCTAGGAGATTAGACATTTTTCATCTCTATGCTAGGAGTATCTCTTCTATATCATCACAAACAATCAATCAATCAAAAATCAAACTTTTTTGCCACAAGGCTGGCTAATCAATCAAACTGTTTTACCACCGTACTGGATGATTAATCAAAGTTTTTGTCACAAGGCTGACTTCATTGAAACTTTTGCCACAAGGATGGCTGATTAATC
The DNA here is from genome assembly GCF_029867415.1 of Vicia villosa. Lineage (NCBI taxonomy): Eukaryota > Viridiplantae > Streptophyta > Magnoliopsida > Fabales > Fabaceae > Vicia > Vicia villosa. The sequence continues at coordinate 63,889 of NW_026705992.1, read as the reverse complement.
AAAGTTTTTGTCACAAGGCTGACTTCATTGAAACTTTTGCCACAAGGCTGGTTAAACACAAAAACATCTTTATCATTCTAAGCACCCTAAGTGGCATGGCCCCGGGCTTATAATGAAAAGATTTTCAAACAAAATCAAACAGATGTATGTGATGATATAGATTAGATACATCTAGCATTTAGACGACATTTGTCTATTTTCCTTTGCTTCCACTAGCATAAGTGGGAACTACGATTGCTCTGACTTTCTCAACATCCCTTTGAGAATACGTAGGCACAAGGTCGATCCTTGGCGAGCAAAACAAAACACAAAAAAACATTCAAACCTTAGCACCCGTAGACCCCGAGCTACAGATGCTCTGATTCCCTCTAGGGGATATGTATGCAGAGGATCGCAATGATCTTTGCGAGCATAATCAAACAAACACCTTAGGTCCCACCTATTTCACAAGAACCTCCACCACAACAAGAATGGAATAAACAAAACAAAGAAACCTATAGAGTACTATAGATACGTTGGGTGCTAATACCTTCCCTTCGTATAACCAACCCTCTTACCCAAGATCTCTCCCCCCACTTTTAGGTTATTGCAGCTTTTTTCCTTTTCCTCCTTTGGAAATAATAAAAAGTTTGGTCGGTACAAAAGAAAAATCATTTTTTGAGCACTCGAGCCCAAAGAAGGCATCAGGTGTCTCATTTAGAAAAACAAAACGATTTTTCGCCCGCGACAGGATGTGCCGTAGTTCAAGCTGCATTACAAGAACAAATGGACTTAGGATGGATTCAACATATCCGAGTCAGAACTGGACATGACATCAACATGGTTCAAGGATGTCCAGGAGAATACAAAATCTACAAAGTTGAAGACCTTGAAGGATCAGTAGTCAGGTTCCACAAAACTTTAAATGGACTTGCCTACTTTGGAACAGATTTCCACGCTTACAGTAGATGTAGAATCTGTCGAAGAAATTCACGAGGATGTTTGCGTGTTCGCAACGACATTCAGAAATTGATGGATGATAATACCATTACTGTTCTTGCCAACAGAGAAGATGACGAAGTCTTTACCATATCTCCTCAAATTAATCAAGTTGAACCTATGCAAGTTAAGTATGACAGCAGGAAGACAGCAATTGCTCCGTTAGTCATCTACTTACCAGGTCCTGTACCGTATGAGTCTAGCAAGGCTATACCATACAAGTACAACTCTACATTCATTGAAAATGGTAAGGAAATACCATTACCGTCTGTTGTCAACATTGCTGATGTCAGTCGAGTCACCAGAAGTGGACGAGTCTTCAACAGAACAACAGAAAGTGTGGAGAAAACTTCGGAGGAAGTCCCACATAGGCAAGATAATCATCCGACCAATGCTGTTCAAGCGAAAGAAAATGATGAGATCTTGAAGTTAATCCAGAGGAGTGAATACAACATTGTAGATCAATTACTACATACTCCGTCTAGGATTTCTGTTCTTTCCCTGCTATTGAGTTCTGAAGCTCATAGGGAAGCTCTACAGAAAGTTTTGGAACAAGCTTTCGTAGAGCCAAGTGTTACAATAAGCCAATTCAACAACATCGTTGCCAACATCTCCGCCGGAACTAACCTAAATTTCTGTGACGAAGATCTTCCTGAAGAAGGAGTGGACCACAATCTTCCACTTCACATCTCAGTTGGCTGCATGGGTGATGTACTCACAGGAGTCCTAATAGACAATGGATCCTCTCTCAACGTCATGCCTAAATCAACATTGTCAAGATTATCTTTCGAAGATTACCCTCTAAGAAAAAGTCATGTCATCGTCAAAGCATTTGATGGATCAAGAAAGTCAGTTTTCGGAGAAGTGGATCTTCCCATAACTATTGGACCTCAGACGTTCAAAATCACTTTCCAGGTTATGGACATTCCAGCATAATACAGTTGTTTGCTAGGTCGCCCATGGATTCATGAGGCTGGGGCAATTACTTCAACACTTCATCAGAAACTGAAGTTCATAAGAAATGACAAATTGGTAACCATATGTGGAGAACGAGCTCTGATCGTCAGCAACCTGTCATCATTCTCCGATATAGAACCAAAAGAAGTTGTTGGAACTAAATTCCAAGCACTTTCCTTGGACAAAGGAAAGGAGAAAACAGCGTCTATTTCTTCCTACAAAGATGCAATCCAAGTTATAAAGGATGGCACTACCAGTGGTTGGGGACACATTAATATTCCTACCAACAACAAGAACAGAACAGGAATTGGATTCTTTCCAACATCATCAAGAACTATCCCAGGGATCGAGGTAGTTCTCCCAATTCAAGAAACTTTCTGCAGTGGAGGTTTTCTTCAGCCTGTTCAACAAACAGTCAATACCATCGGTACGGAAAACACCGATGAAGAGGAATGGTTATCCTATCTTAACAAAGCGGGATACATCTCCCTACCAGAGTCTGATTCACCTTGCTGTTATCCAACTAGAGGATCTGAAAGTAAGACTCAACCAAGCAGTGATGAAGTTACTGACAGCTTCACCACCAGAAGTCATGGTTCATCAGAAGAAGTTCCTCCTATCCCCGAAGAGGACGATCTCGAAAGTGTCTCCGACAATGAGTCTCTCCATTCAGAAGATTGGAAGTTTCCTCAAAAGAAAAACCGACATACTCCACTTGGAAATGGGTATGCTCACACCGCTCAGTCTGCTGAAGTAGAAGAAGATCGTCTGAGTGTTGCAAAGACAGTGGTTGGTAAATCAAGACCTACCACAGGCCAGCTTAAGCCTAAGGTTCCAGATTACTTAGTGCACAATGGGGTTCGCCACTATTGGACAGCTGTTGAAGTTTCAACTGTTGTTCGCACTCCTAAGTAGGAACTTTCACCGTTATTTTGTCCTCTCACCATAGCCCAGGGTGAAGAGATGTTTCATAGGGCTTTGCATTTTACTATTTCTTAGTTAAATGTCCCTCTTTGCTTTTCCCAAAGCAATAGAGTTTTGTTTTATAGGGTCTTTGTTTCAAAAAAATGACTGTCCATAAATAAAAATGTCATTCTGTTCCTTCGTTTAATTTGTCCTTTTCTCTTTTTCGGAAATTGGTAATCCTAAAAAACACCCTTAAAAAACATCAAATATTTCATTAACTGCATACACCGAGTCTTCCCTCGTTGTCTAAATAAAACTTATCACACATATGCAGATTAATCATAAAATACCCCGTTGAAACGTGCGACCGTATGACTTCTCCAAGCTTTGAGTTTCCTGTATTCGAGGCAGAGGAAGAAGAAGACGAAGAAATATCAAAGGAAATTTCACGGTTACTTCAACAAAAGGAAGAGGCCATTCAGCCATACAATGAGCCTCTAGAGATCATTAACCTTGGTTCCGATGGAAACAGAAAAGAGGTTAAGATTGGAGCTTCACTTAGTTCAGAGATCAGAGAGAGTTTGATACAGCTGCTCAAAGAATTCTCAGATGTCTTCGCTTGGTCTTATCAAGATATGCCAGGGTTGGATACCAGTATAGTGGAGCATCACTTGCCATTAAAAGCCGAATGCCCTCCGGTCAAGCAAAAATTAAGAAGAACTCATCCGGAGATGGCCATGAAAATCAAAGAGGAAGTTCAAAAGCAGATCAACGCAGGTTTCCTCGTCACTTCAGAATACCCTCAGTGGTTAGCTAATATTGTTCCCGTTCCTAAGAAAGACGGAAAAGTCCGCATGTGCGTCGACTACAGAGATTTGAACAAAGCTAGCCCTAAGGATGATTTTCCTTTACCACATATTGATATGTTGGTAGACAGTACAGCAAAATCCAAAGTTTTCTCATTCATGGACGGATTTTCAGGATACAACCAAATCAAAGTGGCACCTGAAGACATGGAAAAAACAGCTTTCATCACCCCCTGGGGCACGTTTTGCTATCGTGTTATGCCTTTTGGACTAAAGAACGCAGGGGCAACTTATCAAAGGGCCATGACTACGCTTTTCCACGACATGATGCATAAAGAAGTGGAAGTCTATGTGGACGACATGATTGCCAAATCAGAAAATGAAGAAGATCACATACAGAATCTGACAAAGTTATTTCAACGCTTACGGAAGTTTCAGCTTCGCCTGAACCCCAACAAGTGTACCTTTGGTGTCTACTCAGGAAAACTCCTTGGTTTCATCGTCAGCAAACGAGGAATTGAAGTAGATCCAGACAAAGTCAAGGCAATTCAAGAAATGCCTTCGCCCAGAACTGAGAAACAAGTTAGAGGATTTCTTGGACGTCTGAATTACATCTCGAGATTCATATATCTCATGACTGCAACTTGCGCTCCTATTTTCAAACTTCTACGGAAAAATCAAAGTTGCGTCTGGACAGACGATTGTCAGAAAGCGTTCGACAGCATTAAGGAATATCTGCTCGAACCACCCATCTTGTCTCCTCCAGTGGAAGGAAGACCTTTGATAATGTACTTAACCGTCTTAGAAGATTCCATGGGTTGTGTCCTTGGACAGCAAGACGAGACAAAGAGAAAAGAGCATGCCATCTACTACCTGAGCAAGAAATTCACTGATTGTGAATCCCGCTACTCCATGCTCGAGAAGACATGTTGTGCTTTGGCCTGGGCTGCCAAGCGTCTCCGCCAGTACATGATTCGACATACTACTTGTTTGATCTCTCATATGGATCCAATCAAGTACATCTTTGAGAAGCCTGCCTTAACCGGGAAAATTGCCCGTTGGCAGATGTTGTTATCAGAATACGACATTGAGTATCACGCACAGAAAGCCGTGAAAGGAAGCATTCTAGCTGAGCACCTGGCTCACCACCCACTCAATGGTCATGAATCAACCAGTTTCGACTTTCCGGACGAGGACGTCATGTACCTCAAGATGAAAGATTACGACGAGCCGCTACCAGACGAAGGACCTGAGATAGGATCCCAGTGGGGCTTAATCTTTGACGGAGCTGTCAATGCTTATGGACGAGGAATTGGGGCAATCATTGTTACACCTCAGGGTACCCATATTCCATTTACTGCCAGATTAACTTTCAAATGCACAAACAATGAGGCCGAGTATGAAGCTTGCATCATGGGTCTCGAAGAAGCCATGGATCTAAGAATTAAACACTTGGATGTATATGGAGATTCTGCTTTGGTCATCAATCAAATCGAAGGAGAATGGGAAACATGCCAACCAGGGCTAATTCCTTACAAAGACTACGCAAGAAGATTGTTACCATTCTTCGACAGGGTAGATTTTCATCACATTCCTCGTGAAGAAAATAACTTGGCTGATGCGTTAGCCACACTCTCTTCCATGATTAGGATAAATCATTGGAATGACATTCCTCGGATCGATGTTATGCGCCTGGATAGGCCTGCTCATGTGTTCACAGTAGAAGCAATCATCGACGACAAACCGTGGTATCACGACATCAAGAACTTTCTTCAAAAGCAAGAGTACCCTCTTGGGGCGTCAAAGAAAGATAGAAAGACTTTGAGAAAGTTAGCTTGTAGATTCTTCCTGAATGAAGATGTTCTGTACAAGAGAAACTTCGACATGGTTCTGCTCAGATGCGTTGACAGAAAAGAAGCAGAAATACTCATGAGAGAAATACATGAAGGTTCCTTTGGTACTCACACCAATGGACATACCATGACAAGGAAAATACTGAGAGCAGGATATTATTGGCTGACAATGGAGTCAGATTGCTACCAGTACGCAAAGAGATGTCACAAATGCCAGATCTACGCCGATAGAATTCATGTGCCACCATCTCTTCTCAACATACTCTCTTCCCCTTGGCCTTTCTCCATGTGGGGAATCGACATGATTGGAATGATCGAACCAAAAGCGTCCAACGGACATCGCTTCATCTTGGTAGCTATAGACTATTTCACCAAATGGGTTGAAGCAGCTTCATATGCAAACGTTACAAGACAAGTTGTCGTCAGGTTTATCAAGAATCACATCATCTGTCGCTACGGCATTCCTAGCAAGATAATCACTGACAATGGGTCAAATTTGAATAACAAAATGATGAAGGAGCTTTGTGAAGAATTCAAGATCGAACATCACAACTCATCTCCTTACAGACCAAAGATGAATGGAGCTGTAGAAGCAGCTAACAAAAACATCAAGAAAATCATTCAGAAGATGGTCATCACTTACAGGGATTGGCATGAAATGCTCCCGTATGCTCTTCATGGTTACCGTACATCAGTACGTACTTCGACTGGAGCAACTCCTTTCTCCCTTGTATATGGCATGGAGGCAGTCCTACCAATAGAGGTTGAGATTCCATCAATGAGAGTTTTGATGGAAGCAAAATTAACAGAAGCCGAGTGGTGTCAAAGCAGATTCGATGAATTGAACTTAATCGAAGAAAAGCGCATGACAGCTTTATGCCACGGACAGCTATATCAACAAAGAATGAAGAAAGCTTTCGACAAAAAGGTTCGACCTCGCACAATCAAAGAAGGCGACCTTGTACTCAAAAAGATTCAATCTTTTCTCACAGATTCGAGAGGGAAATGGACTCCCAATTATGACGGCCCCTACGTGGTCAAGAGAGCTTTCTCAGGAGGAGCCTTAATACTCACGACTATGGATGGAGAAGAATTCACCCGTCCTGTGAACGTCGACGCAGTCAAGAAATACTTCGCCTAAATAATCAAAAGAACAGCTCGCTAAGTTGAAAATCGCAAAGAGCGACTTAGGCAAAAAAGAGCGTCTCGGTGAATCGAAAACCCGAAAGGGCGGTTCAGGCAAAAGTTAGAGACATAAAAAATTAAATAATCAATCCCGGTAGACTTAAAACCCGAAAGGGGTAGTTTACGCAAAAGTTAGGGATATATGGCAAGTAACTGTGTTCAGGACAAACTTGATCATTCAAAATCCATAGCGGAGTATTCATCAGCAGTAGGTCATCTTCTACGAAGCACGAATACAGCGCAACTCGGAGTGGAAGGGAAAGATAACGGTCGTCACGTTTCATCGTAGCCCTTTTCCCGAAAATTACCAATTTCCAACTTTGTAAATACTCCATGGAATCAAGCATTTGGCTGATTACCATTCCATATATAAAAATTTGAGCCTTGTGCTTTCCTTTGCAATCTAGTCTTATTCAGTTTCTTGAAATGCATTTTAAATTTAAACAGTCATTTTCTTGAAACAAATGTTTTCATAAAATAAAAATGAATTTACTTGCAAAAATAAAGGTGAAATTTCTTTCTAAGGTTTACAAACAATAGGAAGAATGCAAACAGTTGCTCCGAGAACGGTTGAGACTCCGGGAACCAATATTTCCCCATGAGGTCGCTTTGCGAACATCTCCCGATGACGGATCTTTACTTCAATTCATATTACTTACTTCGGACAGCGGACAACTGATAACCAGATATTCTCGACAGAGTTCGAACTACAAGAAGAGGACATCTTCTGATCCACAAGAATTTCAGTCGTATCATAGGATTTTACATCCGCGACAATTCTATTCACATTCACTTTACATTTTATCATTGTCATAATATTCATGCATACATTACATCATAATTGCATAGCCGAATCAGGCTTTGATCCTGTGAATGCCTAAGTCATAGAGGCATGAACTCAAGTTTCCCCTGCAAGTTCCGGAGAAACTTTTTCCTTTGAAACAACAGTTCATATACAAGGATCTCACCAAGCAAGTCAACAGATGGTAGTCTCCCTCAAGGAGATAGTTTGTTCACTTTTGGAATTCCTCAGCCGAGATTCTCCTGCAGAGCGACATTCGACAGTCTTCTTCAGATAAGATAATCTGCTTTGCATTTTGGAATTCCCTAGAGGTTTGGTATTTCCCCAGCAAGGTCAAGAGGTGCCACTTCTTGTCAAAGAAAAATTCAGAATTTCCCAGCAGATCGATAAATGATTCCCCAGCGGAGTCAGCGACTGATAGTCTTCGTCCAGAAGATAGTTCAGATTCCCCAACAGAGTCAGCAAATGGCAGTCTCTTTCAGCAGAAGACAGTTTGCTCACTTTCTATCACAACAGAGTCAGCAAATGGCAGTCTCTTTCAGCAGAAGACAGTTTGCTCACTTTCTATCATAACAGAGTCAGCAAATGGCAGTCTCTTTCAGCAGAAGACAGTTTGCTCACTTTCTATCATAACAAAGTCAGCAAATGGCAGTCTCTTTTAGCAGAAGACAGTTTGTTCACTTTCTTTCATGACAGGGTCGACAAATGGCAGTCTTTTCCCAAGAAAAGACAGTTTGTCTGTTAAATACTCAAGAGATCGACAAATGGCAGTTTCTTCGAACAGTTTGTCTGTTTCTGGGATGTTTAACTCCCCACAGAGTCGATGAATGGCAGTTTTCCTCTTAGGAAAACAGTTCGTTGATTCCCCAGGCATCAGTTGACGAATGGCAGTTTTCACCCCGAAAACAGTTCGTCCGCCTTCAAACAAAGTCATTAGCCCCTCAAAAGATCATGAGGCCATATGACATTCTTTCAAAGACGTCAAGTCAAAAGGGAAGATGGTGAAGTTTCTTTACAGCCGTCAAATGGCATCTTACCTCCAAGCGCTGGTAAGAATATTGACGAGGAAACAAACCTTTGAAGTTTCTTTACTACCGTCAGATGGCATCTTATCTCCAAGCACTGATAAGATGTTTGACGAGGAAACAAACCTTTGAAGTTTCTTTACTACCGTCAAATGGCATCTTATCTCCAAGCGCTGATAAGAAGTTTGACGAGGAAACAAACCTTTGAAGTTTCTTTACTACCGTCAAATGGCATCTTACCTCCAAGCGCTGGTAAGAAGTTTGATGAGGAAACAGACCTTTGGAGATTTTCTCTTTAGCTGAGATATTGTCCAAACACAACTAAGACCAGTTTCGAGATATGGACATCCGGAACGAGAGGAGGTTGTTTACCTTTTTCTAAGTATCAACACTTAGTTAAAGAAGATGGATTGCGCATCCTACATTGCCATCCATTCACCAGAATCCACATCAAGTATTTCCGCAGGAGTTTGTCTCCTCATCCCCCGCCAAGTGCGACAACGGGATCAAGTCATGCAAAGATTTTATCATCTCAGGAGCGCCCAAAATTCGGGCATTCCTCGATATTTAAGTCTCTTTTACGCCGGAAAGATCGAGATATCAATCTCTCTCCCTCCAGATAAAAGAAACTTAAATAGGGGCATCTGTCATACCCTAATTTTTGACCCCTCTGAGATGACATATCTTCAGGATTTTCATCAAGTCAAAGTAAGTACTCAGGGCAGTCTGGCATTCAATCGAGGGTGTTCAAAGACAAGAAAACTCAGGCAAAGGATCAATCAATAGAAGGATTAGTCCCTAATACAATCATGGGGCTCAAGGACTTCATTTTTCTCATCTATGATTGATTAGACATCCAGTCATCTAAGCACAGGATTACTCAGATCAACAGCCCAGGGTTTGGAGCCTATCAAGGACTAAAATCAGGGATCACCTTTGGGAAACCCTAAAAAACCCCAGGGAACCATTCAAAGACATCAATCATCTTCAAATAACTCTTATGACAAGATCCACTGGACATTACACCTCAGTTCAAAGACTACACTCATCATTGTCCTCTGGTCGACAATTAGGGTTTTTGACCTAATTCACCAAGATAGTTGACTTTTAATCAGGGCATGGATCCAAAACTCAAGACATGATTCAAGAGTCTCTACTACCTCAATATAATCCATTTACATCATTCATTTGAGGAGAAGATCTTGTTTCTACACAAAAGCCCAAAAATTCACTTTGTCAGGAAAAGTCAATTGTGTGGGATCATCATTGACTTTTAAGGTTTTTGGTCAAAAAATGACTTTCAAAGGTCAATATTATCAATATATGGATGTCAAAGTAATTTGACCAAAGAAATTCAAAGAAATTCATCAAGGAGCAAAAAGTCGGGAATTAGGGTTTTTTAAGGCATGGTGAGAACTCAAAATTTCACCTACACAACTCAAAAAACTTCCAACATGAAAGTTGTAGATCTTGCAAAATAAAACAACATCTTACAAAGGAACTTTTTTCAAAAGATCAACCATTTATGAAGTTTTGAAAATTTTGAAGTTTAGGTCATAAACACTTAGAAATTTTTCTAAGTGTTTTAACCTAGTTTTCTTCCAACTTTGGCCTCATTTTTCACAAATTTGCCAAAGGATTCTGAAGAAACTCCAAACTAATGATTTGAAGTAGATGTTTAGGGCTTTCCAAATTGTGTTCAACCTTCTCCAAATTCAATTTGAGCTAGGAGTTATGCTTGTTCAAAGTTGGCCTCATGAAGTAAAATTATAGGTCATGTACAATTTGAAACTTTGCAATTTTGTGCATTTTGCTTCACTAAGTGATGCTACACGACCTCTAATGCATCTGAAACCATATCATACATCAATTTCCATCATTGCATAAGGATTAGAGAAGATTCCCAAAAACAAAGGCATGTGATTATGTAATGATTGCATTTTTGAATTTATGACAAATTGGTGATTCATCAAAGGAATCTTCTCCCAACCAATTGGAGCTCATTTCTGCAGCCATTTGGTCCCCTAAGATCAAGCAAAACCGAGGGCTAGGGAGTGGTATCAAAGAGCTCATCATTGCACTTGGAATATTCTTTGAATTCCTTCATGGCTAAGAAACCAAACTCACTACACTAAGCAAGCTTACTATGATCAATTGCTCTGAACCAATTGCCTATAAATAGAGGCCTCATTCTCATTCAAAAGACACACCAAAGCAACAGAATTCTTGCTTTCTCTTTTCTTTCTTCATACTTAGTTTTTTCAAAGGTCCTTTGGCAAGAAGACTCGGATTCTTCAAACCAAAGCTCTCTCTTTGAAAATAAGTATTCAAACACATTGAGGGAGGCATTTGGAGGTGATCCAAACCTCTGGAACACTGCTGGGCGTGGAGAATCATCATCTCCACCTCTCATTTGGAGCACTTGCAGTTGGAGGACCACAGAACAATTCAGGAGGTTTCAAGCCAAGCCAATCATCCAGGCACACTCCTCAGGTCATAGTGAAGCTAACCAGATGGCTGCAGCTCATCTGTAACTCCAAATTCAACAACCTCCATGTTCACTTGAAGCTGAAATCGAGGGAGGTCCATAGAACAATTCAGAAGGATTCAGGCTACAATAAGCATCCAGTTAGCATCATTGAGTCTCAGGGAAGCTATTGAGATCATCCATTCAAGCCCAGATGGTCACTATCATCCTCACGACCTCCATTTTCAGAGGTAAGTTTCTGAACCTCACTTCTCTAATTTAAGTACTCTTTGTGAAATAGCTCGATTCTATCTTGTTCAGCATCATCAGAGGATTGAAAACCCTCTATCATCATCCATTTATCTTTCAGTATAGTCATTTAATTTGATTTTGAAATTTTAGGGTTCTTCACGATTTCTGGTAAATTAGTTAGATGTAGTTAATATTAATTCATGTTAGTTACATATTTAGAATCGTGAGTGAATTTAGAGCAAGTTTCATGTTTACATCATTGCAAATGGTTGAGATTTGAGAGAGTTCAGAAATTTGAATTGATGGAGCTTGAGGTTGAAGACGAAGATGGAGGGTGGCGCCATTTTTCAAATCTCTGAGCGAAGTTTGTTTTATTTTTAATGATAGGCGTTTCCTTAACGAATGAATAACTTGCCCTAGTGGCCACACATGCGCTCTTAGTCTCCTCATGCCCAAGGTCTGGGGTTCGAATCCCCCTCGCCTCAGACCTTTTGATTTTATTTTCTTTTTTCCACTCTATGCACTAGACAACACACATATTGCAATGAAATGCCCTCTATAACACCATGCGCGCGTTGGCTGGTTGGTGTGTGTTTTGATTGTTGGCTTCAAGGGCGTGGGTTCAAACCATGGTGAGGCCAAAATGTTTTTTTTATCACTTTTTCTTTTCATTTTCTTCACAACTTCACATAATTAATTCACTTATCAAATTAAATCATTTTCACTTCATTTTTCACACACTTTTTATTTAACATATCTATTTTGTGAATAATCAAAAAAAATCATAAAAATATTATTTATTTCATGTATTTTTATTAGGTTTAAAATAGTATGTTTTAGGTGTTTTCTTAAATACTTTAATACATATTTTCACTTTGTTTTAACCTAAATCATTTTGTAAATAAAGTTTATGATAAAACCCTAATTGTTTAGGTCTTAATTAAGTAAAAATCTTTATTTTTACTTTGATTAAGTTGACTTTTGTCAATTCTCAAAACTGTTTTCAATCTCCGAATAAATCAAATGATTAGGGTTTTCAAACAACAAAACCTTGTATCATTCAAAATCATTTTCATTTGCTTTTACACCAGTACTGTAAAGTACTGGGCCTCTAATAGAGTGTAAGTCCCAAAAACCTTCTCTTCTTAGCTTGTTTTCAAAACTGTATTTTCAAAATCTTCTCTCTGTTTTCAAAACATTCTTCTGGTATTTGAAGGGCATTATTCCCGGTGAAACTCTTCAGATACCTATGTGACCTTTGTCCATCTTCACTTCTTCTGTTTTCAAAAACCACTAACTGTTTATCATATATATATTCAACTGTTATCAACAAAACAACAAAATTACTGTTGAGGCTCTGTACATACTTCTCCAAAGGTCTCCACTCCATCCAGGTTAGGCTTTACAAGCTTTCAACTTACAGTCTTTATTTAAATTACTGTCAAATATAGAACTGTGTATATATTAGTTTAGAACTACGTTTGAGTATAAACCTTAGGACAGTTAAACTATATATATATATTAGGAATATGGCCTAGGATTGAGAATGTCTTCCCGGTGAAGGCTCTTTCCTAATTAGAGATCTGTAGTTCAAACCCCCAAGATGAATTATTCCCGGTGAAACATCTTGGCAAAAACCTTAGAATCCAAATAATAGGACACATCCACCCAAAGAGGAATTATTCCCGGTGAAACCTCTTACCCATTTGCTTAGAGCCAAAATAAGTTCAAAACTACATAGCTTTCTCTTGTGCTATAACAAGGACCCTCGATTAGCCTCCTCTTGGGCTTTGTACAAGGACCCACAGGCTTCTTAAAAGCATTTCCAGCTTCCTCTTGAGCTTGTATACAAGGACCCATCAGGTTTCTTATAAACATAGGAACAGGTCTTTAGTCACCTTTTAGCCTACCCTGGTGAGTTTCTTCCAATTTAAACCAGACTTTAAACAAGCTAAGTTTTGTCTCAATTTTGCATTGAGTACACCTTTTGGAATGAGAGACATGGACAGTCTCTGTCACCCTTATCTTCATCAATCTTCCTTAGCAGAGTCTAGGATCCATGCTTTGGGTCATCCTCAGCATTGAGTCAGCCTTCATCTTGGGCTTTAAACAAGAAGTCTCCATTAGATAATCTTTCTGCCATTCATTTTCAATAAAACCCCTGGAAAGGGTTAGCCTCCAAAGTCAATTAAAATCAACCTCCATTTCAATAAATCCCTGGAAAGGGTTAGCTTCCACACATTCCTTCATTTTCAATAAAATCCCTGGAAAGGGTTAGCCTCCAAAGTCAATTAATAAAAATGTCAAAATAAATAAAGATTCATTTCTCTTAGGAGATAATTTCCCCAAAAGAGTCAAAACCCCTGGAAAGGGTCAGCCTCCAAAAAACATGATAAAGTCAGTCTTTTACCAAACAATTTCTCCAGCTGAGTCAAAATCCCTGGAAAGGGTTAGCTTCCAAAGAAAAACAGTCTTTTAATAAATAAAATCTCCTCAGGAGAGTCAAAACCAACAAAAACAGTTAGCCTCAACCTTGGGCTTCATACAAGGCACCCAAACAATAAAACTCCCCTGTCAAGAGTCAGCCTCAACCTTGGGCATTGTACAAGGCAGATAATAGAGTCTCCCCAGTGAGTCCTTCATCACTCAGTAGCCACAACCTTGGGCTTTGTACAAGGCAGATAAACCATATTTTCATGTGTCAAAGATTCCTAACGCCTAGGATCTTTCCCCATAGAGTCATCCATACTCAGTTTAAAAAGAGTCCGCCACAACCTTGGGCTTTGTACAAGGCAGAAAATAATGTTTTCCCTAGCTAAAGTTAGCCACAACCTTGGGCTTTGCACAAGGCACATAAAATAGAGTCATCCATTCAATTATCCTCAGCAGTTAGCCACAACCTTGGGCTTTGTACAAGGCACACAAATAGAGTCTCCCTAAGTAGAGTCAGCCTCAATTCTGGGCTTTGTACAGAACACAAAAATACCCTGTAATTAATTCCCAGTGGAGTCATCTCCCAGAGTCAATAATAATTAATTAATCAATCAAAAAGCCTCAAGCTTGGGCCTCATACAAGCCAGCTAAAGTCAAATCTTTTATATAGTAGATAGACATAGCTTATCTCTATAGAGAGATATTTTTACTACTCTACCACATTCAAACAAACAAACATTTCAATTTCAATTTCAATCAAAGTCTCCCATTTAGGACTCTGAAAGACATGCTCTGGCACATCCCCAGACTTGTACACTTTCCCTAATTTGGACGAGCATCTTTCTTTCATTTAAGAGGCATCTGACTGGCATACTTGCACACACAAGTAAGGTCCCCCTCTTGAATGAAATGAATCCAGTTATTCTGTCACTCTTTCAAAATGTTTGTGGTAGAATAGTACTAATACCTCTCTGTAAAGATGATTTCATGTCTCTTTACTGTAAACAGAGATTTAATTCAAAGCTTCAACCTTGAGCTTCAAGCAAGGCACCAAAAACAAGTAATTTCCCTAGATAGTTCCCCGAACTACATTAAGCTCTGACTTCCACTAGGGATATGTAGGCATGAGGTTCACAAGGAATCTCAGCGAGCTAATAAAATACCAAAAATAGTCAGTCTGTCTATCTGTCTGTCTTTCTTTAATCAAATCAATTCTCTCTCCTAACACAAAGGAGAAACTTTCCCAATCATTAGCAGCAAACACAATCACAAATGACACAGAGAAGGTTCCTGTAGAGTACTACAGATATGTAGGGTGTTTAAACACTTCCCTATGTATAACCGACCTCCCGGACTCCAGAATTTCTAGTCTAGGTGAAATCCCCACACTTAGCAAACTCCTAGGGTTTAGTTGAGATCTTTTTTCCCCTTTCCTACTCGTAGGACAAATAAGAAAGTTCGTGTGATATCGTAGGAAGAATTGAAATAAAATTCATCCCACCACGGGCGCATTCTCCTTCCAAATTTCGCGTGAAGGGTCTAGCGTGCCGTCCTCCCAAGTGAAACGGGGAGGTAAAGAAAACGACACCACATTGAGCATGGAAGCTTCAAATGAGATGAAACCAAAAAGGTCATTTAGAGGACTCTTTGGGCTTTCTAAAAAGTTTTAGAATGCATTCATATGATTAAAATGGAGGGAGATACGATGCGCGCAAGTTGATCAATTTTCAAGAAAAATGCAAAACCCTAATTGCATAATTTTGTGTTTTTGGACTAATGGGCCTAAAACATGGGTCCCAAACGTGGCCATAGGATTCATAAACATCCTTAAACTAATTAATTTATTTTTATAATATTTATTTTGTTTATTTGAATTTTAATTCATTTAAATACAAATAAATCATTATAAAATATGGGAAAATTAGTTTTAATAAAAGATTTGATTTTTAATCAACTCTAAGAAATCAAGGGGGCCAAATGTGATACAAATTTCGTGATAAGAGGGTTAGGAAAGATTGGATTAACATTAATACAAAAATAGCAAGAATTTATACAATATTTTCAATCAAATCTCAAGCTTGGAAATAATTTGATTCCTTCCAATTCTATAACCCTAAATGAATCCATATATATACTAAGACAATCAAAAGAGCCAGAGGGAGGACGAAAAATTGAAAAAAGACTAGGGTTTAGATTTCCAAAATTTCAAGAATAGGTGAGTTTTCATATCTCTCTGTCCAAGCAATCTCAAGACCGAAGGTTTATTTTATTCGATCCTCCAGGTAAGGTAGAGTAAGTATATGTGACTTGCAGCATGTGAAAACGTCTATAGCACTCACGCCATGATTCATCATATTCATAGTTTTTTTCTTTCTTTCGTATCCAATATTACACTGTGTTTTAACGTTATGTAACCATTTGTATGAGTTTCTGGTGTGTAATAGAGAAGCTTTGCATCGTTGGAACGGAGTTATAGAGTCGGATTCGCCTTCCACCATTGTTAGGGTTCAAAGGAATTGACTTTCGGATTCATGGTCACGTGCCCTTACAGTCCATACCATCATCACCATTGAACTCGGCATGACTAAATTAACGGATCTGGGCGGTATATAATTATTGTTAACGTGAAATTGTTTAGTTTGATTTTGCAGGAAAAAACGCTACAAAAATATCGTAGCTAAAGGCACGCCAATTCGTAGCAAAGATTGTGGACCATTAAAGAAGACGATGAACAGTCTTCTTGGGCCCTTCTAGATGCACGCGTGCGCAGGGCATTGGTCGGTCAACCGGCGCACCTTCTCTCTTTGCTTCCTATTGAATCTCGTTGCAAACACTGGGGCCCAGGCTTGATTCCTTTTGACTTTTTCCAACTAACATATAATTTGATATTTCTTTTATTCTGTTTGGTGTATTAACAATTAAGGTACCCAGCTCCCTTGGCAAAAGAAGGAGCGTTTGGTTACACTGGAAGCGTGGGTTCGATACCCAGCAGCGCCAGTTTGTTATTTTTTACAATTGTAGTTTGTCTGCGGATCCCATGCGTGAAACCCCCTGGGATTATCATACACCCTCAGTTATTAGCCATAAGATCTCTCTATAATTCAAATCTAACGCACACAAAGGCTAAGGCGCTCCATGCTTCCTCATAGCTTCAGCACACATGATTACTACCAGGTTCCTTTATTATTTTTTTCTTGTATTTGTTATGTAATTATAATTGGTTTTATTTGTTTTATTATATACATAGTTTAATTTTAAAATCATATTAATAATATAATTAGGATTTAGAATTATTTTCCCGATCTTTTTCAATCATTCGATTTAATTTATTAATTTTAATTATTATATAAATCATAAAAACCCTATAGAAAGTTATCACGTATTAGGGTTTGCCCCACCCCATTGGCCGTTGGCCAAAGTATTAGGATTAGGGTTTTCTAACCGACTTAGGTTTTAGCCAAACAATTTTAGAATTTTATTCGCTTCGATTAAATCAATTGATCGCGGTGGATAATAATCAATTAATTGTTTAATTAATCAAATCCTATAAATTCAAATAAACTTATTTTGCTAAATTGTTTTAACCAAATCTAATGGTTACGATGATTAGCATTTCCTCCTTAAAGATTCGTTATTATTTTTAATCAAAGCTATTGATTATGAGGGATAACGATAAATTAATAATTATATTAAAATACATTCCATTTGCTAAAAGTGATAATCGAATCAATCGATTAGAATTGCCAGCAATCCTTTACTAATCTATTAATTATGGTGATCAAACCTATTGATCATCGCGATTAATAGTACAAATTAAAATCAGGGTTGTACGCCCAATCCTAAAACACTTCCCAAATCTAAAACATTCAAAACATTTCAAATCAAACTACGGATTTTCATCCTTATTCAAAACTACGATAGGCCATTCAAAAAGCCTTCAAACACCTCCATAATCAATTCTAAGGCGTACAACCCTGTCCCCGAACTACGTTGACTCTGATTCTCCCTAAGGAGATACGTAGGCACTTGGATAACCAAGGCGAGTCCCCTTCCTCCAAATCTTAATCATGTCTTTAACCCTATTAATTGTTTGTTACCTTTCTTTATGTTTTGCCATAACCCTTATCTTTGCAATGTTAACCTTTAGGAAAGGGTTGAGGGTGCCTAACACCTTCCCTCGACCTGAATATAGTATCTTACCCTGATCTCTATACTGCGTAGGGTTTCCTATTCGCCCTTCAGAATAGGTGGCGGCTCTCTAAGTTAAAATTTTTAGGGCAGGTTGCTACAGCTGGCGACTCTGCTGGGGATAACTTAAATGGTGAATACTATGCTCCTATAGGTTTTAGGTTTTGGCAGGGTTTAGGTTTGACAACTTTTTAGGGTTTGGCTAATTCGCCTTTTTTTAGGGTTTGTAATTATTTTTTTATTTTTTTAAAAAAAATTTGTTTATTTGTTTTTTATCTAAAAAATATTTAATTGTTTATAATATGTTTATATTTAATTATTTATGTTAATATATTTATATCTAATTGCCTGTTGTTATATTTTTATATGCATTGCTGGTATTTTCTATGTTGTGTTAAACCCTAAGTGTGGGAGTTAACTTTGAGATCAATAGGGGAGCATGAATCTCCTACGAGTCTCATTGATAACTCCACTCGGAGTGGGTTGAATATTCGGAAATGTCCAAAACGAGGCTTGACTTTGTTGAGGGCAGGACGGGATATTTGGCTGATCTCTCCGGGAACCTACCCCAAAAATTAGAACCTCATGGATAAAATGAGTTGTTCTAAAATCCGAAGAGACAAAAAAGTCTCGGAGGCTACGAACGACCCCATGAGACCTTCTAGAACCCCCCTATAAAAAGGTTGGCTCCCAAGAGCCGCTACGTCGAACCTATGAACTTATGTGATTATGTACTATATGTATATATATGTGTGGATCATTTTTTTTTATTATTTCTTTTTCCATTCATCATACATTAGGGGCATTCTTGCATCATATTTTATTCAAAAAAAAAGAAAGAAAAAAGGATATCATACATATCATGCATGGCATACACATCATTTTCATGACATTAAGAGAAGATTCCTCTTCTATCTCCAGAACAAGGGACCATTGGGAAGGATAACCTAACATCCCGACCATATTATCCAACAAGATTTCAGCAAAAGAAATCAATGGATCAGCTAGAACAGAATCAAGCCGCCCTTCGTGAGGAAGTGGATCAACTGAAGGTTAGTATGGAGGAGGTTAAAGGAGGTATGACTCAGATGCTAGGATTCATGAAGGCCCTCCTGGATAAACAAGAAAAAGCAAAAGAGGTTCAGTCTAGGGATACCCTGGTTCAGGATGAGATCCCCAACGACGAAAACCCGCTGCTAGGATTTGTTCCAGGCTTTGGCCCTGCTAAGGACAGACCTCAAGTCCGATCTGTGAGGAGAGTTATCCAATTCCAAGAAAAAGGAGAGGCCTCTCAAGAAGGATCTCTCCCTCCTCCACAAACCAAAGGGGAAACCCGCACAGTTCGCATTCTTGCTAACAATATCCCTAAGGATGATGATTACCTGGAGCAACAATACAGAGTGCAAGAGGTGGACAACTCAGACCAAGCACCTCAGACACAACAGTCTATTCCTAACCCTGAGGAAGACTCCAAGGACAGTGAACAAATCAAGGAGCTGGAGGAGAAACTAAAAGTGGTAGAAGGATATGATGCCTTCGATGTGGATGCCTTCGAAATGAGTTTGGTCTCAGACTTGACTATCCCTCGCAAATTCAAGATTCCCGACTTCGAGAAATACAAAGGACTCACATGTCCGAGGAATCACTTGCGCATGTATGTGCGAAAAATGGCTGCCTACGCCCACGATCAAAAGCTAATGATACATTTCTTTCAAGAAAGCTTAAGCGGAGCGTCCATTGACTGGTACATGCAATTAGAGAAGTCTTCTGTCCGAAGCTGGAATGATTTGGCCAACACCTTCTTAAAGCATTACAAGTACAACTTGGACATGGCACCCAACCGAATGCAATTACAGAATATGTCACAGAAGAAGGATGAATCATTCAAGGAGTACGCCCAAAGGTGGAGGGAAATGGCTTCTCGAGTCCAACCTCCCTTGATGGAAAAAGAACTGGTGGACATATTTATGAGCACTTCGCAAGGACCGTACTACGACAAGATGGTCGGAAGCATATCTTCAGGGTTCTCGGACTTGGTAGTCATTGGTGAGAGGATTGAAGATGGAATCAAAAATGGGAAGATACAAGGGGCACCCTCAGGTTCCTATCACACAAAGAAGTCATATGACGGAAAAAAGGAACCCAACACCGTTGGAGCAATCCTGGTTAATCAGACACCAACACTACAACAGAAGGATCAGCAAAAACAACAGGGTGACCAACGCACCTGGGGGGCCAAGCCAAAACGATCATTCACTCTGTTGTACATGCCATTGTCTCAAGCTTTGCAACGTCTGCTCAGCCAAAACTTGGTAACTCTGCTGCCTCCATACTCAGCTCCAGCTAACCCCGCTCCTGGGTACAAGCATCATGCTAGGTGCGCTTATCATTCAGATAGTCCTGGCCATGATACAGAGGATTGTGGGCCATTGAAGCACAAGATCCAAGATTTGATTGAAGAAGGGCTCATTGAGTTCGAAGATCCTCGCAAGTCTAATACCATAGGTGGCTAGAAGGAGGATTTCTTAGATCATTAGTTTTGTTTTCAGTTGCAATTTCTTTCCGTTTGTTTAAACATTAGTCTTACGACATATGCTGTGTACTTTACAATAATCATTAATGCATTGCTTACGTTTGTCTTGATTTACTCCTAGTGTTCTCACTATATTTAAAACTGTGTTTTTACCCGGTTTTCTCATTTGTGATATTCAACTCTCGTTAAAAATCGTACACCTTTAGAGGGAGAATGACGAAAACGATGCCACAATTTCATACATTATGCTTTCGAACAGACCGTGTTGACGATGTACAGGCATTGTTTCAATTCCTAAAAAATGGAGATATAAGGATGTTAATCCCTCGTCAACCCCTTTGAGCCTAAGGAAGTAGGAGTTTTCCTTCGTATAAAATAAAACCCTTAATACATAACCTGGGGTAGGGTAGCTGCTCAGTTAACTTAATTATTCCAAAGTTGTTCCTTTCAACATAATCGCCGATGGTTCCCCGTCATCATTAAATCCGGCAGTCAATATCCACGAAAGCAATACAAGAGCCTGCTAAGTCAAAACCTATTAAGGAGACTTAGACAAAATTGGGGCATCCCGCTGAGTGTAGTTTTAAAATGAACAGTTCAGGCAAAAGTTAGGGATAACAAAGTCGAAAAAAGGTTACTATGTACCTTCGACAAAAGGAAAATTACAAAAAAGGAGAATGACTGCCTTTGCAGATAAACCTTTGGTTTTTGAACCATCATAAATGCCAATGTCATAATTCCCAAAGTCTTTTGGAGCCTAAACGCATAGTCAACTGAGCATAGGACTGGAGAACATCACGAAGATGGGGATGGGTACAAATAAACTTTGAGCCTCTATCCTTTGTTTCTTTAAACCGTGAACCAGGCCACGTTACAACCCTTAAAAGTCCTAACTGAAGCATGGTTAGTTCGAAAGCATGTTGTTACCAAAGGTATCCCGACTCCTTAAGGTCTACTATAACTTTTGAGTTGATATCACTTTCTTACAAAAAAAAAACTTCGTTTTACTAAAAAAAAAATGTTTTTAAACTTTCAAGACATACATATGCATTCGCATCTTATGAATTTCAGTATAAAGTACACTTGCCTATGTGGATTCAGATGTTTAAACATCAGGGAGAAGTTGCATGGGGCATGGCTAACGGCTAAAAATCCTACTGACTGACGAAGTAGCTTTAAAAACTCGTCAAAAGAAGAAACATCCCTTACGCATGAATGGGATGGCTAATGTGTACACACGGCATAACTCGTCATTATCCCATTTACATGGGGCAATCTAATCAAGATCCATTGGAATCAAGGACGCTGAATAGCCCATGGGGCAAGTTCATTACCTGGGGGCACGTTGCAAAGATCACTCAGTATCAGATGGGGTCAATACCACTCTCACATCCTTTCCAGGAACCTTTTTAGGATATTTCTCAATCTGTCCATATAGTCTTCTCTAAGACATGTTCAAATACTTTTTACCCTTTCTAGGAGCCTGGTTCAGATAGTCTTTTTAAAGACCCATTTTCTTATCCTCTCTATTTTCAAACCCTTTCAAACAGTCTTCTCTAAGACATATTCCTTTCCGAGAACCTTTTCTAGGTAGTCTTCTGTAAGACATCTCTTAACCTTTTTTTCAGTTAGTCTTTTAAGACATATTCAAACTTCTCTTATGCTTTCAAGAACCTTGTCAAACTTTGTTTAAAGTACAGAGTCTTCTCTAAGGCAGTTCACCATCCTTTCTAGGGTAATCTTCCTCAAGATGTTTTTCCTAAAGTTTTGTTTAAAACCCCACGTTCCTTAAAACAGTCTTTATCCTCTATAGGAATATTTTTGACCCTCTGCACAAACACATCCCTTTGAGCTTTGTTTAAAGCGCAATCTTGTTTAAGACAATTTCCCATTCTTTCCAAGGACCTTTTCAGGTAGTCTTATAGAAGACATCATCTCATTCTGAGTACTCAGCAAATCACTGTCCGTCGGACGCGACCGAAACGCATGATTCATTCTGAAAAGCATCTGCTTCACATTCAAATCAACACTTAGCATCAAGGAGACCTCCAAATTGGCCTAATTATAGACGATCATTCCTGATAAAGACTCTTGAATGGGGAAACCACATCCAGAGGGATTTCCTAAAACAGGGGCATACAATCAAGAACCCTATTGACTAGGGGCATATCTCTCAAGAATTCAAACATTGGGGCAAGGCATATCAGGCAAGACATGGTGAAACTCGAGTTCTCTCTAAAGGTCCCTCCTTCAGATAAAGGGGCACGTCTATCAAAATTTCTGATATCCGGGAAGTCACACTAGGAGCATTGTTGCATAATTGATCTTCCCACGCCTGTACTATTTACATCCCGCAGCGTGGGATAGGCATACATGCATAATTCTCATTTATTTTGAGAATCTCATTACATGACACATGCATCATGACATTGCATAAAACTAACACTGCCTTTTCAGGTCACTTCATAATCAAAAGGATGTTATCATCCAATTACAGTTCAAATACGATCGTATCAACGATTCAATCTTAACAGATACAATTCTAATACCTCACTCCAAGTCTTTCTTCAAAGACAATCCAGAAGCAATCAAAGAATTTCTTACCTCTCCAGGTAGTCTTGTCCAAGACAATTATCCTAATCTTTCCAAGCAGTCTTGCTTAAGACATATCCTAACCTTTCTAGGTAGTTTTGTTTAAAATATTTCATGGCCTTTATAGGAACCTTTCTAGGTAGTTTTGTTTAAAACGTTTCATGTCCTTTATAGGAACCTTTCTAGGTAGTTTTGTTTAAAGCGTCTTATGTCCTTTATAGGAACCTTTCTAGGTAGTTTTGTTTAAAACATATTGTGTCCTTTATAGGAACCTTTCTAGGTAGTTTTGTTTAAAACATATCACTCCCTTTATAGGAATCTTTCTAGATAGTTTTGTTTAAAACATATCACTCCCTTTATAGGAACCTTTCTAGGTAGTTTTGTTTAGAATATTTCATAGCCTTTACAGGAACCCTTCTAGGTAGTTTTGTTTAAAACGTATCATGCCTTTATAGGAACCTGTCTAGGTAGCTTTGTTTAAAACATATCACGCCCTTTATAGGAACCTTTATAGGTAGTTTTGTTTAAAACATGCCATATCCTTTATAGGAATCTTTCTAGATAGTTTTGTTTAAAACATATCGTTCCCCTTATAGGTAGTTTTGTTTAAAACATATCGTTCCCTTTATAGGAATCTTTCTAGATAGTTTTGTTTAAAACATATCGTTCCCTTTATAGGAATCTTTCTAGATAGTTTTGTTTAAAACGTATCATATCCTGTCTAAGAGCCTTTCCAGGTGAGTCTTGTGTAAGACGTATCACATCCTTTATAGGAACCTTTCTAGGTGAGTCTTATTTAAGACATATCATGCCTTTCTAGGTAGCCTTCTTAAAATGTTTATCCATTCTTTTCTAAGACACACTTAGTTCTTTTAAAGAACTCCTCAGTTAGTCTTCTCCAAGACATTCTTCCTAAGCATTGTTCAAAGCCTAAGCTTCTCCGCATCAACCTTCGATACACCCTATTCAGGAACCTCTTCAGGTAGTCTTATGTAAGAAGTTACTTCCTCTCTCCTCAGATACGATCAATATGATCCTGGTATGAAGAGCATATGCTCTGGAC
Organism: Vicia villosa; assembly: GCF_029867415.1. NCBI lineage: Eukaryota > Viridiplantae > Streptophyta > Magnoliopsida > Fabales > Fabaceae > Vicia > Vicia villosa. The sequence continues at coordinate 39,849 of NW_026705992.1, read as the reverse complement.
AAGCATCTTGTCAAACAAATAGATGGCATCTATAAGCCCATCTCCCACAGAACTCTTTCCCTAGGCCAACAAATTTCAGGGCGTTTCAGTATCCAATCATCTTCCACCTCTTTAGGTTCAAGAAGATTGAACAGGGGCAGCTGTCATACCCCAAAATTTGCCTTCCATATTCCATAATTCAAAGTTCAAGATTCAATTCCAAAGTCTTGCTCAAACAATCCCAAGACCCACAGCCAACTGATTCAAACCTGAAGGTCAACTACAATCAAAGCATGATTCAAACCTATGATCATTGGTCAAACATCAAGCATAGAGGTGCATAACCATCATTTGATCAAAGATTGATCATGATTCCATTAATAGAAACTCAGAGATGAACAAATACACAAAGGTTCAAATTAGGGTTTCTTAGGAGAAAGTCAACCCAACTTTGACTGGGCATAACTTTCACATGGAACATCAAAAATCCCCCACTCAAAGCCTATTCTGAAGGAAATTGGATTCTCTACAACTTTGTCTCTCACAAGCCAAAGCCAGAAATGCTTCATTCAGGAGATATGGTCCAATACATTATAGGTCCTCCAAAAAGTCAACAAAATACGCCTTTTGAGTCAAAGCTCATAACTTGAGCATGGAAGCTTCAAATGAGATGAAACCAAAAAGGTCATTTAGAGGACTCTTTGGGCTTTCTAAAAAGTCTTAGAATGCATTCATATGATTAAAATGGAGGGAGATACGATGCGCGCAAGTTGATCAATTTTCAAGAAAAATGCAAAACCCTAATTGCATAATTTTGTGTTTTTGGACTAATGGGCCTAAAACATGGGTCCCAAACGTGGCCATAGGATTCATAAACATCCTTAAACTAATTAATTTATTTTTATAATATTTATTTTGTTTATTTGAATTTTAATTCATTTAAATACAAATAAATCATTATAAAATATGGGAAAATTAGTTTTAATAAAAGATTTGATTTTTAATCAACTCTAAGCAATCAAGGGGGCCAAATGTGATACAAATTTCGTGATAAGAGGGTTAGGAAAGATTGGATTAACATTAATACAAAAATAGCAAGAATTTATACAATATTTTCAATCAAATCTCAAGCTTGGAAATAATTTGATTCCTTCCAATTCTATAACCCTAAATGAATCCATATATATACTAAGACAATCAAAAGAGCCAGAGGGAGGACGAAAAATTGAAAAAAGACTAGGGTTTAGATTTCCAAAATTTCAAGAATAGGTGAGTTTTCATATCTCTCTGTCCAAGCAATCTCAAGACCAAAGGTTTATTTTATTCGATCCTCCAGGTAAGGTAGAGTAAGTATATGTGACTTGCAGCATGTGGAAACGTCTATAGCACTCACGCCATGATTCATCATATCCATAGTTTTTTTTGTTTCTTTCGTATCCAATATTACACTGTGTTTTAACGTTATGTAACCATTTGTATGAGTTTCTGGTGTGTAATAGAGAAGCTTTGCATCGTTGGAACGGAGTTATAGAGCCGGATTCGCCTTCCACCATTGTTAGGGTTCAAAGGAATTGACTTTCGGATTCATGGTCACGTGCCCTTACAGTCCAAACCATCATCACCATTGAACTCGGCATGACTAAATTAACGGATCTGGGCGGTATATAATTATTGTTAACGTGAAATTGTTTAGTTTGATTTTGCAGGAAAAAACGCTACGAAAATATCGTAGCTAAAGGCACGCCAATTCGTAGCAAAGATTGTGGACCATTAAAGAAGACGATGAACAGTCTTCTTGGGCCCTTCTAGATGCACGCGTGCGCAGGGCATTGGTCGGTCAACCGGCGCACCTTCTCTCTCTGCTTCCTATTGGATCTCGTTGCAAACACTAGGGCCCAGGCTTGATTCCTTTTGACTTTTTCCAACTAACATATAATTTGATATTTCTTTTATTCTGTTTGGTGTATTAACAATTAAGGTACCCAGCTCCCTTGGCAAAAGAAGGGGCGTTTGGTTACACTGGAAGCGTGGGTTCGATACCCAGCAGCGCCAGTTTGTTATTTTTTACAATTGTAGTTTGTCTGCGGATCCCATGCGTGAAACCCCCTGGGATTATCATACACCCTCAGTTATTAGCCATAAGATCTCTCTATAATTCAAATCTAACGCACACAAAGGCTAAGGCGCTCCATGCTTCCTCATAGCTTCAGCACACATGATTACTACCAGGTTCCTTTATTATTATTTTTTCTTGTATTTGTTATGTAATTATAATTGGTTTTATTTGTTTTATTATATACATAGTTTAATTTTAAAATCATATTAATAATATAATTAGGATTTAGAATTATTTTCCCGATCTTTTTCAATCATTCGATTTAATTTATTAATTTTAATTATTATGTAAATCATAAAAACCCTATAGAAAGTTATCACGTATTAGGGTTTGCCCCACCCCATTGGCCGTTGGCCAAAGTATTAGGATTAGGGTTTTCTAACCGACATAGGTTTTAGCCAAACAATTTTAGAATTTTATTCGCTTCGATTAAATCAATTGATCGCGGTGGATAATAATCAATTAATTGTTTAATTAATCAAATCCTATAAATTCAAATAAACTTATTTTGCTAAATGGTTTTAACCAAATCTATTGGTTACGATGATTAGCATTTCCTCCTTAAAGATTCGTTATTATTTTTAATCAAAGCTATTGATTATGAGGGATAACGATAAATTAATAATTATATTAAAATACATTCCATTTACTAAAAGTGATAATCGAATCAATCGATTAGAATTGCCAGCAATCCTTTACTAATCTATTAATTATGGTGATCAAACCTATTGATCATCGCGATTAATAGTACAAATTAAAATCAGGGTTGTACGCCCAATCCTAAAACACTTCCCAAATCTAAAACATTCAAAACATTTCAAATCAAACTACGGATTTTCATCCTTATTCAAAACTACGATAGGCCATTCAAAAAGCCTTCAAACACCTCCATAATCAATTCTAAGGCGTACAACCCTGTCCCCGAACTACGTTGACTCTGATTCTCCCTAAGGAGATACGTAGGCACTTGGATAACCAAGGCGAGTCCCCTTCCTCCAAATCTTAATCATGTCTTTAACCCTATTAATTGTTTGTTACCTTTCTTTATGTTTTGCCATAACCCTTATCTTTGCAATGTTAACCTTTAGGAAAGGGTTGAGGGTGCCTAACACCTTCCCTCGACCTGAATATAGTATCTTACCCTGATCTCTATACTGCGTAGGGTTTCCTATTCGCCCTTCAGAATAGGTGGCGGCTCTCTAAGTTAAAAATTTTAGGGCAGGTTGCTACAGCTGGCGACTCTGCTGGGGATAACTTAAATGGTGAATACTATGCTCCTATAGGTTTTAGGTTTTGGCAGGGTTTAGGTTTGACAACTTTTTAGGGTTTGGCTAATTCGCCTTTTTTTTAGGGTTTGTAATTATTTTTTTATTTTTTTAAAAAAAATTTGTTTATTTGTTTTTTATCTAAAAAATATTTAATTGTTTATAATATGTTTATATTTAATTATTTATGTTAATATATTTATATCTAATTGCCTGTTGTTATATTTTTATATGCATTGCTGGTATTTTCTATGTTGTGTTAAACCCTGAGTGTGGGAGTTAACTTTGAGATCAATAGGGGAGCATGAATCTCCTACGAGTCTCATTGATAACTCCACTCGGAGTGGGTTGAATATTCGGAAATGTCCAAAACGAGGCTTGACTTTGTTGAGGGCAGGACGGGATATTTGGCTGATCTCTCCGGGAACCTACCCCAAAAATTAGAACCTCATGGATAAAATGAGTTGTTCTAAAATCCGAAGAGACAAAAAAGTCTCGGAGGCTACGAACGACCCCATGAGACCTTCTAGAACCCCCCTATAAAAAGGTTGGCTCCCAAGAGCCGCTACGTCGAACCTATGAACTTATGTGATTATGTACTATATGTATATATATGTGTGGATCATTTTTTTTTATTATTTCTTTTTCCATTCATCATACATTAGGGGCATTCTTGCATCATATTTTATTCAAAAAAAAAAAGAAAGAAAAAAGGATATCATACATATCATGCATGGCATACACATCATTTTCATGACATTAAGAGAAGATTCCTCTTCTATCTCCAGAACAAGGGACCATTGGGAAGGATAACCTAACATCCCGACCATATTATCCAACAAGATTTCAGCAAAAGAAATCAATGGATCAGCTAGAACAGAATCAAGCCGCCCTTCGTGAGGAAGTGGATCAACTGAAGGTTAGTATGGAGGAGGTTAAAGGAGGTATGACTCAGATGCTAGGATTCATGAAGGCCCTCCTGGATAAACAAGAAAAAGCAAAAGAGGTTCAGTCTAGGGATACCCTGGTTCAGGATGAGATCCCCAACGACGAAAACCCGCTGCTAGGATTTGTTCCAGGCTTTGGCCCTGCTAAGGACAGACCTCAAGTCCGATCTGTGAGGAGAGTTATCCAATTCCAAGAAAAAGGAGAGGCCTCTCAAGAAGGATCTCTCCCTCCTCCACAAACCAAAGGGGCAACCCGCACAGTTCGCATTCTTGCTAACAATATCCCTAAGGATGATGATTACCTGGAGCAACAATACAGAGTGCAAGAGGTGGACAACTCAGACCAAGCACCTCAGACACAACAGTCTATTCCTAACCCTGAGGAAGACTCCAAGGACAGTGAACAAATCAAGGCGCTGGAGGAGAGACTAAAAGTGGTAGAAGGATATGATGCCTTCGATGTGGATGCCTTCGAAATGAGTTTGGTCTCAGACTTGACTATCCCTCGCAAATTCAAGATTCCCGACTTCGAGAAATACAAAGGACTCACATGTCCGAGGAATCACTTGCGCATGTATGTGCGAAAAATGGCTGCCTACGCCCACGATCAAAAGCTAATGATACATTTCTTTCAAGAAAGCTTAAGCGGAGCGTCCATTGACTGGTACATGCAATTAGAGAAGTCTTTTGTCCGAAGCTGGAATGATTTGGCCAACACCTTCTTAAAGCATTACAAGTACAACTTGGACATGGCACCCAACCGAATGCAATTACAGAATATGTCACAGAAGAAGGATGAATCATTCAAGGAGTACGCCCAAAGGTGGAGGGAAATGGCTTCTCGAGTCCAACCTCCCTTGATGGAAAAAGAACTGGTGGACATATTTATGAGCACTTCGCAAGGACCGTACTACGACAAGATGGTCGGAAGCATATCTTCAGGGTTCTCGGACTTGGTAGTCATTGGTGAGAGGATTGAAGATGGAATCAAAAATGGGAAGATACAAGGGGCACCCTCAGGTTCCTATCACACAAAGAAGTCATATGACGGAAAAAAGGAACCCAACACCGTTGGAGCAATCCTGGTTAATCAGACACCAACACTACAACAGAAGGATCAGCAAAAACAACAGGGTGACCAACGCACCTGGGGGGCCAAGCCAAAACGATCATTCACTCTGTTGTACATGCCATTGTCTCAAGCTTTGCAACGTCTGCTCAGCCAAAACTTGGTAACTCTGCTGCCTCCATACTCAGCTCGAGCTAACCCCGCTCCTGGGTACAAGCATCATGCTAGGTGCGCTTATCATTCAGATAGTCCTGGCCATGATACAGAGGATTGTGGGCCATTGAAGCACAAGATCCAAGATTTGATTGAAGAAGGGCTCATTGAGTTCGAAGATCCTCGCAAGTCTAATACCATAGGTGGCTAGAAGGAGGATTTCTTAGATCATTAGTTTTGTTTTCAGTTGCAATTTCTTTCCGTTTGTTTAAACATTAGTCTTACGACATATGCTGTGTACTTTACAATAATCATTAATGCATTGCTTACGTTTGTCTTGATTTACTCCTAGTGTTCTCACTATATTTAAAACTGTGTTTTTACCCGGTTTTCTCATTTGTGATATTCAACTCTCGTTAAAAGTCGTACACCTTTAGAGGGAGAATGACGAAAACGATGCCACAATTTCATACATTATGCTTTCGAACAGACCGTGTTGACGATGTACAGGCATTGTTTCATTTCCTAAAAAATGGAGATATAAGGATGTTAATCCCTCGTCAACCCCTTTGAGCCTAAGGAAGTAGGAGTTTTCCTTCGTATAAAATAAAACCCTTAATACATAACCTGGGGTAGGGTAGCTGCTCAGTTAACTTAATTATTCCAAAGTTGTTCCTTTCAACATAATCGCCGATGGTTCCCCGTCATCATTAAATCCGGCAGTCAATATCCACGAAAGCAATACAAGAGCCTGCTAAGTCAAAACCTATTAAGGAGACTTAGACAAAATTGGGGCATCCCGCTGACTGTAGTTTTAAAATGAACAGTTCAGGCAAAAGTTAGGGATAACAAAGTCGAAAAAAGGTTACTATGTACCTTCGACAAAAGGAAAATTACAAAAAAGGAGAATGACTGCCTTTGCAGATAAACCTTTGGTTTTTGAACCATCATAAATGCCAATGTCATAATTCCCAAAGTCTTTTGGAGCCTAAACGCATAGTCAACTGAGCATAGGACTGGAGAACATCACGAAGATGGGGATGGGTACAAATAAACTTTGAGCCTCTATCCTTTGTTTCTTTAAACCGTGAACCAGGCCACGTTACAACCCTTAAAAGTCCTAACTGAAGCATGGTTAGTTCGAAAGCATGTTATTACCAAAGGTATCCCGACTCCTTAAGGTCTACTATAACTTTTGAGTTGATATCACTTTCTTACAAAAAAAAAACTTCGTTTTACTCAAAAAAAAGTTTTTAAACTTTCAAGACAGACATATGCATTCGCATCTTATGAATTTCAGTATAAAGTACACTTGTCTATGTGGATTCAGATGTTTAAACATCAGGGAGAAGTTGCATGGGGCATGGCTAACGGCTAAAAATCCTACTGACTGACGAAGTAGCTTTAAAAACTCGTCAAAAGAAGAAACATCCCTTACGCATGACTGGGATGGCTAATGTGTACACACGGCATAACTCTTCATTATCCCATTTACATGGGGCAATCTAATCAAGATCCATTGGAATCAAGGACGCTGAATAGCCCATGGGGCAAGTTCATTACCTGGGGGCACGTTGCAAAGATCACTCAGTATCAGATGGGGTCAATACCACTCTCACATCCTTTCCAGGAACCTTTTTAGGATATTTCTCAATCTGTCCATATAGTCTTCTCTAAGACATGTTCAAATACTTTTTACCCTTTCTAGGAGCCTGTTTCAGATAGTCTTTTTAAAGACCCATTTACTTATCCTCTCTATTTTCAAACCCTTTCAAACAGTCTTCTCTAAGACATATTCCTTTCCGAGAACCTTTTCTAGGTAGTCTTCTGTAAGACATCTCTTAACCTTTTTTTCAGTTAGTCTTTTAAGACATATTCAAACTTCTCTTATGCTTTCAAGAACCTTGTCAAACTTTGTTTAAAGTACAGAGTCTTCTCTAAAGCAGTACACCATCCTTTCTAGGGTAATCTTCCTCAAGATGTTTTTCCTAAAGTTTTGTTTAAAACCCCACGTTCCTTAAAACAGTCTTTATCCTCTATAGGAATATTTTTGACCCTCTGCACAAACACATCCCTTTGAGCTTTGTTTAAAGCGCAATCTTGTTTAAGACAATTTCCCATTCTTTCCAAGGACCTTTTCAGGTAGTCTTATAGAAGACATCATCTCATTCTGAGTACTCAGCAAATCACTGTCCGTCGGACGCGACCGAAACGCATGATTCATTCTGAAAAGCATCTGCTTCACATTCAAATCAACACTTAGCATCAAGGAGACCTCCAAATTGGCCTAATTATAGACGATCATTCCTGATAAAGACTCATGAATGGGGAAACCACATCCAGAGGGTTTTCCTAAAACAGGGGCATACAATCAAGAACCCTATTGACTAGGGGCATATCTCTCAAGAATTCAAACATTGGGGAAAGGCATATCAGGCAAGACATGGTGAAACTCGAGTTCTCTCTAAAGGTCCCTCCTTCAGATAAAGGGGCACGTCTATCAAAATTTCTGATATCCGGGAAGTCACACTAGGAGCATTGTTGCATATTTGATCTTCCCACGCCTGTACTATTTACATCCCGCAGCGTGGGATAGGCATACATGCATAATTCTCATTTATTTTGAGAATCTCATTACATGACACATGCATCATGACATTGCATAAAACTAACACTGCCTTTTCAGGTCACTTCATAATCAAAAGGATGTTATCATCCAATTACAGTTCAAATACGATCGTATCAACGATTCAATCTTAACAGATACAATTCTAATACCTCACTCCAAGTCTTTCTTCAAAGACAATCCAGAAGCAATCAAAGAATTTCTTACCTCTCCAGGTAGTCTTGTCCAAGACAATTATCCTAATCTTTCCAAGCAGTCTTGTTTAAGACATATCCTAACCTTTCTAGGTAGTTTTGTTTAAAATATTTCATGGCCTTTATAGGAACCTTTCTAGGTAGTTTTGTTTAAAACGTTTCATGTCCTTTATAGGAACCTTTCTAGGTAGTTTTGTTTAAAACGTCTTATGTCCTTTATAGGAACCTTTCTAGGTAGTTTTGTTTAAAACATATTGTGTCCTTTATAGGAACCTTTCTAGGTAGTTTTGTTTAAAACATATCACTCCCTTTATAGGAATCTTTCTAGATAGTTTTGTTTAAAACATATCACTCCCTTTATAGGAACCTTTCTAGGTAGTTTTGTTTAGAATATTTCATAGCCTTTATAGGAACCCTTCTAGGTAGTTTTGTTTAAAACGTATCATGCCTTTATAGGAACCTGTCTAGGTAGCTTTGTTTAAAACATATCACGCCCTTTATAGGAACCTTTATAGGTAGTTTTGTTTAAAACATGCCATATCCTTTATAGGAATCTTTCTAGATAGTTTTGTTTAAAACATATCGTTCCCCTTATAGGTAGTTTTGTTTAAAACATATCGTTCCCTTTATAGGAATCTTTCTAGATAGTTTTGTTTAAAACATATCGTTCCCTTTATAGGAATCTTTCTAGATAGTTTTGTTTAAAACGTATCATATCCTGTCTAAGAGCCTTTCCAGGTGAGTCTTGTGTAAGACGTATCACATCCTTTATAGGAACCTTTCTAGGTGAGTCTTATTTAAGACATATCATGCCTTCCTAGGTAGCCTTCTTAAAATGTTTATCCATTATTTTCTAAGACACACTTAGTTCTTTTAAAGAACTCCTCAGTTAGTCTTCTCCAAGACATTCTTCCTAAGCATTGTTCAAAGCCTAAGCTTCTCCGCATCAACCTTCGATACACCCTATTCAGGAACCTCTTCAGGTAGTCTTATGTAAGACGTTACTTCCTCTCTCCTCATATACGATCAATATGATCCTGGTATGAAGAGCATATGCTCTGGACAAGCATCTTGTCAAACAAATAGATGGCATCTATAAGCCCATCTCCCACAGAACTCTTTCCCTACGCCAGCAAATTTCAGGGCGTTTCAGTATCCAATCATCTTCCACCTCTTTAGGTTCAAGAAGATTGAACAGGGGCAGCTGTCATACCCCAAAATTTGCCTTCCATATTCCATAATTCAAAGTTCAAGATTCAATTCCAAAGCCTTGCTCAAACAATCCCAAGACCCACAGCCAACTGATTCAAACCTGAAGGTCAACTACAATCAAAGCATGATTCAAACCTATGATCATTGGTCAAACATCAAGCATAGAGGTGCATAACCATCATTTGATCAAAGATTGATCATGATTCCATTAATAGAAACTCAGAGATGAACAAATACACAAAGGTTCAAATTAGGGTTTCTTAGGAGAAAGTCAACCCAACTTTGACTGGGCATAACTTTCACATGGAACATCAAAAATTCCCCACTCAAAGCCTATTCTGAAGGAAATTGGATTCTCTACAACTTTGTCTCTCACAAGCCAAAGCCAGAAATGCTTCATTCAGGAGATATGGTCCAATACATTATAGGTCCTCCAAAAAGTCAACAAAAGACGCCTTTTGAGTCAAAGCTCATAACTTGAGCATGGAAGCTTCAAATGAGATGAAACCAAAAAGTTCTTTTAGAGGACTCTTTGGGCTTTCTAAAAAGTCTTAGAATGCATTCATATGATTAAAATTGAGGGAGATACGATGCGCGCAAGTTGATCAATTTTCAAGAAAAATGCAAAACCCTAATTGCATAATTTTGTGTTTTTGGACTAATGGGCCTAAAACATGGGTCCCAAACGTGGCCATAGGATTCATAAACATCCTTAAACTAATTAATTTATTTTTATAATATTTATTTTGTTTATTTGAATTTTAATTCATTTAAATACAAATAAATCATTATAAAATATGGGAAAATTAGTTTTAATAAAAGATTTGATTTTTAATCAACTCTAAGCAATCAAGGGGGCCAAATGTGATACAAATTTCGTGATAAGAGGGTTAGGAAAGATTGGATTAACATTAATACAAAAATAGCAAGAATTTATACAATATTTTCAATCAAATCTCAAGCTTGGAAATAATTTGATTCCTTCCAATTCTATAACCCTAAATGAATCCATATATATACTAAGACAATCAAAAGAGCCAGAGGGAGGACGAAAAATTGAAAAAAGACTAGGGTTTAGATTTCCAAAATTTCAAGAATAGGTGAGTTTTCATATCTCTCTGTCCAAGCAATCTCAAGACCAAAGGTTTATTTTATTCGATCCTCCAGGTAAGGTAGAGTAAGTATATGTGACTTGCAGCATGTGAAAACGTCTATAGCACTCACGCCATGATTTATCATATTCATAGTTTTTTTTTGTTTCTTTCGTATCCAATATTACACTGTGTTTTAACGTTATGTAACCATTTGTATGAGTTTCTGGTGTGTAATAGAGAAGCTTTGCATCGTTGGAACGGAGTTATAGAGCCGGATTCGCCTTCCACCATTGTTAGGGTTCAAAGGAATTGACTTTCGGATTCATGGTCACGTGCCCTTACAGTCCAAACCATCATCACCATTGAACTCGGCATGACTAAATTAACGGATTTGGGCGGTATATAATTATTGTTAACGTGAAATTGTTTAGTTTGATTTTGCAGGAAAAAACGCTACGAAAATATCGTAGCTAAAGGCACGCCAATTCGTAGCAAAGATTGTGGACCATTAAAGAAGACGATGAACAGTCTTCTTGGGCTCTTCTAGATGCACGCGTGCGCAGGGCATTGGTCGGTCAACCGGCGCACCTTCTCTCTCTGCTTCCTATTGGATCTCGTTGCAAACACTGGGGCCCAGGCTTGATTCCTTTTGACTTTTTCCAACTAACATATAATTTGATATTTCTTTTATTCTGTTTGGTGTATTAACAATTAAGGTACCCAGCTCCCTTGGCAAAAGAAGGAGCGTTTGGTTACACTGGAAGCGTGGGTTTGATACCCAGCAGCGCCAGTTTGTTATTTTTTACAATTGTAGTTTGTCTGCGGATCCCATGCGTGAAACCCCCTGGGATTATCATACACCCTCAGTTATTAGCCATAAGATCTCTCTATAATTCAAATCTAATGCACACAAAGGCTAAGGCGCTCCATGCTTCCTCATAGCTTCAGCACACATGATTACTACCAGGTTCCTTTATTTTTTTTTTCTTGTATTTGTTATGTAATTATAATTGGTTTTATTTGTTTTATTATATACATAGTTTAATTTTAAAATCATATTAATAATATAATTAGGATTTAGAATTATTTTCTAGATCTTTTTCAATCATTCGATTTAATTTATTAATTTTAATTATTATGTAAATCATAAAAACCCTATAGAAAGTTATCACGTATTAGGGTTTGCCCCACCCCATTGGCCGTTGGCCAAAGTATTAGGATTAGGGTTTTCTAACCAACTTAGGTTTTAGCCAAACAATTTTAGAATTTTATTCACTTCGATTAAATCAATTGATCGCGGTGGATAATAATCAATTAATTGTTTAATTAATCAAATCCTATAAATTCAAATAAACTTATTTTGCTAAATGGTTTTAACCAAATCTATTGGTTACGATGATTAGCATTTCCTCCTTAAAGATTCGTTATTATTTTTAATCAAAGCTATTGATTATGAGGGATAACGATAAATTAATAATTATATTAAAATACATTCCATTTGCTAAAAGTGATAATCGAATCAATCGATTAGAATTGCCAGCAATCCTTTACTAATCTATTAATTATGGTGATCAAACCTATTGATCATCGCGATTAATAGTACAAATTAAAATCAGGGTTGTACGCCCAATCCTAAAACACTTCCCAAATCTAAAACATTCAAAACATTTCAAATCAAACTACGGATTTTCATCCTTATTCAAAACTACGATAGGCCATTCAAAAAGCCTTCAAACACCTCCATAATCAATTCTAAGGCGTACAACCCTGTCCCCGAACTACGTTGACTCTGATTCTCCCTAAGGAGATACGTAGGCACTTGGATAACCAAGGCGAGTCCCCTTCCTCCAAATCTTAATCATGTCTTTAACCCTATTAATTGTTTGTTACCTTTCTTTATGTTTTGCCATAACCCTTATCTTTGCAATGTTAACCTTTAGGAAAGGGTTGAGGGTGCCTAACACCTTCCCTCGACCTGAATATAGTATCTTACCCTGATCTCTATACTGCGTAGGGTTTCCTATTCGCCCTTCAGAATAGGTGGCGGCTCTCTAAGTTAAAATTTTTAGGGCAGGTTGCTACAGCTGGCGACTCTGCTGGGGATAACTTAAATGGTGAATACTATGCTCCTATAGGTTTTAGGTTTTGGCAGGGTTTAGGTTTGACAACTTTTTAGGGTTTGGCTAATTCGCCTTTTTTTTAGGGTTTGTAATTATTTTTTTATTTTTTTTTAAAAAATTTGTTTATTTGTTTTTTATCTAAAAAATATTTGATTGTTTATAATATGTTTATATTTAATTATTTATGTTAATATATTTATATCTAATTGCCTGTTGTTATATTTTTATATGCATTGCTGGTATTTTCTATGTTGTGTTAAACCCTAAGTGTGGGAGTTAACTTTGAGATCAATAGGGGAGCATGAATCGCCTACGAGTCTCATTGATAACTCCACTCGGAGTGGGTTGAATATTCGGAAATGTCCAAAACGAGGCTTGACTTTGTTGAGGGCAGGACGGGATATTTGGCTGATCTCTCCGGGAACCTACCCCAAAAATTCGAACCTCATGGATAAAATGAGTTGTTCTAAAATCCGAAGAGACAAAAAAGTCTCGGAGGCTACGAACGACCCCATGAGACCTTCTAGAACCCCCCTATAAAAAGGTTGGCTCCCAAGAGCCGCTACGTCGAACCTATGAACTTATGTGATTATGTACTATATGTATATATATGTGTGGATCATTTTTTTTTATTATTTCTTTTTCCATTCGTCATACATTAGGGGCATTCTTGCATCATATTTTATTCAAAAAAAAAAGAAAGAAAAAAGGATATCATACATATCATTGTGGTGGTCGTTTTCTTTTACCTCCCCGTTTCACTTGGGAGGACGGCACGCTAGACCCTTCACGCGAAATTTGGAAGGAGAATGCGCCCGTGGTGGGATGAATTTTGTTTCAGTTCTTCCTACGATATCACACGAACTTTCTTATTTGTCCTACGAGTAGGAAAGGGGAAAAAAGATCTCAACTAAACCCTAGGAGTTTGCTAAGTGTGGGGATTTCACCTAGACTAGAAATTCTGGAGTCCGGGAGGTCGGTTATACATAGGGAAGTGTTTAAACACCCTACATATCTGTAGTACTCTACAGGAACCTTCTCTGTGTCATTTGTGTTTGTGTTTATTGCTAATGATTGGGAAAGTTTCTCCTTTGTATTAGGAGAGAGAATTGAATTGATTAAAGAAAAGACAGACAGACAGACAAACTGACTATTTTTGGTATTTTATTAGCTCGCTGAGATTCCTTGTGAACCTCATGCCTACATATCCCTAGTGGAAGTCAGAGCTTAATGTAGTTCGGGGAACTAACTAGGGAAATTAATTGTTTTTGGTGCCTTGCTTAAAGCTCAAGGTTGAAGCTTGGAATTAAATCTCTGTTTACAGTAAAGAGACATGAAATTATCTCTACAGAGAGGTATTAGTACTATTCTACCACAAACATTTAAAGGAGTGACAGAATAACTGAATTCATTTCATTCAAGAGGGGGACCTTACTTGTGTATGTGCAAGTATACCAGTCAAATGCCTCTTAAATGAAAGAAAGATGCTCATCCAAATTAGGGAAAGTTACCACATGTCTGGGTTTTACTGCCAGCTCATGCCTTTCAAAATCCTAAATGGGAGACTTGGTTAAAATTGAAATGAAATGTTTGTTTGTTTGAATGTGATAGAGTAGTAAAAATATCTCTCTATAGAGATAAGCTATGTCTATCTACTGTATAAAAGATTTGACTTTAGCTGGCTTGTATGAGGCCCAAGCTTGAGGCTTTTTGATTGATTAATTAATTGTTATTGACACTGGGAGATGACTCCACTGGGGATTAATTACAGGGTATTTTTGTGTTCTGTACAAAGCCCAGAATTGAGGCTGACTCTACTTAGGGAGACTCTATTTGTGTGCCTTGTACAAAGCCCAAGGTTGTGGCTAACTGTTGAGGATAATTGAATGAATGACTCTATTTTATGTGCCTTGTACAAAGCCCAAGGTTGTGGCTGACTCTAGCTAGGGAAAACATTATTTTCTGCCTTGTACAAAGCCCAAGGTTGTGGCGGACTCTTAAATGAATTAAGTATGGATGACTATATGGGGAAAGATCCTAAGTGTTAGGAATCTTTGACACATGAAAAATATGGTTTATCTGCCTTGTACAAAGCCCAAGGTTGTGGCTACTGAATGATGAAGAACTCACTGGGGAGACTCTATTATCTGCCTTGTACAATGCCCAAGGTTGAGGCAGATTCTTGACAGGGGAGTTTTATTGTTTGGGTGCCTTGTATGAAGCCCAAGGTTGAGGCTAACTGTTTTTGTTGGTTTTGACTCTACTGAGGAGGTTTTATTTATTGAAAGACTGTTTTTCTTTGGAAGCTAACCCTTTCCAGGGATTTTGACTTAGTTGGAGAAATTATTTGTGAAAGATTGACTTTATCATGTTTTTTTGGAGGCTGACCCTTTCCAGGGGTTTTGACTCTTTTGGGGAATTATCTCCTAAGAGAAATGAATCTTTATTAATTGACTTTGGAGGCTAACCCTTTCCAGGGGTTTTGAAATGAATGATTTGGGTAGCACTCCATTAATTATTTAAAGGATGAAAAGATTGGCAGAAAGATTATCTAGTGGAGACTTCTTGTTTAAAGCCCAAGATGAAGGCTGACTCAATGCTGAAGATGACCAAAACATGGATCCTAGACACTATTAAGGAGGATTGATGAAGATAAGGGTGACAGAGACTGTCCATGTCTCTCATTCCAAAAGGTGTGCTCAATGTAAAATTGAGACAAACTTAGCTTGTTTAAAGTCTGGTTTAAATTGGAAGAAACTCACCAGGGTAGGCTAAAAGGTGACTAAAGACCTGTTCCTATGTTTATAAGAAACCTGATGGGTCCTTGTATACAAGCTCAAGAGGAAGCTGGAAATGCTTTTAAGAAGCCTGTGGGTCCTTGTACAAAGCCCAAGAGGAGGCTAATCGAGGGTCCTTGTTATAGCACAAGAGAAAGCTATGCAGTTTTGAACTTATTTTGGCTCTAAGCAAATGGGTAAGAGGTTTCACCGGGAATAATTCCTCTTTGGGTGGATGTGTCCTATTATTTGGATTCTAAGGTTTTTGCCAAGATGTTTCACCGGGAATAATTCATCTTGGGGGTTTGAACTACAGATCTCTAATTAGGAAAGAGCCTTCACCGGGAAGACATTCTCAATCCTAGGTCATATTCCTATAATATATATATATGGTTTAACTGTCCTAAGGTTTATACTCAAACGTAGTTCTAAACTAATATATGCACAGTTTATATTTTGACAGTAATTTATACAAAGACTGTAAATTGAAAGCTTGTAAAGCCTAACCTGGACGGAGTGGAGGCCTTTGAAGAAGTATGTACAGAGCCTCAACAGTATTTTTGTTGTTTTGTTGATAACAGTTGAATGTATATGATAAACAGTTAATGGTTTTTGAAAACAGAAGAAGTGAAGATGGACAAAGGTCACATAGGTATCTGAAGAGTTTCACCGGGAATAATGCCCTTCAAATACCAGAAGAATGTTTTGAAAACAGAAAGAAGATTTTGAAAATACAGTTTTGAAAACAAGCTAAGAAGAGAAGGTTTTTGGGACTTACACTCTACTAGAGGCCCAGTACTTTGCAGTACTGGTGATAAAAACAGTTGGAAATGATTTGAAATGATATAAGGTTTTGTTGTTTGAAAACCTTAATCACTTGATTTAATCAGAGATTGAAAACAGTTTTGAGAATTGACAAAAGTCAACTTAATTAAAGTAAAAATAAAGATTTTTACTTAATTAAGACCTAAACAATTAGGGTTTTATCATAAAATTATTTACAAAGTGATTAGGTTAAAATAAAGTGATAATATATATTTAAAGTATTTAAGAAAACACTTAAAAACATACTATTTTAAACCTAATTAAAATTCAAGAAATAAATAATATTTTTATGATTTTTTTTTTACTATTCACAAAATAGATATATTAAATAATAGGTGTATGAAAAATGAAGTGAAAATGATTTAATTTGATAGGTGAATTAATTGTGTGAAGTTGTGAAGAAATTTAGTGTGAAAAGTGATAAAAAAAAATGGTTTTGTCACCTAGAGGGGTTGAACTCACGCCCTCCAAGTCATTGGCCAAAACACCCACCATCTGGGCTACGCGCGCAGTTTGTTTAATATGCACATCCAACTTATTATATTTTCAAACAAGTGGCAAAACATTGAAAAATAAATGAAGCAAAAAGTCTGGGGCGAGGGGGATTCGAACCCCAGACCTTGGGCATGAGGAGACTAAGAGCGCATGTGTGGCCACTGGGGCAAGTTATTCAGTCGTTAATAAAACGCACACCATTCAAAATAAAATAAACTCTCCCCTGAGAATTCAAATTTGCGCGCCACCACCATCTTCGTCTTCAACCTCAAGCTCTCCATTTTTGAATTTCTGAACTTACTCGTTTCTCAACCATTTGCAATGATGTAAACATGAAACTTGCTCTAAATTCACTCACGATTCTAAATATGTAACTAACATGAACTATCATTAACTACATCTAACTAATTTACCAGAAATCGTGAAGAACCCTAAAATTTCAAAATTAAATTAAATGACTATACTGAAAGATAAATGGATGATGGTAGAGGGTTTTCAATCCTCTGATGATGCTGAACAAGATAGAATCGAGCTATTTCACAAAGAGTACTTAAATTAAAGAGAGGGAGTTCAGAAACTTACCTCTGAAAATGGAGATCGTGAGGATGATAGAGAGCAACTGGGCTTGTATGAATGATCCCAAAAGCTTCCTTGTGGCTCAGTGATGCTAACTGAATGCTTGTAATGACCTCAAACCTCCTGAATTGTTCTATGGACCTCCCTCGATTTCAGCTTCAAGTGAACATGGAGGGTGTTGATTCTTGAGTTACAGATGAGCTGCAACCATCTGGTTAGCTTCACTATGACCTGAGGAGTGTGTCTGGATGATTGGCTTGCCTTGAAACCTTCTGAATCACTCCATGGACCTCCAACTGCAGATGCTCCAAAGTGAGAGCAACAATGGTGTTCCTCCACCTACAGAAGTGATCCAGGTGCTTGGATCACCTCAAATGACCTCCCTTGAGATGTTAGAATGCTCACTTCCCAAAGATAAGCTCTGGTTTGAAGAAATCGATTCTTCTTGCCAAAGAACTTTGAAAAACAATGAACAAGAGAAGAGAAAGAGAAAGCAAGTAATATGGTTGCTTTGGTGTGTTTTCTGAATGAGAATGAGGCCTCTATTTATAGGCAAATGTCTCAGTACTGATTGGGAGAGTGAGCTTGCTTAGTGAAGTAAGTTTGGTTTCTTAGCTATGAAGAAATTTCAAAGAATATCCAAGTGTGATCATTGCATTTTCGAGCCACCTCCCCTATCCATTGATTCTATCTGATCTTAGGGGACAATTCAGATGCAAAGTGAGCTCTAATTGGTTGGTGAGAAGATTCCTTGGGTGATTCATCAATTTGCCATAAATTCTCAAAAGTAATCATTACATAATCACATGTTCTTGTTTTAGGAATCTTCTTCAATTATCATGGCATGGTGAAAATGAATGCATGGTGTGGTTTCAGATGTGTTATGGGTCGTGTAGCATCCATAAGAGAGGTTATTTGCACAAAATTTGCAAAGTCCAATTTGCACATGACCTATAATTTCACTTCATGAGGCCAACTTTGAACAAGCATAACTCCTAGCTCAAATTGAATTTTGAGAAGGTTGAACACAATTTGGAAAGCCCTAAACATCTACTTTAAATCATTAGTTTATGTCTTCTTCAGAATCCTTTGGGAAATTTGTGAAAAATGAGGCCAAAGTTGGAAGAAAACTAGGTTAAAACACTTAGAAAAATTTCTAAGTGTTTATGACCTAAACTTCAAAATTTCCAAAACTTCATAAATGGTTGATCTTTTGAAAAAAGTTCCCTTGTAAGATGTTGTTTTATTTGGCAAGATCTACAACTTTCATGTTGGAAGTTTTTTGAGTTGTGTAGGTGAAATTTTGAGATCTCACCATGCCTTCAAAAACCCTAATTCCCGACTTTTCGCTCCTTGATGAATTTCTTTGAATTTCTTTGGCCAAATGACTTTGACATCCATATATTGATGATATTGATCTTTGAAAGTCATTTTTTGACCAAAAACCTTAAAAGTCAATGATGATCCTTCACAGTTGACTTTTTCCTGACAAAGTGAATTTTTGGGCTTTTGTGTAGAAATAAGATCTTCTCCCCAAATGGATGATATAAATGGATTATATGGGGGTAGTAGAGATCCTTGAATCATGTCTTGAGTTTTGGATTCATGCCCTGATCAAAAGTCAACTATCTTGGTGAATTAGGTCAAAACCCTAATTTGTCGACCATGTGAAAACAATGACTGTAGACTTTGAATTGAAGTGTGATGTCTAGTAGATCTTGTCATATGAGTTATTTGAAGATGACTGATGTCTTTGAATGACCCTCTGAGGTTTTTTAGGGTTTCCCAAATGTGATCCCTGATTTCAGTCCTTGATAGGCTCAAAACCCTAGTCTGGTGACCTGAGTAAACCTATACTCAGATGACTGGATGTCTAATCAATCATAGGTGAGAAAAAATGAAGTTCTTGGGCCCTATGATTGTATTAGAGAATAATCTTTGTATTGATTGATCCTTTGCCTGAGCTTTCTTGTCTTTGAGCATCCTCGATTAGGTACCAGATGGAGAAATGACTGCTCTGGGTACTTGTCTTGACCTGATGAAAAATCCTGAAGATATGCCATCTCAGGGGGGGTCAAAAATTAGGGTATGACAGATGCCCCTATTTAAGTTTCTTTTATCCGGAGGGAGAGAGATTGATATCTCGATCTCTCTTGTGTAAAAGAGACTTAAATATATTAAAGAATGCCCGAATTTTGGGCGCTCCTGAGATGTTGTAACTGACGTAGTCTTTGCATGACTTGTTCCCGTTGTCGCGCTTGGCGGGGGATGAGGAGACAAACTCCTGTAGAAATACTTGATGTGGATTCTGGTGAATGGATGGCAGTGTAGGATGCGCAATCCATCTTCTTTAACTAAGTGTTGATACTTAGAGAAAGGTAACCAACTTCCCCTCGTTTCGGATGTCCATATCTCGAAACTAGTTGTAGTTGTGTTTGGACAATATCTCAGATAAAGAGAAAATTTCCAAAAGTTTGTTTCCTCATCAAACTTCTCATCAGCACTTGGAGATGAGATGCCATTTGACGGTAGTAAAGAAACTTCAAAGGTTTGTTTCCTCATCAAACTTCTCATCAGCACTTGGAGATGAGATGCCATTTGACGGTAGTAAAGAAACTTCAAAGGTTTGTTTCCTCATCAAACTTCTCACCAGCACTTGGAGATGAGACGCCATTTGACGGTAGTAAAGAAACTTCAAAGGTTTGTTTCCTCATCAAACTTCTCATCAGCACTTGGAGATGAGATGCCATTTGACGGTAGTAAAGAAACTTCACCATCTTCCCTTTTGACTTGACGTCTTTGAAAGATTGTCATATGGGCCCGCGCTCTTTTGAGGGGCTAATGACTTTGTTTGAAGGCGGACGAACTGTTTTCGGGGTGAAAACTACCATTCGTCGACTGGTGCCTGGGGAATCAACAAACTGTTTTCCTAAGAGGAAAAACTACCATTTATTGACTCTGTGGGGAACTAAACATCCCTGAAACAGACAAACTGTTTGAAGAAACTGCCATTTGTCGATCTCTTGAGCATTTAACAGACAAACTGTCTTTCTTTGGGGAAAGACTACCATTTGTTGACTTCATGGGGAACAAACTGTCTTCTACTGGGAGAGACTGCCATTCGCTGACTCCGCTGGGGATCATGAACTATCTTCGGGACGAAGACTACCATTCACTGACTCCATTGGGGAATCACTTGTCGATCTGCTGGGAGATTCTGAATTATTTTCCTTGACGAAAAAAGTGGCATCTCTCGACCTTGCTGGGGAAATACCAAACTGTTTTTCAGGAGGAAAAACGGCCACTTGTCAATTATGTCGAGGAATCCACACTACTTGGAGAAGAGAACTGCTCATCGACCCTCTGGGGAATGCGAAATAGACTATCTTATCCGAATAAGATTGTCGAGTGTCGCTTTGTGGGAGAATCTCGGCTGAGGAATTCCAAAAGTGAACAAACTATCTCTTTCAGGGAGACTACCATCTATTGACTTGCTTGGGGAGATCCCTCTGCATGGATTGTTGTTTTGAAGGAAAAAGTTTCTCCAGGACTTGCAGGGGAAACTTGAGTTCATGCCCTAATGACTCGGGCATTCTCATGATTAAAAGCCTAACTTAACTATGCAGTTGTGATGTAATGTATGCATGAATATTATGACAATTATAAAATGTAAAGTGAATGTGAATAGAATTGCCGCGGATGTAAAATCCTATGCTGCGACTTGAAATTCTTGTAGAGCAGAAGATGTCCTCTTCTTGTAGTTCGAACTCTGTTGGGAATATCGGGTTATCAGTTGTCCGCTGTCCGAAGTGAGTAATATGAATTGAAGTAAAGATCCGTCATTGGGAGATGTTCGCAAAGCGACCTCATGGGGAAATATTGGTTCCCGGAGTCTCAACCGTTCTCGGAGCAACTGTTTGCATTCTTCCTATTGTTTGTAAACCTTAGAAAGAAATTTCACCTTTATTTTTGCAAGTAAATTCATTTTATTTATGAAAACATTTGTTTCAAGAAAATGACTGTTTAAACCTAAAATGCCTTTCAAGAAACTGAATAAGACTAGATTGCAAAGGAAAGCACAAGGCTCAAATTATTATATATGGAATGGTAATCAGCCAAATGCTTGATTCCATGGAGTATTTACAAAGTTGGAAATTGGTAATTTTCGGGAAAAGGGCTACGATGAAACGTGACGACCGTTATCTTTCCCTTCCATTCGGAGTTGCGCTGTATTCGTGCTTCGTAGAAGATGACCTACTGCTGATGAATACTCCGCTATGGATTTTGAATGATCAAGTTTGTCCTGAACACAGTTACTTGCCATATATCCCTAACTTTTGCGTAAACTACCCCTTTCGGGTTTTAAGTTTACCGGGATTGATTATTTATTTTTTATGTCTCTAACTTTTGCCTGAATCGCCCTTTCGGGTTTTCGATTCACCGAGACGCTCTTTTTTGCCTAAGTCGCTCTCTGCGAGTTTTCAACTTAGCGAGCTGTTCTTTTAATTATTTAGGCGAAGTATTTCTTGACTGCGTCGACGTTCACAGGACGGGTGAATTCTTCTCCATCCATAGTCGTGAGTATTAAGGCTCCTCCTGAGAAAGCTCTCTTGACCACGTAGGGGCCGTCATAATTGGGAGTCCATTTCCCTCTCGAATCTGTGAGAAAAGATTGAATCTTTTTGAGTACAAGGTCGCCTTCTTTGATTGTGCGAGGTCGAACCTTTTTGTCGAAAGCTTTCTTCATTCTTTGTTGATATAGCTGTCCGTGGCATAAAGCTGTCATGCGTTTTTCTTCGATTAAGTTCAATTCATCGAATCTGCTTTGACACCACTCGGCTTCTGTTAATTTTGCTTCCATCAAGACTCTCATTGATGGAATCTCAACCTCTATTGGTAGGACTGCCTCCATGCCATATACAAGGGAGAAAGGAGTTGCTCCAGTCGAAGTACGTACTGATGTACGGTAACCATGAAGAGCATACGGGAGCATTTCATGCCAATCCTTGTAAGTGATGACCATCTTCTGAATGATTTTCTTGATGTTTTTGTTAGCTGCTTCTACAGCTCCATTCATCTTTGGTCTATAAGGAGATGAGTTGTGATGTTCAATCTTGAATTCTTCACAAAGCTCCTTCATCATTTTGTTATTCAAATTTGACCCATTGTCAGTGATTATCTTGCTAGGAATGCCGTAGCGACAGATGATGTGATTCTTGATAAACCTGACGACAACTTGTCTTGTAACGTTTGCATATGAAGCTGCTTCAACCCATTTGGTAAAATAGTCTATGGCTACCAAGATGAAGCGATGTCCGTTGGACGCTTTTGGTTCGATCATTCCAATCATGTCGATTCCCCACATGGAGAAAGGCCAAGGGGAAGAGAGTATGTTGAGAAGAGATGGTGGCACATGAATTCTATCGGCGTAGATCTGGCATTTGTGACACCTCTTTGCATACTGGTAGCAATCTGACTCCATCGTCAGCCAATAATATCCTGCTCTCAGTATTTTCCTTGTCATGGTATGTCCATTGGTGTGAGTACCAAAGGAACCTTCATGTATTTCTCTCATGAGTATTTCTGCTTCTTTTCTGTCAACGCATCTGAGCAGAACCATGTCGAAGTTTCTCTTGTACAGAACATTTTCATTCAGGAAGAATCTACAAGCTAACTTTCTCAAAGTCTTCCTATCTTTCTTTGACGCCCCAAGAGGGTACTCTTGCTTTTGAAGAAAGTTCTTGATGTCGTGATACCACGGTTTGTCGTCGATGATTACTTCTACTGTGAACACATGAGCGGGCCTATCCAGGCGCATAACATCGATCTGAGGAATGTCATTCCAATGATTTATCCTAATCATGGAAGAGAGTGTGGCTAATGCATCAGCCAAATTGTTTTCTTCACGAGGAATGTGATGAAAATCTACCCTGTCGAAGAATGGTAACAATCTTTCTCGCGTAGTCTTTGTAAGGGATTAGCCCAGGTTGGCGTGTTTCCCATTCTCCTTTGATTTGATTGATGACCAAAGCAGAATCTCCGTATACATCCAAGTGTTTAATTCTTAGATCCATGGCTTCTTCGAGACCCGTGATGCAAGCTTCATATTCGGCCTCATTGTTTGTGCATTTGAAAGTTAATCTGGCAGTAAATGGAATATGGGTACCCTGAGGTGTAACAATGATTGCCCCAATTCCTCGTCCATAAGCATTGACAGCTCCGTCAAAGATTAAGCCCCACTGGGATCCTATCTCAGGTCCTTCGTCTGGTAGTGGCTCGTCGCAGTCTTTTATCTTGAGGTACATGACGTCCTCGTCCGGAAAGTCGAAACTGGTTGATTCATGACCATTGAGTGGGTGGTGAGCCAGGTGCTCAGCTAGAATGCTTCCTTTCACGGCTTTCTGTGCGTGATACTCAATGTCATATTCTGATAACAACATCTGCCAACGGGCAATCCTCCCGGTTAAGGCAGGCTTCTCAAAGATGTACTTGATTGGATCCATATGAGAGATTAAACAAGTAGTATGTCGAATCATGTACTGGCGGAGACGCTTGGCAGCCCAGGCCAAAGCACAACACGTCTTCTCGAGCATGGAGTAGCGGGATTCACAGTCAGTGAATTTCTTGCTCAGGTAGTAGATGGCATGCTCTTTTCTCTTCGTCTCGTCTTGCTGTCCAAGGACACAACCCATGGAGTCTTCTAAGACGGTTAAGTACATTATCAAAGGTCTTCCTTCCACTGGAGGAGACAAGATAGGTGGTTCGAGCAGATATTCCTTAATGCTGTCGAACGCTTTCTGACAATCGTCTGTCCAGACGCAACTTTGATTTTTCCGTAGAAGTTTGAAAATAGGAGCGCAAGTTGCAGTCATGAGATATATGAATCTCGAAATGTAATTCAAGCGTCCAAGAAATCCTCTAACTTGTTTCTCGGTTCTGGGTGAAGGCATTTCTTGAATTGCCTTGACTTTGTCTGGATCTACTTCAATTCCTCGTTTGCTGACGATGAAACCAAGGAGTTTTCCTGAGTAGACACCAAAGGTACACTTGTTGGGGTTCAGGCGAAGCTGAAACTTCCGTAAGCGTTGAAATAACTTTGTCAGATTCTGTATGTGATCTTCTTCATTTTCTGATTTGGCAATCATGTCGTCCACATAGACTTCCACTTCTTTATGCATCATGTCGTGGAAAAGTGTAGTCATGGCTCTTTGATAAGTTGCCCCGGCGTTCTTTAGTCCAAAAGGCATAACACGGTAGCAGAACGTGCCCCAGGGGGTGATGAAAGCTGTTTTTTCCATGTCTTCAGGGGCCATTTTGATTTGGTTGTATCCTGAAAATCCGTCCATGAAAAAGAAAACTTTGGATTTTGCTGTACTGTCTACCAACATATCAATATGTGGTAAAGGAAAATCATCCTTAGGGCTAGCTTTGTTCAAATCTCTGTAGTCGACGCACATGCGGACTTTTCCGTCTTTCTTAGGAACGGGAACAATGTTAGCTAACCACTGAGGGTATTCTGAAGTGACGAGGAAACCTGCGTTGATCTGCTTTTGAACTTCCTCTTTGATTTTCATGGCCATCTCCGGATGAGTTCTTCTTAATTTTTGCTTGACCGGAGGGCATTCTGCTTTTAATGGCAAGTGATGCTCCACTATACTGGTATCCAACCCTGGCATATCTTGATAAGACCAAGCGAAGACATCTGAGAATTCTTTGAGCAGCTGTATCAAACTCTCTCTGATCTCTGAACTGAGCGAAGCTCCAATCTTAACCTCTTTTCTGTTTCCATCGGAACCAAGGTTAATGATCTCTAGAGGCTCATTGTTGAAGGATAGAAAAACACTTAGAAAGGGGGGGTTTGAATAAGTGTAGCTTTAAAAACTTGACAGATAAAAATAAATTGCACAGTTATTTTTATCCTGGTTCGTTGTTAACTAAACTACTCCAGTCCACCCCCGCAGAGATGATTTACCTCAACTGAGGATTTAATCCACTAATCGCACGGATTACAATGGTTTTCCACTTAGTCAGCAACTAAGTCTTCCAGAGTCTTCTGATCACACACTGATCACTCCAGGAACAACTGCTTAGATACCCTCTAAGACTTTTCTAGAGTCTACTGATCAACACGATCACTCTAGTTACAATCTGCTTAGTTCACTCCTAAGACTTCCTAGAGTATTCTGATCCACACGATCACTCTAGTTCCTTACAACTTAATGTAATCAATTCAAGAGTATTACAAATGCTTCTTGAAAGCGTTAATCACAAACTGTGATATTTCTCTTAATCGTTTAAGCTTAATCTCACTAAAATATTACAAAAGCAATGTAGTGAGCTTTAATGAAGATGAAGATTCTGAGCTTTGGATTTGAACAGAGTTTCAGCAAGTTAATTTGAATTATATTGTTCAGGATCGTTAACCTTGCTTCTCATCAGAACTTCATATTTATAGGCGTTGGAGAAGATGACCGTTGAGTGCATTTAATGCTTTGCGTGTTCCGTACAGCATTGCATTTAATGTTATACGCTTTTGTCAACTACCTCGAGCCTTGTTCACGCTGTGTCTACTGACGTAGCCTTTAGTAGCTTTTAACGTTCCTTTTGTCAGTCAGCGTAGCTTGCCACTTGTACTTTCTTCTGATCTGATGTTTGTGAATACAATGTTTGAATATCATCAGAGTCAAACAGCTTGGTGCATAGCATCTTCTGATCTTTTGACCGTGAAGTGCTTCTGTTGCGTGATACCATCTTCTGAGCTTCAGTGCTTCTGATCTCATGTTCTTCTGATGCTTCCATAGACCCATGTTCTGATTCTGCTTCGACCATCTTCTGATGTCTTGCCAGACCATGTTCTGATGTTGCATGCTGAACCCTTTGAGACAAAGCTTCTGAGCGCTGAATTATGCGTACTCTTTATATATTTCCTGAAAGGGAAATTGCATTGGATTAGAGTACCATATTATCTTAAGCAAAATTCATATTATTGTTATCATCAAAACTAAGATAATTGATCAGAACAAATCTTGTTCTAACAATCTCCCCCTTTTTGATGATGACAAAAACATATATAAATGATATGAATTTGCGATCAGAAAGAATAGATGGCAAAATCTCCCCCTGAGATTAACAATCTCCCCCTGAGATAAATAATCTCCCCCTGAAATAAATACTCGAAGAAATTTAATAAAAGACTTCCCTGATTATTTCGGTAGAGACGATCATATAAGCTTCTTGTCTTCAGAGAATTCATAGCTTCTGACTTCTGCTTCCATAGGACAGCTTCAGAACTAGAATTTCCTTAGATCCTTAGAACACTCACAGCTTCTGATTCCTGCTTCCATCTAGGACAGCTTCAGAACTTGAATTTCTTTGATCTTCTGAACATTCACAGCTTCTGATTTCTGTTTCCATTCAGGACAGCTTCAGAACTTGAATTTCTTCGATCTTCTGAACATTCACAGCTTCTGATTTCTGCTTCCATTTAGGACAGCTTCAGAACTTGAGTTTTCTGGATCTTTAGAACATTCACAGCTTTGAATTTCTGCTTCCCTCGGATAGCTTCAGAGCTTGAATTTCTACCAACCTCACTTCATGCTAGATTTGTATCAGAACATTGTTGAATGTACCAGAGCATCATCAGAGCATCTCTACATCCTGAAATGTTACAGAACAAAAACTAAACGACAAAAGTCAGCATGAACGAGTTAGAACATAAAATATATGTTTGAACACATTATATGTATCAGAGCCATAACATTATATGTATCAGAGCAAACAATATATCAGAGCAAATAGAATTTTGTCAAATCAAATAGACAAATATGGATCAAATTCTATCATCAGTGCTTCTGATTCATTCTTCTTTCTTGCTTCTGATCTCTGAAGCTTGACAGCACTCGGCTTGCTTCAGTTTCCATGGTTTTGCTTCTGTGTTTGCTTTGAAGATTCTCTTCACTTCTTTATACCTGCAAAACACTTAAACCATATAGAACTTGCAGTTCTTGTTAGTGAATGTGTGGGAGCTTTACCCAGCAACTGATAGATTAATCAAATCATTTATCATTTATCTTCTCCCCCTTTTTGTCATAACATCAAAAAGAATATTTCAAAAGATTCAGATGCATAAAACGACAAATAGAATCACTGGAATGTAAAAGCAAGGAAATTTTTCATTGATAAAAAAAAATTACAAGAAAGGAATGCAGGAAAACAGATGCAACAAGAAGAGGAAACTACAAAGACCAAAAGACTAAGATCCTAGCCTACGCAAAATCCGCGCCAGAACATCATGAATCCCGTCAGTGCTTGTAGCTTGCCTTTTCATGAAGGAACGAAACTCAGCATTGACTGCTTCTTGCGCGTCCAAATGAGAAGCCAGCATAGCTTGATTCTGATGAAGAGTTTCCAAGGTCTCCATCAGAGCTGAGGTTTCACCAGAAGAGGAGGCACCAGAATTTCTGCCAAAAGTGACAGCAATCTCAGCAGGGTGATCTTCTGGAAGATCTTCAGCTTGTACATCTTCCATTTCCTCATCTGAGTCTGACTCAGAAGTAGCCTTTGCATATTTTGGTTCAGGCAGCTCAGAAGTTCCATCTTCCAATGCTTGAAGAATAGCTGCTAGGTTTGTTGGAGGAGTAGGACCAGCAACTTCAGCACGATAAACCACTACTGGAAAGACCATGTGAGGTGCTTTTTCAGACGGGTTCATTCTGAACCAGTTGAACAGCCACTGAAAATCTCCAGTCAGCACAGGAAACCATGGTCTCCACACCACGATGTCTCTGCAGAGATTTTCTTCCAACTCATCTGCTGGTATCTTCCTTTCAAGAACACTTCTGTTCCTGATGAGATGGTGATGGCTGCTTTCACCAACTTCCAACCGAAAACCACGAATACCAGGAGCTTCAGACATAATCCTTCTCTGAGTGTCTGTAGCCTTAGCCAGAAAATCCTGACGAAAGGTATTCCAAAGGTTGTTTGTGGCATACTCATCCAGATGATGAAGGTGAGCAGCACCCAGAATCTCCAACCAGCCATTTACATCAGCATGTAAAAGCTCCAGATATGTTTGAGTGGTGGGAGTTGGAGGGTTGACAGTGAACCTGGAGTCGGGAAGAACAACACTGTAGGGATTAGGTGTTCTGGTGGGAAAAGGGTGTGAGAGAGATGAAGGAATATCTGATGGAAGGGTTGAAGGAGAGGAGATATCAGATGGTGAAGAAGGTGGTTCCGAGGGGATGAATGAGGAGGAAGAGGTGGTGGAGGTCTTTGAAGAGGGAGGTGATTGAGGGGAACCGTCAAGGGGTTGATACACTTTGAGAGGGTCATACGAGATCCTTACTCTTTTTGGTTTGGTTTCTGGTTCAGCAGTTGCCTTTCTCTTTTGTTTCCGATCATTATCTTGATTCCCAGAGCTTGACGATGGATTCATGATGAATTTGCAGATATTGGAAACTGCTAGGGTTTATGATATGAAAGCAAAGAGAGAGAACGAAAAAGAAAACTGAATGCAAAGTGATAGAAATATGAGAGGGAAAAGAAACGTTTGAAGAGTATAAAAAGAAAACTGAAAGAGAGTAAATGATGAAAAGCATTTAATGTTACGTGACATGAGGAGAGATAATAATGACAAAAGACGTGATTTGCACAGTTACCTAAGTAGACGTCCCCTCAACTGCACGCACGCTTGTCCAGGAATAGTGAACACGTGTTTACCATCTGGATAGCCAGTTACAGCTGTTTTGCTTTTATAGAGATTCTGAATCAACTTAGACACTGAAACGTTAGTAATAACTGAATCACAATTTCTAATTGATTTCTATCAGAACTTCTTAAAAAAAATTTCATTTCAAAGGATACTCATACGTAAGAATTTCTCATCTTCTCATTCTGAGCTTGTTTCTGAAGACCCAATTTGTACCAATTATATTGAATCCATCTGGTCTAGGAACAAGATCCCAAACATCATTCCTTGTAAACTGATTCAGTTCTTCTTGCATAGCAATTATCCAGTCTGGATCTTCTAGAGCATGATCAACAGAAGTTGGCTCGATCAAAGATACAAGACCTAATTGACAGTCTGCATTGTTCTTAAGGAATGCTCTTGTTCTGATTGGATCATCCTTCTTTCCAAGAATGACATCTTCTGAATGACCAGAGATGAGTCTGGATGATCTTCTGACAGATGGTTCTTCATAAATACTTAGATCCTCCAGAGAAGCTGATACTTGATCTTCAGATTCTTTGCTTCTGAGAAGCTCTGCTTCTGATGCGTTGCTTCTTGGCTCAACAACTTCTGATATATCAATATCACAATCTGCAAAATTATCAAACTGCTTTGGTTTTTCAGAACCAAGCTTATCATCAAACCTGATATTGATTGATTCTTCTACAATCAATGTTTCAGTATTGTATACTCTGTAGCCTTTTGAGCGTTCAGAATATCCAAGAAGGAAACATTTTTGAGCTTTGGAATCAAACTTACCAAGATGATCTTTAGTGTTCAGAATAAAGCATACACATCCAAAAGGATGGAAATATGAAATGTTGGGCTTTCTATTCTTCCACAATTCATAGGGAGTCTTATTTAGAATAGGTCTGATAGAGATTCTATTCTGAATATAGCATGCAGTGTTTATTGCTTCTGCCCAGAAATGCTTAGCCATATTGGTTTCATTGATCATGGTTCTGGCCATTTCTTGCAGAGTCCTATTCTTTCGTTCTACAACCCCATTTTGCTGTGGAGTTCTAGGACAAGAGAAATCATGGGCAATACCATCTTCTTTGAAGAGCTCTTCAAAGGATCTGTTCTCAAATTCACCACCATGATCACTTCTGACCTTTATGATTTTACACTCTTTTTTTCAGATTGAATCTGAATGCAGAAATCAAAGAACACTGAATGAGTCTCATCCTTGTGTTTCAAGAATTTTACCCATGTCCAGCGGCTATAATCATCTACGATGACTAATCCATATTTCTTCCCTCTGACAGATGCTGTTTTGACTGGGCCAAACAGATCAATGTGCAAGAGTTCTAATGGCCTTGAGGTAGAAACAACATTCTTGGACTTGAATGCAGGTTTGGAGAACTTGCCCTTCTGACATGCTTCACAAAGAGCATCTGATTTGAATTTCAGATTAGGGAGTCCTCTGACCAGATTCAGTTTGTTAATCTGAGAAATCTTTCTCAAACTAGCATGACCTAATCTTCTGTGCCAGACCCACTGCTCTTCAGAAACAGACATAAGACAAGTCACCTTCTGACTCATAAGATCTTGCAGATCTGTCTTATAAATGTTGTTCTTCCTCTTGCCTGTAAATAGGATTGAGCCATCCTTCTGATTTACAGCCTTGCAAGACTCTTGATTAAAGATTATATCATAACCATTGTCACTCAATTGACTGATAGATAAGAGGTTATGTGTTAATCCTTCTACAAGAAGTACATTAGAAATGGAAGGAGAGTTACCAGACTTTATAGTTCCAGAGCCAATTATCTTGCCCTTCTGATCTCCTCCAAACTTGACTTCTCCTCCAGACTTAAGCACCAGGTCTTGGAACATAGACCTTCTTCCTGTCATGTGTCGTGAGCATCCAGAGTCCAGGTACCATGACATGTTGTGCTTTGTCCTTTTTGCAGTCAAGGATATCTGCAATAGGAATAATCTTATCCTTAGGTACCCACATTTTCTTGGGTCCTTTCTTGTTAGATTTTCTCAAGTTCTGATTGAACTTGGGTTTAACATTGTAAGCAATAGGAGGAACAGCATGATAATTTTTAATGTGAGTTTCATGATATTTCCTAGGTTGTGTCACATGCTTTTTGGTGTGTGTTAAGTGAAAACTTTGAGCATGTGAAGTGTGCCTAATATCATGGGAGTGGCCATACTTGAACTGATCATACAATGGCTTGTATGTGATTTTCATTTCATCAACAGGTTCAAGTTTGTATGGGGTTTCACCCTCAAAACCAATGCCAACTCTTTTGTTTCCAGACACAGCATATATCATAGAAGCTAGCTGACTTCTGCCAATACTTCTAGATAAGAACTTCCTGAAACTTAAATCATATTCTTTCAGAATATGGTTTAGACTAGGAGTGGATTTTTCTGAATCAGAAGGGGATCCAACATTATTGGATAATTTTAAAAGTTTTTCTTTTAATTCAGAATTCTCCAGCTCAAGCTTCTTTGTTTCAAATTCAAATAGCTTTTTCAGCTTTTTGTATTTGAGACTAATCTGAGACTTGAGTTCCAGAAGTTCAGTTAGACCGGAAACTAACTCATCTCTAGTAAGTTCAGAAAATACCTCTTCAGAATCTGATTCTGATGTAGATTCTGATCCGTCATCTTCTGTCGCCATCAGCGCACAGTTGGCCTGCTCATCTTCTGAATCATCTTCTGACTCATCCCAGGTTGCCATAAGACCTTTCTTCTTATGAAGCTTTTTCTTGGGACTTTCCTTCTGAGATTTGGACATTCGTTCTTGTAGTGTCCAGGCTCATTGCATTCATAGCACATGACCTTCTTCTTGTCAAATCTTCTGTCATCAGAAGATTCTCCACGTTCAAATTTCTTTGAACTTCTGAAGCCTCTGAACTTCCTTTGCTTGGTCTTCCAGAGTTGATTTAGCCTTCTGGAGATCAGGGACAGTTCATCTTCTTCTTCAGATTCTGATTCTTCAGGATCTTCTTCTCTAGCCTGAAAAGCGTTAGTGCATTTCTTGATATTTGATTTTAATGCAATAGACTTACCTTTCTTTTGAGGCTCATTTGCGTCCAGCTCTATTTCATGACTTCTCAAGGCACTGATAAGCTCTTCCAGAGAAACTTCATTCAGATTCTTTGCAATCTTGAATGCAGTCACCATAGGACCCCATCTTCTGGGTAGGCTTCTGATGATCTTCTTTACGTGATCAGCCTTGGTGTATCCCTTGTCAAGAACTCTCAATCCAGCAGTAAGAGTTTGAAATCTTGAAAACATCTTTTCAATGTCTTCATCATCCTCCATCTTGAAGGCTTCATACTTCTGGATTAAAGCTAGAGCTTTAGTCTCCTTGACTTGAGCATTTCCTTCATGAGTCATTTTCAAGGACTCATATATGTCATAGGCCGTTTCCCTGTTAGATATCTTCTCATACTCAGCATGAGAGATAGCATTCAGCAAAACAGTTCTGCATTTATGATGATTCCTGAAAAGCTTTTTCTGATCATCATCCATTTCTTGCCTTGTCAGCTTTACGCCTCTGGCATTTACTGGATGTTTGTAACCATCCATCAGAAGATCCCATAGATCACCATCTAGACCCAGAAAGTAACTTTCCAGTTTATCTTTCCAGTATTCAAAGTTTTCACCATCAAATACCGGCGGTCTAGTATAACCATTGTTACCGTTGTATTGCTCAGCAGAGCCAGATGTAGATGCAGGTGTAGGTGTAGACTTTTCACTTTCATCAACCATCTTTTACTGAAGCGTTTTTCTCTTCCTGAATCTTTTCTAAACACGGTTAAGTGCTTGCACCTTAGAACCGGCGCTCTGATGCCAATTGAAGGATAGAAAAACACTTAGAAAGGGGGGGTTTGAATA
The DNA here is from genome assembly GCF_029867415.1 of Vicia villosa. Classification (NCBI taxonomy): domain Eukaryota; kingdom Viridiplantae; phylum Streptophyta; class Magnoliopsida; order Fabales; family Fabaceae; genus Vicia; species Vicia villosa. The sequence continues at coordinate 6,812 of NW_026705992.1, read as the reverse complement.
AGTGTAGCTTTAAAAACTTGACAGATAAAAATAAATTGCACAGTTATTTTTATCCTGATTCGTTGTTAACTAAACTACTCCAGTCCACCCCCGCAGAGATGATTTACCTCAACTGAGGATTTAATCCACTAATCGCACGGATTACAATGGTTTTCCACTTAGTCAGCAACTAAGTCTTCCAGAGTCTTCTGATCACACACTGATCACTCCAGGAACAACTGCTTAGATACCCTCTAAGACTTTTCTAGAGTCTACTGATCAACACGATCACTCTAGTTACAATCTGCTTAGTTCACTCCTAAGACTTCCTAGAGTATTCTGATCCACACGATCACTCTAGTTCCTTACAACTTAATGTAATCAATTCAAGAGTATTACAAATGCTTCTTGAAAGCGTTAATCACAAACTGTGATATTTCTCTTAATCGTTTAAGCTTAATCTCACTAAAATATTACAAAAGCAATGTAGTGAGCTTTAATGAAGATGAAGATTCTGAGCTTTGGATTTGAACAGAGTTTCAGCAAGTTAATTTGAATTATATTGTTCAGGATCGTTAACCTTGCTTCTCATCAGAACTTCATATTTATAGGCGTTGGAGAAGATGACCGTTGAGTGCATTTAATGCTTTGCGTGTTCCGTACAGCATTGCATTTAATGTTATACGCTTTTGTCAACTACCTCGAGCCTTGTTCACGCTGTGTCTACTGACGTAGCCTTTAGTAGCTTTTAACGTTCCTTTTGTCAGTCAGCGTAGCTTGCCACTTGTACTTTCTTCTGATCTGATGTTTGTGAATACAACGTTTGAATATCATCAGAGTCAAACAGCTTGGTGCATAGCATCTTCTGATCTTTTGACCGTGAAGTGCTTCTGTTGCGTGATACCATCTTCTGAGCTTCAGTGCTTCTGATCTCATGTTCTTCTGATGCTTCCATAGACCCATGTTCTGATTCTGCTTCGACCATCTTCTGATGTCTTGCCAGACCATGTTCTGATGTTGCATGCTGAACCCTTTGAGACAAAGCTTCTGAGCGCTGAATTATGCGTACTCTTTATATATTTCCTGAAAGGGAAATTGCATTGGATTAGAGTACCATATTATCTTAAGCAAAATTCATATTATTGTTATCATCAAAACTAAGATAATTGATCAGAACAAATCTTGTTCTAACAATTGTATGGCTGAATGGCCTCTTCCTTTTGTTGAAGTAACCGTGAAATTTCCTTTGATATTTCTTCGTCTTCTTCTTCCTCTGCCTCGAATACAGGAAACTCAAAGTTTGGAGAAGTCATACGGTCGCACGTTTCAACGGGGTATTTTATGATTAATCTGCATATGTGTGATAAGTTTTATTTAGACAACGAGGGAAGACTCGGTGTATGCAGTTAATAATATTTGATGTTTTTTAAGGGTGTTTTTTAGGATTACCAATTTCCGAAAAAGAGAAAAGGAAATACTAAACGAAGGAACAGAATGACATTTTTATTTATGGACAGTCATTTCTTGAAACAAAGACCCTATAAAACAAAACTCTATTGCTTTGGGCGAAGCAAAGAGGGACATTTTCCTAAGAAATAGTAAAATGCAAAGCCCTATGAAACATCTCTTCACCCTGGGCTATGGTGAGAGGACAAAATAACGGTGAAAGTTCCTACTTAGGAGTGCGAACAACAGTTGAAACTTCAACAGCTGTCCAGTAGTGGCGAACCCCATTGTGCACTAAGTAATCTGGAACCTTAGGCTTAAGCTGGCCTGTGGTAGGTCTTGATTTTCCAACCACTGTCTTTGCAACACTCAGACGATCTTCTTCTACTTCAACAGACTGAGCGGTGTGAGCATACCCATTTCCGAGTGGAGTATGTCGGTTTCTTTTGAGGGAACTTCCAATCTTCTGAATGGAGAGACTCGTTGTCGGAGACACTTTCGAGATCGTCCTCTTCTGTATTTTGGTCTTGCTCTTCTCCCAAGATGGCATTGACTAGATATGTGAACTCTATATCCGTAGCCTCGGAAGGCGACTTGGGGATATAATCCTCAATGATGATTTCACCAGTCGATGATGATGAATAGCAAGGGTTATACATCTCTTTTGGCTGAGAGAGGTACTCATAATCAATGTTCCATCCAGTTGGAACAATATCTTCAAGAGAGATTCTTGAACTTTCAGGAGCGGAGTATTTTACCATGTAGTCGAATTTTCCGCTGGGTTCTCCTAATGTATCCCAAGTCTCTTCGGGGATAGGAGGAACTTCTTCTGATGGACCATGACTTCTGGTGGTGAAGCTGTCAGTAACTTCATCACTGCTTGGTTGAGTCTTACTTTCAGATCCTTCATTTGGATAACAGCAAAGTGGTTCAGATTCTGATAGGGAGATGTATCCTGCTTTGTTGAGATAGGATAACCATTCCTCTTCATCGGTGCTTTCCGTATCGATGATATTGACTGTTTGTTGAACAGGTTGAAGAAAACCTCCACTGCAGAAAGTTTCTTGAATTGGGAGAACTACCTCAATCCCTGGAATAGCTTTTGATGATGTCGGAAAGAATCCAATTCCTGTTCTGTTCTTGTTGTTGGTAGGAATATTAATGTGCCCCCAACCACTGGTAATGCCATCCTTTACAACTTGGATTGCATCTTTGTATGAAGAGATAGACGCTGCTTTCTCCTTTCCTTTGTCTAAGGAAAGTGCTTGGAATTTAGTTCCAACAACTTCTTTTGGTTCTATGTCGGAGAATGATGACAGGTTGCTGACGATCAGAGCTCGTTCTCCACATACGGTTACCAATTTGTCATTTCTTATGAACTTCAGTTTCTGATGAAGTGTTGAAGTAATTGCCCCAGCTTCATGAATCCATGGGCGACCTAGCAAACAACTGTATTGTGCTGGAATATCCATAACCTGGAAAGTGATTTTGAACGTCTGAGGTCCAATAGTTATGGGAAGATCCACTTCTCCGAAAACGGACTTTCTTGATCCATCAAATGCTTTGACGATGACATGACTTTTTCTTAGAGGGTAATCTTCAAAAGATAATCTTGACAATGTTGATTTAGGCATGACGTTGAGAGAGGATCCATTGTCTATTAGGACTCCTGTGAGTGTATCACCCATGCAGCCAACTGAGATGTGAAGTGGAAGATTGTGGTCCACTCCTTCTTCAGGAAGATCTTCGTCACAGAAACTTAGGTTAGTTCCGGCGGAGATGTTGGCAACGATGTTGTTAAATTGGCTTATAGTAACACTTGGTTCTACGAGAGCTTGTTCCAAAACTTTCTGTAGAGCTTCCCTATGAGCTTCAGAACTCAATAGCAGGGAGAGAACAGATATCCTAGATGGAGTATGTAGTAATTGATCTACAATGTTGTATTCACTCCTCTGGATTAACTTCAAGATCTCATCATTTTCTTTCGCTTGAACAGCATTGGTCGGATAATTGTCCTGCTTATGTGGTACTTCCTCCGAAGGTTTCTCCACATTTTCTGTTGTACTGTTGAAGACTCGCCCACTTCTGGTGACTCGACTAACATCAACAATGTTGACAACAGATGGTAATGGTATTTCCTTACCATTTTCAATGAATGTAGCGTTGTACTTGTATGGTATAGCCTTGCTGGACTCATACGGTACAGGACCTGGTAAGTAGATGACTAGTGGTGCAACTGCTGTCTTCCTGCTATCATACTTAACTTGCATAGGTTCATCTTGATTAATTTGAGGAGATACGGTAAAGACTTCGTCATCTTCTCTGTTGGCAAGAACAGTAATGGTATTGTCATCCATCAGCTTTTGAATATCGTTGCGAACACGCAAACTGTTAGAACAAGATTTGTTCTTATCAATTATCTTAGTTTTGATGATAACAATAATATGAATTTTGCTTAAGATAATATGGTACTCTAATCCATTGCAATTTCCCTTTCAAGAAATATATATAAAGAGTACGCATAATTCAGCGCTCAGAAGTTGTATCTCAAATGGTTCAGCATGCAACATCAGAACATGGTCTGGCAAGACATCAGAAGATGGTCGAAGCAGAATCAGAACATGGGTCTATGGAAGCATCAGAACAACATGAGATCAGAAGCACTGAAGATCAGAAGATGGTATCACGCTCAGAAGCACTTCAAGGTCAGAAGATCAGAAGATGCTATGCACCAAGCTGTTTTGACTCTGATGATATTCAAACGCAGTATTCACAAACATCAGATCAGAAGGAAGTACAGGTGGCAGACTACGCTGACTGACAAAAGGAACGTTAAAAGCTACTAAAGGCTACGTCAGTAGACACAGCGTGAACAAGGCTCGAGGTAGTTGACAAAAGCGTATAACATTAAGTGCAATGCTGTACGGAACACGCAAAGCATTAAATGCATTCAACGGTCATCTTCTCAACGCCTATAAATATGAAGTTCTAATGAGAAGCAAGGTTACCAATTCTTAACAACTCTGAACGAAAATAAACCTGCTGAAACGCTGTTCAATCAAAGCTCAGAATCTTCATCAACTCACTACATTGCTGTTGTAATATTTTTAGTGAGATTAAGCTTAAACGTTAAGAGAAATATCACAGTTGTGATTATCGCTTTTTAAGAAGCATTTGTAATACTCTTAGAATTACATTAAGTTGTAAGGAACTAGAGTGATCAGTGTGATCAGTATACTCTAGGAATTCTTGGCAGTTGGCTGAGCAGTTTGTAACTAGAGTGATCGTGTTGATCAGAATACTCTAGGGAAGTCTTAGGAGTGAACTAAGCCTAGAGTGATCGTGTTGATCAGTAGACTCTAGAAAAGTCTTAGAGGGTATCTAAGTAGTTGTTCCTGGAGTGATCAGTGTGTGATCAGAAGACTCTGGAAGACTTAGTTGCGGACTAAGTGGAAAACCATTGTAATCCGTGCGATTAGTGGATTAAATCCTCAGTTGAGGTAAATCATCTCTGCGGGGGTGGACTGGAGTAGCTTCGTTAACAGTGAACCAGGATAAAAATAATTGTGCAATTTATTTTTATCGTCCAAGATTTAAAGTCACACTTATTCAATCCCCCCCTTTCTAAGTGTTTTTCTATCCTTCAATTGGCATCAGAGCGCCGGTTCTAAGGTGCGAGCACTTAACCGTGTTTAGAAAAGATTCAGGAAGAGAAAAACGCTTCATCTAAAAGATGGCTGGTGAAACTCCGACAAATCCACCTGCATCTACATCTGGCTCTGCTGAGCAATACAATGGTAACAATGGTTATACTAGACCGCCGGTATTTGATGGTGAAAACTTTGAATACTGGAAAGATAAATTGGAAAGTTACTTTCTGGGTCTAGATGGTGATCTATGGGATCTTCTAATGGATGGTTACAAACATCCAGTAAATGCCAGTGGCGTGAAGCTGTCAAGGCAAGAAATGAATGATGATCAAAAGAAGTTTTTTAGGAATCATCATAAATGTAGAACTGTTTTGCTGAATGCTATCTCTCATGCTGAGTATGAGAAGATATCTAACAGGGAAACGGCCTATGACATATATGAGTCCTTGAAAATGACTCATGAAGGAAATGCTCAAGTCAAGGAGACAAAAGCTCTTGCCTTAATCCAGAAGTATGAAGCCTTCAAGATGGAGGATGATGAAGACATTGAAAAGATGTTTTCGAGATTTCAAACTCTGACTGCTGGATTGAGAGTTCTTGACAAGGGATACACCAAGGCTGATCACGTAAAGAAGATCATCAGAAGCTTACCCAGAAGATGGGGTCCTATGGTGACTGCATTCAAGATTGCAAAGAATCTGAATGAAGTTTCTCTGGAAGAGCTGATCAGTGCCTTGAGAAGCCATGAAATTGAGCTGGATGCAAATGAGCCTCAAAAGAAAGGTAAGTCTATTGCATTAAAATCTAATATCAAGAAATGCACTAACGCTTTTCAGGCCAAAGAAGAAGATCCTGAAGAATCAGAATCTGAAGAAGAAGATGAATTGTCCCTGATCTCCAGAAGGCTAAATCAACTCTGGAAGACCAAGCAAAGGAAGTTCAGAGGCTTCAGAAGTTCAAGGAAATTTGAACGTGGAGAATCTTCTGATGAAAGAAGATTTGACAAGAAGAAGGTCATGTGCTATGAATGCAATGAGCCTGGACACTACAAGAATGAATGTCCAAATCTTCAGAAGGAAAGTCCCAAGAAAAAGTTTCATAAGAAGAAAGGTCTTATGGCAACCTGGGATGAGTCAGAAGATGATTCAGAAGATGAGCAGGCCAACTGTGCGCTGATGGCGACAGAAGATGTTGGATCAGAATCTACATCAGAATCAGATTCTGAAGAGGTATTTTCTGAACTCACTAGAGATGAGTTAGTTTCCGGTCTAACTGAACTACTGGAACTCAAGTCTCAAATTAGTCTCAAATACAAAATGCTGAAAAAGCAATTTGAATTTGAAACAAAGAAGCTTGAGTTGGAAAATTCTGAATTAAAAGAAAAACTTTTAAAATTATCCAATAATGTTGGATCTCCTTCTGATTCAGAAAAATCCACTCCGAGTCTAAACCATATTCTGAAAGAATATGATTTAAGTTTCAGGAAGTTCTTATCTAGAAGTATTGGCAGAAGTCAGCTAGCTTCTATGATATATGCCGTATCTGGAAACAAAAGAGTTGGCATTGGTTTTGAGGGTGAAACCCCATACAAACTTGAACCTGTTGATGAAATGAAAATCACATACAAGCCATTGTATGATCAGTTCAAGTATGGCCACTCCCATGATATTAGGCACACTACACATGCTCAAAGTTTTCACGTAACACACACCAAAAAGCATGTGACACAACCTAGGA